>NC_080166.1:67530843-67899697 GCF_950295315.1 Erinaceus europaeus | reverse complement strand
AACACATAAGTCAAAAAAATGGGTAGATCAAAAACAAATAAAACTGCTAGTACAATGAATGAAGATTAGAGCCCAGAAGAAACTACAAATCAGCCAGAAGTAACCATAGATAAGAAAAGTATGCAGGCAATAATAAACTTATTAGTCATAGAAATGAAACAACATTGGAGGAAAGGAATGGCAGTATTAGGGAAACAACAGTTGAGAAGCCCAAGGAAAACACTGATTATCTTGAGGCAATTAGAGAACTGAAAGCTGATATAGCTGTAATGAAGAAAGAAGCTGAGGCAAGGGAAAGCAGACAAACAGAAGCAGAAAACAGAATTAGTCAGACAGAGGATGAGTTAGAGAAAACTAAGAAAGAGGGGAAAGAGTTTAAAAAGAGATTCAGAGACACTGAAAACAACAACAGAGACATATGGGATGATCTCAAAAGAAGTAACATTCGTATAATTGGCCTGCTAGAGGAAGAAAGAGAGGAAGGGGAAGCAAACATTCTAGAGGAAATAATACAAGAAAACTTCCAAGACCTGAATAACAGAAAGGATATCAAGGTTCAAGAGGCCCAGAGAGTACCAAACAGAATCAACCCAGACCTGAAGACACCAAGACACATCATAGTCACAATGAGAAGAAGTAAGGATAAAGAAAGGATCCTAAAGGATGCAAGAGAGAAACAAAAAGTCACATACAAGGGAAAACCCATAAGATTATCTGCAGACTTCTCCACTCAAACTCTAAAAGCCAGAAGGGAATGGCAAGATATCTATGGAGCCCTGAATGAAAAAGGGTTTCAACCAAGGATAATATATCCTGCTAGACTTTCATTTAAACTAGATGGAGGGATCAAAACCTTCTTAGACAAACAACAGTTAAAGGAAGCAACCATCACCAAACCAGCCCTGAAAGAGGTTCTAAAAGACCTCTTATAAACAAGAACATCACTATAATATTTGCAATATATCAGAGCAAACAAATTTTTTTTTGAACAATGGCACTACAATACATTAAATCCATAATATCAATAAATGTCAATGGCTTAAACTCACCCATCAAAAGGCACAGGGTGGGGGGATGGATCAGAAAACATAACCCAACCATATGCTGCTTACAAGAATCCCATCTGTCACAACAAGATAAACACAGACTTAAAGTGAAAGGATGGAAAATTATAATACAGGCTAACAGACCACAAAAAATGGCAGGAACAGCCATTCTCATCTCAGACACGATAGATTTTAAATTAAATAAAGTAATAAAAGAGAGGCAAGGACATTACATAATGATTAAAGGATCAATCAGCCAAGAAGACTTAACAATTATTAACATCTATGCACCCAATGAGGGACCATCTAAATACATTTAACATCCACTGAAAGAATTTCAAAACTACATCAATAGTAATAAGATAATAGTGGGAGACTTCAATACCCCATTCTCACACTTAGACAGATCAACAAAGCAGAGAACCAATAAAGATACAAGAAAATTGAATGAAGAGATCGACAGACTAGACCTCTTGGACATTTTCAGAGTCCTTCACCCCAAAAAACTGGAATAAATATTCTTTCCAAATCCACATAACACATACTCAAGGATAGATCATATGTTAGTCCACAAAGACAGCATCAATATATTCAAGAGCATTGAAATCATCCCAAGTATCTTCTCAGACCACAGTGGAGTAAAACTAACAATTAACAACAAACAGAAAATTATTAAAAGTCACAGAATTTGGAAACTAAACAACATACTCCTTAAGAAACAATGGGTCAGAGAATCACTCAAGCAGGAAATTCAAATGTTCCTGGAAACTAATGAAAATGAAGACACAACCTATCAAAATATTTGGGACACAGCTAAAGCAGTACTGAGAGGGAAACTTATAGCCATATAATCACATATTAAAAACCAAGAAGAAGCTCAAATGAATGACCTTACTGCACACCTCAAGGACTTAGAGGAAGAGGAACAAAGGAACCCTAAAGCAACCAGAGGGACAGAAAGCAATAAAGTTAAAGAAGAAATAAACAACATCGAAAATAAAAGAACCATACAAAAGATCAATGAAGCCAAATGTTGGTTCCTTGAAAGATTAAACAAAATTGACAAACCCCAAGCCAGACTCACCAAACAAAAAAGAGAGAAGACTCAAATTAATAGAATTGTAAACAATGGAGGAGATACCACAACTGACACCATAGAAATCCAGAGAATCCTGCGAAACTTCTATGAAGAACTATACACCACCAAGCTAGAGAATCTGGAAGAAATAGAACAATTCCTAGAAGCATATTACCTTCTAAAACTGAACCAAGAAGAATTACAAAATCTAAATGCAGCAATCACAGACAAAGAAATTGAAACCGTTATTAAGAATCTCCCCAACAACAAAAGTCCTGGACCAGATGGCTTCACAAACGAATTCTACAAAACTTTCAGGAAACAGTTAGTACCCATACTTCTTAAACTTTTCCATAAGATTGAAGAAACAGGAATACTACCTTCCATCTTCTATGAAGCCAACATCACCCTGATACCAAAAACTGATAGGGACACAACAAAAAAGGAAAACTACAGACCAATATCTCTGATAAACATAGATGCCAAAATATTAAACAAGATCTTGGCCAACTGGATACAGCAACACATCAAAAAGATTGTTCATCAAGACCAAGTGGGATTCATCCCAGGAAATGCAAGGTTGGTTCAACATCCGTAAGTCAAACAATGTCATTCACCACATCAATACAAGCAAAGCCAAAAACCACATGATTACCTCAATAGATGCAGAGAAAGCCTTTGACAAAATCCAACACCCATTCATGCTCAAAACTCTACAAAAAATGGGAATAGATGGGAAATTCCTCAAGATAGTAGAGTCTATATATAGCAAAACTACAGCCATCATCATACTCAATGGACAGAAGCTGAAAGCTTTCCCCCTCAGATTGGGGACTAGACAGGGCTGTCCACTGTCACCGTTACTCTTCAACATAGTATTGGAAGTTCTTGCCATAGCAATCAGGCAAGAGAAAGAAATCAAAGGAATACAGATTGGAAGGGAAGAAGTCAAGCTCTCACTATTTGCAGATGATATGATAGTATACATAGAAAGACCTAAAGAATCCAGCAGAAAATTACTGGAAGTCATTAGGCAATATAGCAAGGTATCAGGCTACAAAATCAATGTACAAAAATCAGTGGCATTTCTTTATGCAAACACTAAATCTGAAGAAGAAGACATCCAGAAATCACTCCCATTTACTGTTTCACCAAAATCAATCAAATACCTAGGAATAAAGTTGACCAAAGAAGTGAAAGACTTGTATGCTAAAAACTATGAGTCGCTACTCAAGGAAATAGAAACTGATACCAAAAATGGAAAGATATCCCATGCTCAAGGATTGGAAGGATAAATGTCATCAAAATGAATATTCTCCCCAGAGCCATATACAAATTTAATGCAATACCCATCAAAGTTCCACCAAGCTTCTTTAAGAGAATAGGACAAACACTACAATCATTTATCTGGAACCTGAAAACACCTAGAATTGCCAAAACCATCTTGAGGAAAAGAAACAGAAATGGAGGTATCACACTCCCAAACCTTAACATATATTATAAAGCCATCATCAGCAAAACAGCATAGTCCTGGAACAAAAATAGGCACACAGACCAGTGGAACAGAATTGAAAGCCCAGACATAAATCCCCACACCTACAGACATCTAATCTTTGATAAGGGGGCCCAAAGCATTAAATGGAAGAAGGAGGTTCTCTTCAATAAATGGTGCTGGGAAAACTGGGTTGTAACATGCAGAAGAATGAAATTGAACCACTTTATCTCAGCAGAAACAAAAATCAACTCCAATAGATCAAAGACCTTGATGTCAGACCAGAAACAATCAAATACTTAGAGAAAAACATTGGTGAAACACTTTCCCACCTGCACCTCAAGGACATCTTTGAAGAATCAAGCCCAATTGCAAGGAAGACTGAAGCAGAAACAAACCATCGGGACTACATCAAATTGAAAAGCTTCTGCACATCCAAAGAAACTATTAAACAAAGAGAGAGACCCCTCACAGAATGGGAGAAGATCTTCATATGCTATACATCAGACAAGAAACTAATCACCAAAATATATAAAGAGCTCAGCAAACTTAGCACCAAAAAATTAAATGACCCCATCCAAAAATGGGCAGAGGATATGATCAAAACATTCACTACAGAGGAGATCCAAAAGGCTAACAAACATATGAAAAACTGCTCTAGGTCACTGATTGTCAGAGAAATGCAGATTAAGACAACACTAAGATACCACCTCACTCCTGTAAGAATGGCATTCATCAAAAAGGACAGCAGCAACAAATGCTGGAGAGGCTGTGGGGACAGAGGAACCCTTTTACATTGCTGGTGGGAATGTAAATTGCTACAGCCTCTGTGGAACGCAGTCTGGAAAACTCTCAGAAGGCTAGACCTGGACCTTCCATATGATCCAGTAATTCTTCTCCTGGGGTTATACCCCAAGGACTCCATAAAACCCAACCAAAAAGAAGTGTGTACTCCTATGTTCATAGCAGTACAATTGATAATAGCTAAAACCTGGAAGCAAGCCAGGTGCCCAACAACAGATGAGTGGCTGAGAAAGCTGTGGTATATATACACAATGGAATATTATGCAGCTATCAAGAACAATGAACCCACCTTCTCTGACCCATCTTGGACAGAGCTAGAAGGAATTATGTTAAGTGAGCTAAGTCAGAAAGATAAAGATGAGTATAGGTAACCCTAACCCTAACCCTAACCCTAACCCTAAAAGCAGGACCCCTAACCCTAACCCTAAAAGCAGGACCTGATCAAATTATAAGTAGGGCACCAAAGTAAAAACCCAGTGGTGAGGGGTAGACATGCAGCTTCCTGAGCCAGTGGGGGGTGGGAGTGGGCAGGAGGGATGGATCACAGTCCTTTGGTGGTGGGAATGGTGTTTATGTACACTCCTCGCAAAATGTAGAAATATAAATCAGTAGTTAATTAATATGAGAGGGGGGAAATCAATTGTATGTCTCAAAGTTTCTCAAAAGACCAACTGAATCTTTTTAATATATAGGCCTTGTATTTGATATGCGGACTCTCTCAAAAGCCTAGACCAAGTAGATTAGAAGCATCCAATAGCACAGCTATATACAAGATACTGGATACTGTACAGCAAACCCTAACAAAAGGACTTTTCAAAGTTAACCCAATTACCAAATAATGTGATGATAACATTAACTATAGACTGTCTTTTTGAACCCTAAGACAGAAGGAACCTCACATCTCCACTATAGAGCCCTTAACTTCCCCCAGTCCTGGAACCCTTGGATAGGGCCCACTTTCCCGTATGTGTCTCCCAATACATATCAAATAATATTGCATCCACCGATCACAACCTAACCAACGCAATGATTCCCACCTCAACATCCTTCACCTCAGACTTTATCCAGAGACTTCACCTGTGGAATGACAACCCTTCAGCTTCATTATTCGGGTGAGACCTTTCCTTTTATAGTACACTCTAATTTCATCTCAGGTGGTTCACTTTCTAACAAAGTCCCAAAACCTAGATATACACCAGTTTCTGTGAGAGAGAGAATATGTTCACACGTATCCATAAACTACTGCAAAATATATACCTGAAAGCAGAAGTACACTAGAGTTTGCAGTGAGTACCTCCCTAACAGTTCCTCTCCACCATTCCAAGTTTTGGGTCCTTGATTGCTCAACAATTTGTTTGGCTTTGTATGTTAACTCTCTTTTCAATCATCAGTTCCAGACCCCACCAATGTGTCCTGGAGCTCCGCTTCCCCAGAGACACACCCTACTAGGGAAAGAGATAGGCAGACTGGGAGCATGAACCGACCAGTCAACGCCCATGTTCAGCAGGGAAGCAATTACAGAAGCAAGACCTTCTACCTTCTGCAACCCTCAGTGACCTGGTTCTATGCTCCCAGAGAGATAGAGAATGGGAAAGCTATCGGGGGAGGGGGTGGGATATGGATATTGGGTGGTGGGAATTGTGTGGAGTTGTACCCCTCCTACCCTATGGTTTGTTAATTAATCCTTTATTAAATAAAAAAAAATTTAAAAAAAAGAATTCAACATACATTGGTGATGTGGAGTGATGTGTGGATACCTATCATGAGGAGATGAGAAATTGTACCCAGGTGTCAACAACTCTACTATAAATGGTTAGTCTTCTCTCATAAAAATGACTGGGTAGAAAAAAAAAAAGATTTCAACATGTCTTTAAAGTTCCTTTTAATTTGTTTAAATTTCATTTTTCTTAGTGATTTAATATATTTAACAAGATCATACAGTTTGTTGAAAAGATTTTTATTTATCCATTTAATAATTTGGGCCTCCTTGTTAAAAAATCAGATGTCTATGGGTGTGTGGGGTTATTTCTGGGCTCTCAATTCTGTCCCACTGTTCACTGTATTTATTTTTGTTCCAATATCAGGCAGTTTTGTTTACCATGCACCTATAATATAAATTGATATGTGGAAGTGTGATGTCTCCAGGTCTGTTCTTATATCTCAAGATTAATTTGGTGATGCTAGGTATTTTCTGCTTTCAGATGGATGTTTGTAGCTTTTGTTCTATTTTCTTCAAAAAATGTGGTGGGACTATGATGGGGATTGCCTTAAGTTTTTATATGGCTCTGGGTAGAATAGTCATTTTGATGATGTTAATTCTCCCAGTCCATGAACATGGTGTGCCTTTTTGCTTCTTTGTATTTTCTTGCATAGTGGCATATACACAATGTACAAATATTGGACATATACAATATATAAATTCTCATATATACTCACTTCTCTTATTAGGTCTCTTCCTAAATATGTCATTATTTTTGCTGCTATAATGGATGGAACTGACTTCTGGATTTTTTTCTTCTTCTGATTTAGTGTTCACAAATAGAAATGCCACTCATATTTGTATATTAATTTTGTAGCCTTTAAAAAATGAAGGAAGGCAAGAAGGAAGGAAGGAAGGTAGGAAGGGAGGGAGGGAGGGAGGGAGGGAGGAAGGAAGGAAGGAAGGAAGGAAGGAAGGAAGGAAGGAAGGAAGGAAGAAAGGGTCAGGGATGAAATGAAAGCATTTCTCATATATTGTATCACTGAGCCACTGAGCTGTCTTATGAACCCTTTCTTTCCTTTTCTTCTCTATTTCTCTCTTTCTTTCTTCCTCCCATTCTCTATTTCCTTCCTTTCTTTTTCTCAACTTTTCTTTTGTAGGAAAGGAAGTAAGAGAAAGAGGGACATTAGAGATGGCATAGCAATTTCCCACCATCCACAGAACTCCGGATGGATGCCTTTCACTGAGTTCCCTTGTTTCGCCTGCACTCCCACCATTTCAGATCATTCATACAATTGTTTGTCCCAGAAAAATTATCTAATTCAAATGTAAATAATACAAGAGTTGAATGAAAACCACTGAGGAAAGATACTATGTATTATAAGAAAAATAGCAATAATAGATAAATTAGAAAAAAATTGCCACAAAGTATATGAAATTTAATACACAATATTGCAAGGAGAATTTTAACTCATAAAGAAGAAGCAAGACCAATAAGAGTATGTACCCTGAAGGAAGAAATAAGCACATATCGAAGCACAAGTCACAGAACTGTAAAATTAATTTAAAGTATGAAAGTGGAGGGAAAACATGTATAAGTACTGTTCATTCAGGCAAAGACTGATGAGACAAGAACAGTTTGAAACTATGCTATTAGGTGTATTTATAGATGAATTATATATTACACACTTATATATAACACATTTATATGCGTATATAGTCCTCCGTGTCTTTTGAAATTCTGTCATTTTCACTCTAGTACTTTTTAATCTTTCTTGCATATCTTATCTTTATTTTATCTTTTCCTTCTTATCATATATCATACCATCAGCTTTGTTAATTTCTGAAATTATTTAGTCCTTCTCAGTATTCCTTTACAGAGTTCCATCAGTACTAGTTACTTAACCCTTCTTTTTGATGAAATTATTTTCAACACAGTGAACTCATTTTATTCTGTCTTCTGATTTGTTTCATTTTACTCTCTCTAGTGGGAATGCTGAATGTTGAGAAAATAGCATCACTGTCTTCATAGGGATTCCCATTGCTTCTGTCCTCTGTTACAGTCTCTATTACTTTGATTTTATTATTTCTGCTTCCTTGGTTAATTCTAGCCAGGGAAACTTCTCTTCTAATAGTCCAAGCATGAGCAAACTTAAATCCTTCAAACCCAATTATATCAGAATTCTCTTTCTGTACAAATCAAGAACTAAAAGTATTTTTCTTAAATTGTAATTACTTGGGCAAAATAATAATAATGAATAATAATTTTTCATGATAGATGATACTTTATAAATTTTGAACTTCAGTATCAATAAATAAAATTTCACTGGCTCATAGTCATACTAATTCTTTCCAGTGTAGTCAATATCTGTCTTCATTATGGGCAGAACAATTGGTTGCAACACAAATCTTATGATCCACAAAATAAAATAGTATCTTAATCTTTAGAGAAAATTTTTGTTAGCTGTTTTGTTTATTTGTTTGTTTTTCCTCCCAGAGCACTTCTCATCTCTGGCTTATCTTGGTGCCAGGGACTGAATATTTAACCTGGGATTTTGGAGCTTCTGTCTTGAGAGTCTGTTTGCATAACCATTATGCTATCTACCCACCACAAGAAAAAAATTTGCATGCTGCCACAGCCTGAGGGTGAGACATCAAATTTAATTACTTTGCAAGTTTTTTTAATCTGAATATTTTGTTCTTTTATTTATTTATTTACATATTAGTTTTTATTGGATACAATTGAGAGGGAAAGGGGAAATAGGGAGAGAGAGACATATTTGCAGCATTATTATTCTATAATGTGCATAAATCTTCCCCCTGAAAGGGAGATCTTTTGCAAGTTTTGAAATTAAGACTTTAATTCTACTCTCACCTCTAAGTTGTAGCTTAAATAGTTACATATTTTTAAGTTGGAAATTTCATTTCTTCTAATTTTGAAGGCATTAGCCACTTTAATGTACAGAGCTACTGTGGAGTGGTCTAACAATATTTTAATTATCTCTACTGGTTATTTTTTTCTCCCCAATTTTTCACATTATTATTTCTCAAGAGCTCTGAAATTTCAAAATTATTTGTCTTGCTGTGAGTCTTCTTTATTTTATTGAACTCTCAGTATTTTTTTTTCCCCCAAATCTGATAGATAGTATATGTCCTTCAATTCTGGTAGGTGTCTCTGAAATCTTCCTTTGATGATTTAGTCCTTACAGTCCCTCAGTTCTTCCTTTATGTCACTTTTCCATTTAGAAATTAGGTCTTAATTAGGTCTCTGAGCTCATCTTGTTCTTTCCTCTGTTTTGTCAATTATATCCTATTATTTGTTCATTTATATCATTTTGAGATATTATTCCAGCTTTTCTCCAAATTCTCTTCTCTTTTAGTGTTTTTACAGAGACAAAGGTTCCTGATCACAAAAGATCTGAGTCCCAGTGGAAGTGGAGTTCAGATCCCTCTGGTCATCATCCCCTGACATTTTCCCCCTCTGGAAGTACAAACCAAAATTCTGGTTGGAGTACAGAATATGGGAGTTCTGAATTCTGTAATTGCTTCTCTGCAGGACATGGACACTGGCCAATCGATATCCATACCTCTAGCGTATCTTTGTCTTTCCCTAGTAGTTTATGGCTTTGGAGAGGTGCATCTCCAGGCTTTTTCATATGATGGTTACCAGGACTAAAGGTAACTATGTATTAACTGAAGGTATCAGCTCCTCATTCCATGGACTTTTCCACAGTTTCTCTAGAATGAGAATTGGTTTAGTTAAAGAATTCACAGTTTTTAGAATCTAATATCAAAAAGGATTTCCTACTACATCTGCTATATTTTTCCCATTGGAAATGATCAAAGGAACCACTAATACAGATTCCACTTTGAAGCAGATAGACAAAAAAGCATGAAAACCCAGAGATTATAATCACTGAAGACCATCTTGGTCTTTGCCTACGAGAGAAAATTTGAGCTACACCCTTCTTTGTGGTTGTAGTCTTTTGTCACATTATACTATTCCATGTCGTATCTCACATGAAGCATGCAACACAAAAATAAATGTTTTATTTTTCAATGCTACAAAACAATTATTATCTTCTGTATGAAGTGATTTATACTTGTTTGACTTTTTTTCCCTATATTTTAGTAGGTATTCTTTAATTTCCACCCAATTATACAAAGATTATTTGCCTTAAAAGCAAGTTAAGTCTTGCTTTTTTGAAGAGAATAAAGAAAGCCTAGTTATGTAGTGAAAGAGTAAAGGGGAGAGAAAGAGAAGAGTGTCACTCTGACACATTTGGTGATGGGGACTGAACTTTAGATTTTATGTAAGCAAGTCTTTCACTCTGCCACTGAATCACGTCTGACATCTGTGCCCTTATTTTTGAATTAATTCACCACAGAATATTCTCTGCCACATACCTCCTTTATAATTTATTTGTATATATCCGTTCATGTGACATTGCATAACATTATTATAATCTACTCTCCCACATATATACATAGGTAACTTAGCATGACTCCCTGAAACAGCAGTGTCTGAAAGTAGACTGTAATTCACCTTTGTTAACTTGGAAATTATCCTTGTTGTTTTATTCAATGTTAATTTTTTGGCTTGACTGAATTACCAGTGACAAATTATAAGATATTTAAAGTGTACATTGTGATGGTCTTTATATGTGCACATAGTCAAATTATTCCTTCCACCTAGTTAACATATTATCCATCATCTCACAAGTATATTTGTTTTTATCTTTTTTAAAAGAATTTATCATTTTATTGGGGGTTTCCAGTATTATAATATAGTTATTGACACATGAATACAATTTCTAATTTCTGACAGGTGTCAACAAAACACTCCCACCACTAACTTGGGTACAACATGCACCACAATCCAATAGTGTTGCCAACCCTCCTTTCCTTTCTCAACTTTCTTTGCTTTAGTGTAATACAATACACATAGTGTGAACTTCACTTTATGTCTTACATTTTTATATATTTTTTTCTTTTTCCTTCAGGGTTATCGCTGGGGCTTGGTACATACACCATGAATCCATTGTTCCAGGCACCATTTTTTCTATTTTGTAGTTGTTGTATAGGACAGAGAGAATTTGAGAGAGAAGGAGAAGACACAGAGGGAGAGAAAAAAAGAGACACATGAAGACCTGCTTTTCTGCTTGGGAAGTGACCCCCCTGCAGGTGGGGAGCAGGGGGCTCAAACAGGGATCCACTGTGTTTAAAGTAACTGGGGACTGTTTTCCACAGGGATTAAACAAATTTACATTCTCAGCAGCAGCATAGAAGTGTTCCCTTTTCCCCCTATTTTCTCCAATATTGTTGTCTTTGTCTTTTCTAATGTATAATATTTGTTTAGGTCTAAAATGATATTTCACTGTTATCTTTATTGACATTTCTCTCATGATCAACATTTGTTCATGTCTGTTGGCCCTCTGACTCTCTTTGGGGAAAATTCTGCTCATATTCTTTCCTCAGTTATAACAGGGTTGCTTATTTGAATTGCTGCTGGGTTTACTGAGTTCTTTATATATTTTGTTTATTAGTCTCTTATCTGATGTGTGGTGTGGAAAGATCCCCCATTGTATGGGACGTCTTCCTGTTGTGGTGATGCATCCTTCGCTGCACAGAAGCTTTTTTAGTTTAATGTAGTCCCATTGGTTTATTTTTGCCTTTGGTTTTTCTTGCTGCTGGACTTAGTTCTTTGAAGACATTTCTGAAGCATAGAAATGTTCTGCCAAAGATATCTTCTACATATTTTAATGGTTTCTGTATTAGTATCCATGTCTTTCATCCATTTGGGTTTGACTTTTATGCAAGCTGATATGTCATGATCCAATTTTATTTGTCTGCATGTTTCAACTCATTTTTTTTCAACACCACTTGCTTAAGACTCTCCTTTCTTCATTGAATGTCTTAAGACCCCTTGACAAAAATTAGGTGCTATCCATCGGTGTTGTGGTAGGCAGTAGGAGCTTTTGTTTTTTTCCATATATTGTTGGTAAGAAGTTCTACTATCTTAATAAATCTTAATTATACATTGCACTATTCTCAACTCCAGCAGCTGTATTATAATTAAATACTCAGGTCATATTCATATTATGATGAGAATTTTATAACTGTTAACAATAGTGGGATACTATTCAATAGTTTTAGGTCGACAATGCAGGTGAAGGAAATGTTGAGCAGTGGAGTAGTGCTGCAGTGTTTCTACTGTCTCTCTCTCTCTCTTTCATTTTCACTCTCTACATCTCTCTGCTTCTCACCCTCTCTCAGAAAATATGGTCACCAGTACCAGTGGAGAACTGTAGGTTGAGCCCTAGGAATAAACTTGATGGCAAAAATTAAAAAGGCAAAGTGGTTGTCAGCAACTGGAGATTTATAAAATTTAAAAAAGGAAGATTTAAAAAAGAAGAGAATGATAAATGGGTACATATATTCTCAAATACCTAGAATTCTCAAATACCTAGAATTCTCAAATACCTAGAATTCTCAAATACCAGAATTGCCAAAACCATCTTAAGGAAAAGAAACAGAAATGGAGGCATCACACTCCCAGACCTTAAAATATATTATAAAGCCATCATCATCAAAACAGCATGGTACTGGAACAAAAATAGGCACACAGACCAGTGGAACAGAATTGAAAGCCCAGACATAAATCCCCACACCTACAGACATCTGATCTTTGATAAAGGGGCCCAAAGCATTAAATGGAAGAAGGAGGCTCTCTTCAATAAATGGTGCTGGGAAAACTGGGTTGTAACATGCAGAAGAATGAAATTGAACCACTTTATCTAACCAGAAACAAAAATAAACTCCAAATGGATCAAAGACATAAATGTCAGACCAGAAACAATCAAATACTTAGAGGAAAACATTGGTAAAACACTTTCCCTCCTACACCTCAAGGACATCTTTGATGAATCAAACCCAATTGCAAGGAAGACCAAAGCAGAAACAAACCAATGGGACTACATCAAATTGAAAAGCTTCTGCACATCCAAAGAAACTATTAAACAAACAGAGAGACCCCTCACAGAATGGGAGAAGATCTTCACATGCCATACATCAGACAAGAAACTAATCACCAAAATATATAAAGAGCTCAGCAAACTTAGCACCAAAAAAGTAAATGACCCCACCCAAAAATAGGTCGAGGATATGAACAAAACAGTCACTACAGAGGAGATCCAAAAGGCTAACAAACATATGAAAAACTGCTCTAGGTCACTGATTGTCAGAGAAATGCAAATTAAGACAACACTAAGATACCACCTCACTCCTGTAAGAATGGCATACATCAAAAAGGACAGCAGTAACAAATGCTGGAGAGGTTGTGGGCACAGAGGAACCCTTTTACATTGCTGGCGGGATGTAAATTGGTACAGCCTCTGTGGAGAGCAGTCTGGAAACTCTCAGAAGGCTAGACCTGGACCTTCCATATGATCCAGTAATTCCTCTCCTGGGGTTATACCCCAAGGACTCCATAACACCCAACCAAAAAGAGGTGTGTACTCCTATGTTCATAGCAGCACAATTCATAATAGCTAAAACCTGAAAACAACAACAACAGATGAGTGGCTGGTATATATACACAATGGAATACTATGCAGCTATCAAGAACAGTGAACCCACCTTCTCTGACCCATCTTGGACAGAGCTAGAAGGAATTATGTTAAGTGAGCTAAGTCAGAAAGGTAAAGATGAGTATGGGATGATCCCACTCATCAACAGAAGTTGACTAAGAAGATCTGAAAGGGAAACTAAAAGCAGGATCTGACCAAATTGTAAGTAGGCCACCAAAGTAAAAACCCTGTGGTGAGGGGTAGACATGCAGCTTCCTGGGCCATTGGGGGGTGGGAATGGGTGGGAGGGATGGGTTATAGTCTTTTGGTGGTGGGAATGGTGTTTATGTACACTACTAGTAAAATGTAGTCATATAAATCACTAGTTAATTAATACGAGAGGGGGAAAATTAATTGTATGTCTCAAAGTTTTTCAAAACACAAACTGAATCTTTTCAATATTTAGGCTGTGTAATTGATATGCAGACTCTCTCAAAAGCCTAGACCAAGTAGATCAGAAGCAAACAATAGCCCAGCTATAAACAAGATACGGCGTACTGTACATCAAACCCTAACAAAAGGACTTTTCAAAGTTAACCCAATTACCAAATAATGTGATGATAACATTAACTATCCATTGTCTTTTTGAGCCCTAAGACAGCAGGAACCTCACATCTCCACTATAGAGCCTCTACTTCCCCCAGTCGTGGAACCATTGGATAGGGCCCACTTCCCTGTATGCCTCTCCTAATCCATATCAAATAATATTGCATCTGCCGATCACAACCGAACGAACACAATTGCCACCTCAACATGCTTCACTTCAGACTGTGTCCAGAGACTTTACATGTGGAATGACAACCCTTCAACTTCATTACTTGGGAGAGACCTTTCCTTTCATAGTATACTCTAATTTCATCTCAGGTGGTTCACTTTCTAACAAAGTCCCAAAACCTAGATATACACCAGTTTCTGTGAGAGAGAGCATATGTTCACATGTATCCGTAAACTACTGCAAAATATATACCTGAAAGTAGAAGTGCACTAGAGTTTGCAGTGAGTACCCCCCTAACACTTCCTTTCCTCTATTCCAAGCTTTGGGTCCATGATTGCTCAAAAATTGGTTTGGCTTCGTATGTTAACTCTCTTTTCAGTCACCAGGTTCCAGATGTCATCAGGATACCGGCCAGGCTTCCCTAGACTGAAGACCCCACCAATGTGTCCTGGAGTTCCGCTTCCCCAGAGACCCACCCTACTAGGGAAAGAGAGAGGCAGACTGGGAGTATGGACTGACCAGTCAATGCCCATTTTCAGCAGGGAAGCAATTACAGAAGCCAGACCTTCTACTTTCTGCAACCCTCAATGACCCTGGGTCCATGCTCCCGTAGGGATAGAGAATGGGAAATTTATCAGGGGAAGGGGGTGGGAAATGGAGATTTTGTGGTGGGATTTGTGTGGAATTGTACCCCTCCTACCCTATGGTTTTGTTAATTAATCCTTTCTTAAATAAAAAATAAATAAAAAAAGAAGAGAATGATAAATGGGTACATATATTCTCAAATATTTTAGTTTTATAATATTTTCCTGATTTATGCAACTTTTACAATTACATCAAGTTTTTTTTTTTTTAATTTTTTATTTAAGAAAGGATTAGTGAACAAAAGCATAAGGTAGGAGGGGTACAACTCCACACAATTCCCACCACCCAATCTCCATAACCCACCCCCTCCCATGGTAGCTTTCCCATTCTCTATCCCTCTGGGAGCATGGACCCAGGGTCGTTGAGGGTTGCAGAAGGTAGAAGGTCTGGCTTCTGTAATTGCTTCCCCGCTGAACATGGGTGTTGACTGGTCGGTCCATAACCCCAGTCTGCCTCTCTCTTTCCGTAGTAGGGTGTGTCTCTGGGGAAGCTGAGCTCCAGGACACATTTGTGGGGTCTTCAATCCAGGGAAGCCTAGCCAGCATCCTGGTGGCATCTGGAACCTGGTGATTGAAAAGAAAGTTAACATATGAAGCCAAACAATTTGTTGAGCAATCATGGATCCGAAGCTTGGAATAGTGGAGAGGAAATGTTAGGGAGGTACTCACTGCAAACTCTAGTGTAATCCTGCTTTCAGGTATATATTTTGCAGTAGTTTATGGATACGTGTGAACATAGGCTCTCTCTCACAGAAACTGGTGTATATCTAGGTTATGGGACTTTGTTAGAAAGTGAACTACCTGAGATGAAATTAGAGTGTACTATTAAAGGAAAGGTCTCACCTGAGTAATGAAGCTGAAGGGTTGTCATTCCACACGTGAAGTCTCTGGATACAGTCTGAGGTGAAGCATGTTGAGATGGCAATCGTTGCTTTGGTTAGGTTGTGATCGGCGGATGCAATATTATTTGGTTTGGATTGGGAGATGCATACGGGAAAGTGGGCCCTATCCAAGGGTTACAGGACTGGGGGAAGTAGGGGCTCTATAGTGGAGATGTGAGGTTCCTGCTGTCTTAGGGTTCAAAAAGACAATCAATAGTTAATATTATTATCACATTATTTGTTAATTGGGTTAACTTTGAAAAGTCCCTTTGTTATGGTTTGCTGTACAGTACCCAGTATCTTGTATATAGCTGTGCTATGGATGCTTCTAATCTACTTGGTCTAGGCTTTTGAGAGAGTCCGCATATCAAATAGGTAGCCTATATATTAAAAAGATTCAGTTTGTCTTTTGAGAAACTTTGAGACATACAATTGATTTCCCCCTCTCATATTAATTAACTACTGATTTATATGTCTACATTTTGCTAGGAGTGTACATAAACACCATTCCCACCACCAAAGGACTGTGACCCATCCCTCCCGCCCACCCCCACCCCCCACTGGCCCAGGAAGCTACATGTCTACCCCTCACTACTGGGTTTTTACTTTGGTGCCCTACTTACAATTTGATCAGGTCCTGCTTTTAGTTTCCCTTTCCGATCTTCTAAGTCAGCTTCTGTTGATGAGTGGGATCATCCCATACTCATCTTTCTCTTTCTGACTTAGTTCACTTAACATAATTCCTTCTAGCTCTGTCCAAGATGGGTCAGAGAAGGTGGGTTCATTGTTCTTGATAGCTGCATAGTAGTCCATTGTGTATATATACCACAGCTTTCTCAGCCACTCATCTGTTGTTGGGCACCTGGGTTGCTTCCAGGTTTTAGCTATTATGAATTGTGCTGCTATGAACATAGGAGTACACACCTCTTTTTGGTTGGGTGTTATGGAGTCCTTGGGGTATAACCCAGGAGAGGAATTATTGGGTCATATGGAAGGTCCATGTCTAGCCTTCTGAGAGTTTTCCAGACTGCTCTCCACAGAGGCTGTACCAATTTACATTCCCACCAGCAATGTAAAAGGGTTCCTCTGTCCCCACATCCTCTCCAGCATTTTTTGCTGCTGTCCTTTTTGATGTATGCCATTCTTACAGGAGTGAGGTGGTATCTTAGTGTTGTCTTAATCTGCATTTCTCTGACAATCAGTGACCTAGAGCAGTTTTTCATATGTTTGTTAGGCTTTTGGATCTCCTCTGTGGTGAATGTTTTGTTCATTTTCTCTGCCCATTTTTGGATGGGGTCATTTGCTTTTTTGCGGCTAAGTTTGCTGAGCTCTTTATATATTTTGGTGATTAGTTTCTTGTCTGATGTCTGGCATGTGAAGATCTTCTCCCATTCTGTGAGGGGTCTCTCTCTTTGTTTAATAGTTTCTTTGGATGTGCAGAAGCTTTTCAATTTGATGTAGTCCCATTGGTTTGTTTCTGCTTTGGTCTTCCTTGCAATTGGGTTTGATTCATACATCAAGTTTTTTTAAGATTTTTTAAAAATTATGTTTATTTATTTATTGGATTCAGATAGTCAGAAATCAAGAGGGAATGGAGGGATAAAGACAGTGAGAGTGTGACAGAGAGACACCTGCAGCACTGCTTCACCACTTGTGAAGTTTTCCCCCCTGCAGGTGGGGACTGGGAACTCAAACCTGGATCCTTGCACACTGTAACATGTACATTCAACCAGATATGCCATCATCAGGCCCCAAGGTTGTTTTTTGTTTGTTTTGTTTTTTTTTATAACTTGTATTAAAATCGTATGGCCTACTAGTATTAGTACTCCAAGCTTTTCTTTTATGAAGCAGTTCCCTAATTTTTGAGTTCTTAGTATTAATTTGCACAACAAGAAACTGAAGTATGCATTCAAGAATTTTTCTTTTTTAGGAATGTAATTATATGGTATAGCTCTCACACTTTGCATTTCATCTTTAAATATAAATTTAAATGTACATAAATATAACGTTCTCAATTAAAGAAAGAGTCAGGGAGGTGGCTTGAATATTGTACTTCTATTTCATGTGAGTGAAAGTGGATCCAATCCCCAATCCTACATAAAAATAGAAAGACAAGGGGGTTGGGGGTGGCGCAGCGGGTTAAGCGCACATGGCAGGGAGCACAAGGACCAGAGTAAGGATCCTGGTTCGAGCCCCTGGCTCCCCACCTGCAGGGGTGTTGCTTCACCGGCCTTGAAGCAGGTCTGCAGGTGTCTATCTTTCTCTCTTCCTCTCTGTCTTCCCCTCCTCTCTCCATTTCTCTCTGTCCTATCCTACAACAGCAATGACAACAACAATAATGACAACAACAACAAAGGTTACAACAAGGGCAACAAAATGGGGAAAAGATGGCCTCCAGGAGCATAGGGTTTGCAGTGCAGGCACTGAGTGCCCCAGCAATAATCCTGGATGCAAAAAAAAAAAAAAAAAATAGAAAGAAGAGCAAATTTAAACAGACTGAGGATCACAAATGGTTGAGTGGTGATTTCATAGTTCTATCAGTTTTAACAGTAATTCTAAAATTGATAAATATATATAAAGAGAATGAGTTTTCTTTTATTTTGTGCCCTATAGCGCTCTAGAGATGATCTTAAAATACAATGTAAGCTTTTAGCAATGTGTTATTTTGGTTTTTGTGTGTGTGTGTTTTAATGCAGTATGCTTTAGGTCTATGTTTAAAATTGTTAGAAGGTCAGATTGGGTAAAAATGAATTGTTTATTTCAGATTCACAATGAAAACTTTGAAATAGTAAACCTAGACTACTTTTCTTTATCAAAATAATTTATTTACATTCAATGGATATCGATTGTTTTGCTTTTATTTCTTGATACTTTTAAGTTGGATTTCTAGTTTGTCTTCTCTAATTATAAACTTCTCTCCTAAAATTGTAATATTTTTACCTTGTGCATTATGTATTTCTCAGATGTTAATTTTGCAATGGTATAGTGAAGTAGACAAATTTGTTGTTGATGCCTTTAGTGGAAATTTCTATTTTTAATCTATATTTTTAGATCAGTTGGACTATGTCTTTCAATATACTCACTCACAGTGAGTACCAGTCCTTACATTCTGTTAACATGTTGTTGAAAAGGATCTTTTAAGGGTTCTAATTAACTTTTTAATTTAGTCTAAGTAAGATATGAGTAATATGAGTCAAATTTCAAGGATGCTAACTTCCACCATAACTAAACATACTTCACTTTGTGGATTAAACTGGTTGTATTGATTATAACACTATTTTATGGGGGGAGGGGCTGCACTAACATGGATAAGCATATTATTCTGTTAAAATAAAGGATGGACAGTGAAGTACCGCTTATGACACAGCCTCAGAAGACAGGCAATCTAAAAAGATTCAGAGCTAGCTGCCTATTTGTTGACAGAGAGGAACTTCTGATCAGGAATTCTCCACTGCCACCTCCCACTCCATGAAAGTTTCAGAACCAGGGGTACAAAGTCCAGAAGGCATCTCTAATCTGGTGCAGTTCAATATTCAAATTTACACCATATTGCAGAGTTGTGCTATCAGATCCACCTGTTAAGTTTAATTTAGGTGAGTTCTCTCACACATTCAGGTCATCTGTTCCTGTTCTCACATGTCAGCTTATAAGAATAGTTTACAGCACTTTCTCATTTGCCGACATCTTTGCATCAGGGAACCCTACTTTTTCATGAACAAGGATTATTATACTATCAGATAACATTTTGATGTCTGAATTAGTGCACTATCAGTATATATCACATATTTAATACATAATTTTCAGAGGTAGACACTTCCTTTGAGTTTTTGTGATACTGTCATTTCTTCACACTGAAGAATTGTTAGTAAACCCCATGTTGATTCTCAATGTTAAACAATTTACGAAAAGGAGAGATATACCCAGGTATGATTTTCATCAACCAAAAGGTTATGGAGGTTGTCTTTCTGGTCTTTATTATTGATGAAGTCTCAGGTTAAATCCTATTAAGTAACAAGGTCTAGAACAGGCTTGATATAATTGCTAGCACATGACACAATTAAACTGTCTTAACAACAGATTGATTTTCTGATAATTTGAAATAATATAGAATAAAATATAGCCACATTTCCTAGAAAGTAGATTTCTCCAGTAAAAGTCTTCACTTCATGGAAACAGCCTTACATGTACAATATATATATATATATTCTGGGAGTCAGTGACTTATGCCCAGTCATCTTGGACTATTTACTTTTTTTTTTCTAATATCTTCATGCCTAAGATATTGTTCAACTTTTAAACATCCTCCTTTGACTTTGGGGAAATTAATATCTATATGTTCTGTTTCTTCCTCTTTCTAGATTTAATGATTGCTTTTAAGTGTGACTAACCAAAATATTTTTCATGTCTAGTAATGAATTGTTGATGAGTTTTGCTTCCATTGTTGTGAAGTTTCTTCTATGTTCTGTTAAACTGTTTAGAATGAAGAAAATAACTCTAAGAGGTAGTAAAACACTATTCAAACTGAAATTCTAGATCCAAATATAAAAATCTCTACCATGACTATTGGAACATGATTGTATATGTATATGTCTGTCTCTGATAAGTACTATACTATTTCTGGGAGTCGGGCGGTAGCGCAGCGGGTTAAGTGCACGTGGCGTACAGCACAAGGACTGACATAAGGATCCCAGTTCAAGCCCCTGTCTCCCCACCTGCAGGGGAGTCGCTTCACAGGTGGTAAAGCAGGTCTGCAGGTGTCTGTCTTTCTCTCCCCCTCTGTCTTCCCCTCCTATCTCCATTTCTCTCTGTCCTATCCAACAATGAATGACATCATCAACAACAATAATAACCACAGCAAGGCTACAACAACAAGGGCAACAGAAGGGGAAAATAAATAAATAAATAAATAAATATTATGCTATTTCTGATGCTGTTCATTTGGGCATCACTAATAATTTCTTAAAGAATGGTAGCCTATTTTAATGTAGCTGCTTGTGTATCATAGATTTTCATTTACACTGTAATTTAAAAGGTGACATTGTCTCTTAGCATACCAATTTCACCAATTTTCATCCAACTAGGGAAAGTAAGATAAAAGCATCTAAGTAAAAAACATGCTGCTTTCTTTTTTCACTGTAGCACATTATCTTTTTCAATTCACCACCCCCTACCCCCAATTTTTTAACAGTTCATTAGCACATTACATTATTTGTGAAGAGGAAAAAGTTCTCTAGAATGGCAGGTGGCTGGGTCCCAAGTCATTAGAAATTTATACAATTTCTCTTGAAGAACAAAAAGTAACAGATAAAATATGTAAATGAGAGTAGTTTAGAATTCTGTTTCCATGATTTTTTTGGTTATCAAAATGCAGTGCAACATAACACAAGCAACTGGCAAGCTAGGTTTTTAAGAGTCATTTTTAAGTATGTGTTAAACAAGCATCTCTCCCATGCTTAGTTTAGTATTGATATTATTGTCCCACAATAAAATATATAGTAATAAAATTACAAGGCAACTGATATCAAGGGCAAAAAGAATAGTTATTGGGTAAGATAAACTTATTGACTCCATGTGCAGCTTTACTGTCTTAAAATATACCTATGCCTGGAAGGGTCCTTCAAGTAATGTTCTGCAGCTGAGGAATCTGCCCTGATTTGCATTGACATTCAATAGCTTTCCCCAGGCAAATACCTGCAGACAATCATCTGTTGATGCCTGTCTATAGTTAGAGGAAAGTCTCAAAAACAGAAGCTCTGTAAAGCAATTATTCCCTTGACTGTTATAGGAAGGACATTAGAGAACACAAAAGAATCTTAGTTCTCATTTATAGTTTGTTTCTTTCCAAATACTTTTGCAAACATGGCATTAATTTTTAATGCAATTTAAAAGACAAATTCGTCAATATATTCTTAGGCTATATTTGAAAATTATACTTAATGGTATACACACACACACACACACACACACACACATATATATATATAACTTTCTCAGTTTTAGTAAACCAAGCTCCATCTATTAAGTACTCAGTACTGAGCACTGTACCTGGTCCACTAAGTCTGCACAAGGTAAGTTTTTATAAATTGGGTTTAAGAAGTATTTAGGTATGTTGAAAGGTTTCTAGAGGTAGTAAGATTCCCTTCTGGGGTTTGATGGATTCAGTTGAAAATTTTTTAAAAGAACATGTTGAAGTTTCTAAATTTGTCCTTTATTACAGTCCGAGATGACTTACGTGAAAAGTTAAATTAGAACAAAAGCTTGGTGAGTAGGTTCCCAATGTTCTCTGGACCTAGTTGAAAAGGCAAAAAAATACCAGACTGTACAAGGCCCCTTCTTTTTATACCTTTCTCATGACACATCGGGGCCCACTTTTCACTGGCCCAGTGAGACAAACTCCTTCTTGTTCATATATTGCAGTGAGAAAGAACCCTTCACCAAGTGTGTCTCAGTTCCACGTGTGCAAACCCAGTGCAAACAAAGTCTCAATGCTCTCCAGGACCCCCTGAGTCATCCCTTAACAGAAGGATTGCAATAGCATCCTATATTGGCCTTTTGTCAGTATTCCTTTTATTCAGATTACATAATCTTCTTAAGAGTTAGATTCTGACATAATAAGGTAGAGCTGCATTCCTTAATTCCTTGAGTGATTATTATGATTAAAGTTTATAATCTGTGCTAAAGCTCCAGCCTAGTAGTCTGGTAATCACTCTAGAAAAGTACTGAATGAATGAAGTCGGTACTCTTATTATATAATCAAATATTCCAGGACCAACTATGAAGGAATAGCCAAATAGTTATTGCTTTTCTTGCTAGCTGGTGTTTCTTAAAATCATGTAAAAGAAAAAACAAACAAAAAATAGCAACAACAAAAAAACTGTATCTTCAAACACCTTTAATAAAGATTTAAATAAATTACAAATATGAACTAAGCTGAGAAAAAAAATTCAAATAAATTCTTGCATGTTTCTTATATAGTACAGTATTTGAAATGTTATTGAAAGACTTATGGAAAGGTGTGCTTAATGTGAGAATTACTGTGCTTGGGAAAGTGACTCCCTACACAGAGTGTATATGACTTGCCAGCTTAAGGCCCAAGTTCTAATACTACGTCCACAAATGCGGTGTAAGGTGGTGGTCTCAGTCTCTCCATTTTGCTCCCATTAACATATATGTGAGAGAGAGAGAGAGAGAGAGAGAGCTGGGCACTGATGCACCCAGTAGAGCACAAAAGTTACTATGTGCAAGGATCTGGGTTCAAGCTCCTGGTCCCACTTTCAGGATTGAAGCTTTAGAAGAGTTGGAGGAATGCTGCAGGCATCTTTCCTCTCTCTCTTCCTCCTTTCTTCCCTCTCTGTCTTCCCCCTCCCTCTCAATTTTTGTCTGTATCAAATAAAATAAATTAAAATATATACATATATATTTTAAATGCAGAATTAAATGAATACTAAAGATAACGCAAATTTAAGTCTTTAAAATGAGCCCTCTCCTTTGAGAGTGAGCAGTAGTTAACCATTACTAATTTTTTTGAAACATTTCTCTTCTTTCTTTTTCTTGTACACACACACAGTATTTTTTATCAGTGATTTGTAAAATTACAAAATAACAGGCCTACAGTTCCGCACAGTTCCCACTACCAGTTCCCTCCAATGGAAACTGCAGTTGCTCTTTCAAGGTCACAGATATAGGTTTACTATTATTTTTATACCTGTATAAAATATACAGGTATAAGATGTGTGTGTGTGTGTGTGTGTGTGTGCGCGCGCCCATTTTTCCCTATGGCCCTGCCTTCTCTTCCATTTTAAGTAACACCCAAGCCTCTTCACGTTTCCAAATGTCCTTTCTTTTCTCTTCTTCTGTCTGGGTCCTGATGGAATTGGGTTTCAGAGCCCTCTAGTCATCTTCCACTAACATTTCTCCCCCTCTGGGAATATGGACCAAAATTCTTTCTGGGCTTCAGAATGTTGGAGTCTTGGCTTCTTTAATTGCTTCTCTACTGGATGTGAGTGTTGGCAGGTCAATCCAAACCCTAGCCTGCTTCTCTCTTTCCTTAGTAGAGTAAGACTCTGGAGAGGTGAGGTTCCAGGACTGTTTGGAAAGGTCGTTTGCTCATGGAGTTCAGGATGGAATGATAGTAGCATCTGCAACTTGGTGTCTGAAAGGCAGTAAATTATGAGGCAGGACAAAGTGTTTAACAAATAGGAATCAGAAAGTAGACACAGAGCAGGTGAAAATAGAGACTTTAAGGTGGTTAGAAGCTAGGAAGTCTCTTTTAGGTTTGTTCCTAGGGGCCCATGACTTTAGTGACCTTTTTGCCTGAGTTCTATAGTTTATATGGAGATGGGCTACAAATATTTTCTGGGAAGATGTAGTCAGAACTGAAAGTAGAACTAGATCGCTGGACTAGGGCAGAGAGTAGCTCCCAAACTTGAAGAAAAATGTAAGTACAATTAATTGTTTATATCCATCTGACCCAGGACATCTGTACATTCATATTTAGTGCAGGAGCCTGTAAAAATCTCCAAGTGCCTGTCAGTCTGAGCTCACAATCCATAGTCACAGCTGGGAACTTTCTAGGCCACACTCTTTTCAGGACCAGTCTTCCTCAAGTTGGATGACCAAGCCTCCCTTCATAAAGTGGGGCTGTCCCTGATAATGCTACCTTGTAGTGGGGTCCCAGAGTCCTGGAAAGGCCCACAAAAGGGCTTGTGATGGCATTCCTGATGGAAGTGACCAGTGATAGACACATACACCATTTATCATGCACGAGGCCTCAGACTCCAGAAGCTGGCACTACATGGAGGCACCATGCACAATAGTTGGTGTAATGTCTCACTCTCCTTCTCTCTCAGTCTTCCTTCTGGTTTCTATGTGTGATTGAAAGGGAAAAAAAAAAGTACAGGGAATAGAGGAATCGTGCTGTCACTAAACACTGCAAAGTCCTAGCAAACAGTCAAATGTGTTACTTTATTTAACTTAAAGTTTATTGTGTCCCTGATGAGAATGGCTATTCCTGCCTTTTTTTGTGGTCCATTAGCCTGTATGATAGTTTTCCATCCTTTCACTTTAAGTCTGTGGTTGTCTTGTTGGGTTAGATGGGATTCTTGCAAGCAGCATATGGTTAGGTTGTGTTTTGATCCATCCTCCCACTCTGTGCCTTTTAATGTGTAAGTTTAAGACATTGACATTTATTGATATTTATGGATTTAAGGTACTGCAGTACTATTATTCAACATTTTCTTTTTATTTGCTCTGATATATGGCAAGTATTATGGTGATGTTCTTGTTTATAAGAGGTCTTTTAGAACTTCTTTCAGGGCGGGCTTGGTGATTGTTGCTTCCTTTAACTGTTGCCTGTCTGAGAAGGTTTTGATCCCTCCATCTAGTTTGAATGAAAGTCTAGCAGGATATATTATCCTTGATTGAAACACTTTTTTTATTGAGGGCTTGATAGATATCTTGTCAAAAGGAAAAGAAGAGAAAGGAAAAAAGGCAAAGTAAGAATAGACAATTATGCAAATCTACTGTCCACTATAAATTCTAAGGATAGCAAGATTAGAAAGTAAAGTAGAAAAGAGAGATACATACAGAGAGAGAGAGAGAGAGAGAGAGAGAGAGAGGCTATCCAAATCAGATTTATTCCACAAAATAGTTCACAAATGAGTGTCAGTGAAAGCAAAATAAGGAAGCAAATATATATATATATATATATATATATATATATATATATATATATATATAGCAGTTAAAGGAAAGAGTTTTTTTTTTTTTTTTTCATTAGCTAGGAAGAGAAAAATAAGGGTGGAAGGAAGAAGGAGAGAAACAAGTTCCTCCCACAATGGATAGGGATAGGACACCCAGTCACCTATCAATGGCAAAAGCAACAACAGTTAATTTTGGTCAACCTGAAGAGGATGGAAAGGGACATGCATATATAAACATAGTAATAATAAAATAGAGTAAAAAACCCTAACAGTCTGCAGCTTGTACCAATCCAGATTGGTTGCACACAGCCTGGTCCCCTTACTAAAAGAAGCAAAGGCACCCAATTATAAGAAGTATCAAAAAAATAAAGAAAGAAAGAAAGAAAGAAAGAAAGAAAAGAAAAGAAAAGAAAAGAAAAGAAAAGAAAAGAAAAGAAACAAAGAAAAGAAAAAAGAAAAAACCTCCAGCTAGTCTTTCCCAGGCAGGGCTAAGGACCTGCCCTGATTGGCCAGGCATTCTGTCACTCAAATAGAGCTCCAGCCCCCTTCAAAATGAAAAGTAAATTAAAAAAAAAAAAAGGCTTGGAATGACACCCCTGCTGAGCCAGGAATCTTGGTAAAGAAAATAGCTCCACAGGAAGCCTGCTAGGAACATCTGGCCAGCAAGTGGGGCTGGTTCTAGGAGGGGATGGGAGGGAATAGTCAAGCCAAAGATTTTCCTTTCTTTGTCCTTTTGGCCTCTGTTTGCCAGCCCAGGAGCTGGTTATAGTACTCTTTCTTGGTGTGACCCTGACCACCCCTTATTCACCCTTCCATGGAGGGCCCAGATATCCAACCCTCTCCAGAGAATCCCAGTTTGTAAGCTGCTTCTTTTTGGATCTCTCACCAGGTGTTGTCTCTAAGTCTCCATCTTGGCTCCACCTGATAGTCAATATGTATATATGGTGGAAGAAGATGATAAGCTAAGGTTGCTGACCTATCATGGGGAGAAATGAAAAAAAAAAATCTGAAATACTAGGTCAAAACTTGTAAAATACAGGAAACATACTTCATGATGCTTACATTTTAATTTATGTTTTGTTTTAACTGTTATTTCTTTGTCAACATATAAATTCTAGTCAAAATTATATTGTTGAATAATAGCAATTTATAATAAATGCACAAAATAATAACTTTAAATAAAATTATTTTTTTTACTTTTCTAGTACCCTGTGAATAACAGTATTCAGCCTAATCTACTATAACATTATTTTTTTTTTTACCTGTCAGAAAATTTCTATGACAATAGACATGCTTCAGAATAGTTTAACCAGACATGGG
Source organism: Erinaceus europaeus (assembly GCF_950295315.1). Classification (NCBI taxonomy): domain Eukaryota; kingdom Metazoa; phylum Chordata; class Mammalia; order Eulipotyphla; family Erinaceidae; genus Erinaceus; species Erinaceus europaeus. The sequence continues at coordinate 67,872,689 of NC_080166.1, read as the reverse complement.
GAGACAGTTTGCAATATATATATACAAGTTGAATAGTAATGTATTATTAGTATGAATGTCAAATTATCAGTTTTGGTGAGATTTTAGGAAATGAATAATTAATATTTCCTGATTTATAATTTAAGGGGTAAATGAATGACAAGATAGATAGTAGACCTGAAAACAGGGATTAAGATGCCATTTTGGAGCCATTAAGCAGATTTGCAAGTGTGACTTTAGAACTATTACTCAATGATTGGATAATGGTTTGATGAGAGAAATCTAGTTGATGGAAATTTATTCCCTATTATTCCTATCCCATCAGCAACATTTCAATAGGTTAAAAAATTTTAAATCAAGGAATCCAGATGTACTAAAGTTAACTACCTGGTAGAGTATGTACCTTACCTTGCATGTGTCCAGTTTTCAAACCTTGGCACCACGTGGGAATGCTACAGCACCAAGGGAAATTACTAGTTATGCCAGAACAGTAGATTTAAAGTTAAGACTCTTTTGGGCCAAAGTAAGACATATGACCAACCTACCTAGAAACTTTTAATTTCAGTACTCTACAAGGTCCTTAAATTTCTTTCTCCTTTTTTTCTCCTTCCTGAAAAAAAGAAAACTTAATGTCTTCCTTTCCTTGAAATACAGTTAGTGGGACAAGTTTCTGTGCCACTACTTGAGTGTAGACTGAAGATACAAATACTTGTTGACACTACACTGATTAGGGTTCTCAGAGCAGATTCTAGAGGGAGGCTGTCACTTATCAAAGAGGGGAATGAGACCGAGGGTGAGAGAAAAGGTATGAACATTTCTACAACATGAAATAAAGAGTAATAAGTCATGTCTGGGTGCCCTGAAGATAAACTTCTCTTAATCCAGTTTTATGAAGAGCTAGTCATATTCAAATATATAGTTTGAAAGCCAAATTATCATTAACCTTGAGGGAAATTTCATGGTGCATGTTTTATTCTCATTTGATTCTTAATGTCACACTGAGAACTACTGCCAAGCAACTTTCTTTTCTCCTTCAATAATTACCTGAAATCCAAACTTCTACATGAAGTTTTCAGTGATTAAATCATTTAAAGAAATTAAACAGTCTTGAGCAATAATCAGTCAGAGCAGTTACCCATTTTAGATGAGTCATCTGAATAATAAATGTTTCAAAAATTCTCTCCAATGGCACTTTTAGCCTGAATTTTTTGTATAATTGCCTTAATCCCTAAGCACAATTATTAAACATCCACACAGTTCTTTTACAGTTCTACTATCCAAATCACTGTTCTTTCTCATCAGTTTTGCAAATTAATATAATATTAAATGCACCAGCATAGCTTACTTGAAAAGAAATGCTAAAGTGGATTTTTATAACTTGCTAATAAATATTCTTTAAAGGACACTCAATATGTTTTAATGCTTCTCATTTTAGAGTAAACCGGCATTTTTTTATAGTGCATTCTTCTTATGACATTGAAATTTATTAATGCCAACTGGGGTACTAATACTGATAATAATAATGACCAATTCATTTAGCTTCAAATATGAGACAAGTGCATTTTTTGGTATCTTATGTGTGTTATATCATAGTCAACTCTTTAAATAAGACTGTATGTATTTTTCACTATATATTAAACTTTAGAGCTTATGCATCAATCAGGAGTCTACTGAGTGAATGCATTTTGACATGATTGTTTTAACATTTATAAATTATACGAACCTAACAAGGTAGAGGATAGTTTATGTCTATTCTATTGTGCTGTACCATTTTTAGTACATTAAAGGATAATAAAGGCTTTACATTTCAGGAACTAAAATTTCAGTCAATGAAAGTTCAGAGATAAGATAAAAGAAGCAGTTGTTTTTGTTTTTTGATTTCTTAGTGATCTGTTAACTGTTGTATAACTTATTTATGTATCTCCATACTCATATTTCCTTATTTACTAAAACCTAGGGTTGAAAAGAGAGTTAACATACAAAGCCAAACAAATTGTTGAACAATTGTGACCTAAAGACTAATCCTTACTCCCTTTTTCCCCAGAAACCCACCCTACTAGGGAAAGAGAGAGGCAGACTGGGAGTATGGACCGACCAGTCAACACCCATGTTCAGCGGGGAAGCAATTACAGAAGCCAGACCTTCCACCTTCTGCATCCCAGAATGACTTTGGGTCCATACTCCCAGAGGGATAGAGAATGGGAAAGCTATCAAGGGAGGGGATGAGATATGAAGATCTGGTGGTGGGAATTGTGTGGAGCTATACACCCCTCCTAGCCTACAGTTTTGTTAATGTCTCCTTTTATTAAAATAAATAAATAAATTAATTAATTAAAAAAACACCTAGGGTTATTACTCAGTTTTTCTCTTATTCTTATAAGGTAGAAAATACAGTGCACATTTATAAATGAAAATGTCTTATACTAATTTAACTTAACTGGTTGTTTCACAATCTCATATCTTGTTAATAGAAACCCAGTTTTATTCTATAACGTGACTAGTTGCTAGGAATGAGCCTAATTAGCAAAAGTTTCCTTTGACGTATCTTTACTTTTAAATCCTCTGTTGCCACTAGGGATAGTTCTTGATCATATCTGTGGCAGTTATATATAGTAGCACAGAAAATATGCCAAATACAGTAGTCTATACATTATAGAACCTGTCTCAGAAGCCAAGAAATGGAAAACTGTACTCTTACAAATTGTGCTTCTATGACTATAGGTATACACAGATCTTTTTGGATGGGAATGTTTGGTTCATTAGGATATATCCCCAGGAGAGGAATTGCAGTCATAGGGTAGGCTGACTTTTAGCCTTCTGAGAGTTTTCCATACTGCTCTCCATAGGGGTTTGACCAATTTACATTCCTACTAGCAGTTTAAGAGGGTTACTTTATCCCCACAACCTTCCCCACATTTGTTGCTGCTGTTTCAATGTCTTTTTCTTTAAAAAAAAATTATTATTAACTTTATTTATTAGTTGGATAGAACCAGCTAGAAACTGAGTAGGAAAGGGGAGTCAGAAAGGTAGAGAGAGAGAGACATCTGTAGCACTGCTTCACCACTTGTGAAGTTTTCCTCCTGCAGGTGGGGACTGGGGGCTTGAACCTGCGGCCTTGCATAGTCCTTGCACACTGCAACATATGCGTTCAACCAGGTGTGCCACCACCCAGCCCCCTAACTCTCTCAGTTTCGTTGGGTGTGCTTGGCCTGTTCACATTTTCTAGTTCTTCTTTGTTTAATTTTGGAAGTTTGTAGGTATCTAGGAACTCATCCATTTCTTCCAGGTTATCTAGCTTGATAGCATATAGTTCTTCATATTTACATTTTTTCCCTCTGATTTATAAGCTGTGTGTCTGTGTGTCTGTCTGTGTGTGTGTATGTGTAAATTTTGATTTTAATGAATTTGTTGATATAATAATTTGATGTATTTTGCATAAACTAATCAGAAGTTATGCATCTCATGTATTAAACATTAAATGGAGTAGGCTTACCTGTTTTTCTTTAATGGTGGATTAATGGTTTACAGTTGATGGTAGAATAGAATAGTTTGTACATGTGTAACATTTTTCCACATAACAATTCAAGCTACCCCCACTAGGTCCTACTCTGCCTGCCTTCATCTTCCTGGGCCTGAACTCTCTCCCTGACTCCACTATCTTTTACTTTGGTGCAATACACCAACTCCAGTCCAAGTTCTGCTTAGTGTTTCCCCTTCTGATCTTGTTTTTCAACTTCTTTCTATGAGCAAGATTGGTTTATATATTTTTTATTTTTTTTTTTTTGGTTTTTAGGAATAGTTTATCAAGTGGAAGAATAAAGAAAAGGTTATGAGTAGTGATTTTTTTTGTGCAGTTTATTATAAGTTTATTATTATTATTTTTTTTTATTTATTTATTTTTATTTAAGAAAGGATTAATTAACAAAACCATAGGGTAGGAGGGGTACAACTCCACACAATTCCCACCGCCCAATCTCCATATCCCACCCCCTTCCCCGATAGCTTTCCCATTCTCTATCCCTCTGGGAGCATGGACCCAGGGTCATTGTGGGTTGCAGAAGGTAGAAGGTCTGGCTTCTGTAATTGCTTCCCTGCTGAACATGGGCGTTGACCAGTCGGTCCATACTCTCAGTCTGCCTCTCTCTTTCCCTAGTAGGGTGGGTCTCTGGGGAAGCTGAGCTCCAGGACATATTGGTGGGGTCTTCAATCCAGGGAAGGGTTTATATATTTTTTAAATGGGTATTTTTAACAAAGATATTTTAAGGGCCTCTCTCCACTTAAAGGGCCAGTCTCCACTTAAAAATATAAACAACTAAATAAACAAAAACTATAAAGATGACACATTTTACTAATAAATCTCAAATTCAGTCGTTTCAATAGTATAATGGATCTACAGTTGTCAAAATAATATTTCAGTACAGAAAACAGTTAGCAGAGTTGTTGTGTTATGTGGGACAGATAGTCACAAAGATATTTAGTGGTATCTAACACATCATAAAATGTATACATTAAAATACATAGGCATTCCAGGTAGTTTATTAATTGGATAATGTACATATAAGAGTAAGAAGTGAAGGTTAATTGCAATACTTTGTCCAAGTCAGTTAAAATATGCAGAGGATATAAAAAATGTGACATATCAAAGTATCTTGAGGAAGCTTTCAGGCAATATAATAAATTACTCTTTCTTTTTAAAAATATTTATTTATTCCCTTTTGTTGCCCTTTTTTTAATTTTTGAAGTTATTATTGTTGTTGTTATTGATGTCATTGTTGTTGGATAGGACAGAGAGAATTAGAGGAGGGGAAGGCAGAGAGGGGGAGAGAAAGATACACACCTGCAGATCTGCTTCACTGCCTCTAAAGTGATGCCCCTACAGGTGGGGAGAGGGGTGCTCGAACCGGGATCCTTATACCAGTCCTTGTGCTTTGCACCACCTGTGCTTAATCAGCTGCACTACCGCCCAACTCCCTAAATTATTCTTTCAAGACTAGCAGATAGCTCATCTGGTAGACCTTGCAACTTATTATGCACAAGTTTTGAGGTTAAGCCCCTGGTTCTACATGGAAGCACCCGGCACAACATGTAGTGTTTTCTCTTTCTCACTCTCTCTCCTCTTAAATTAAAAAAAGAGAAGTATGACAAAAGTGGTAGAAATGCACAAATGCAAAGTCTATTTTTTCAAATATATTAATATGTACGTGTGTGTGTGTAAAATTAAATCACACTCTCATACCCTCTCTCCAAATATTTAAATATGCCAAGAGTGCTTTACATTGGGGAATGAAAATGTCCAGCACTTTGCAAGAATAATAAACACTCACCCTTACTTAATTTTAATATGTCAAGATTATATATGTCATTGTGGTCACCTTGGAGACTTCTGAGCATCAGGTTATAAAGTCAGACTTACAGAATCTATGAAGCAATTTTGTGCAGCCGCTCAAAATGGAATTCTGATAGTAAGAAAATATATTCACATATAAATACACATACTATATATATGTATATACATGTATACATATATATTTATATATATAAAATGCCACTTTTAACCTCCCTGTTTCATGCTACTTCATGGATGAGAAATATATATATATATATATATCACCACTTTTAACCTCCCTGTTTCATGCTATTTCATGGATGAGAATGATAAAAGCAGTAGATTTGGCTTTCCATGCCAAAGAATAACCTTAAAGAAATGCAATAACCTTGGTAACCACTGAATACTGAAGGTTTGAGATAAATAGTGCTTTTGTCTATCACATTCTGTTTAACTTTGATTTAACACAAAGAAGACAAAATGGTCAGGAAAATGACAGTAAATTATCATAAACTAGACCACATGGTGACCTCAATAGAAGCTACAAGTAAAGCTGTGAATTGTTTTTGGAATAAAACCATAGAGTACCGGTAACCAGGAATTATATTCATCTAACAGCCTTGTATTTTTGTTGCTTTTTGTATTCAGTAAGCACACATCAGAAAATGTTTTCTTCTTCTAGAAGAGTTATATCTTTATCATATCTTTGGAACTGTGTTATATGTCTGATGCTGTCATATATTTCATTCTGTCAATAATGAATTAAACATCAATCATTTCTTGTTGCATTGCTATAGTCCACTATGGATGGTATGCTTATTATAAGATCTGATAAGCAGGAAATTGATGATGTCCCACATGGCTTGTATGAAAGATAAATCTTAAAAGAAATTTCCAGGCTCTGTCATTTTAGTAGAATTTCTGCAAATCAAATAGAGTGTTGCAAGGAATATATCATAAAAATTGAAAATATTGAAGCTGTTCAGTCATGCAGCTCACTTTACATAAATATCCCATAAATTGAAGAGAGCTGTTATTTTAACCAGAGTCTCTGCCCACCCAAGTACCACCATGTCACCAGAATTCCTGGTCACTTTAAAGGAAAATAGAGTTCTCATCTCATATAAAATCAGGTAGGAATATCCTTCCCTACTTCAAACCACTAACAATTCTCCAAGTCTTATAAATTTATAAAACATTTTTTTTTAATTTATTTATTCCTTTTTGTTGCCCTTGTTGTTTATTGTTATAGTTGTTACCGATGTTGTCATTGTTGGATAGGACAGAGAGAAATGGAAAGAGGAGGGGAAGACAGAGAGAGGGAAAGAAAGACAGAGACCTGCAGACCTGCTTCACTGCCTGTGAAGCGACTCCTCTGCAGGTGGGGAGAGCCGGGGTCTGGAACAGGGATCCTTAGGCTGGTCCTTGCACTTTGTACCACATGCACTTAACCCGCTGAGCTACCACCCGACTCCCAATAAAACATTTTTAAACAATAGGTATTTTTCCTTTCTTTCTATGTTATTAGAGACCCTTTTCCCTTTTCTTTTTCCTTTGTCATCTGGCTTCTTCTTATGTCTCCCAAATCATCTTACACTCTTATTCTTTCCTGATGATAATTGTTTAGAACTCTTGAAGTTTTTTTTTTTTTTTTTTTTTTTTTTCCCTACATTGCAGTGCTGCTGAAGTAAGGACTTGTGAGTAAAATCATTTTACTCAGGATTTGGAATAAAACCAAATGTACTAAAGGTGCGGAGTTATATTACTAACTCTACCTGTTGTGACAACCTCCAAATTCCTGTAATTCTAGTAATTTAAACCATCAATCCTCATTTGTCTTCACATTTACGATTAGAGTAAGGCTTTGAGGTGGATTTCTATCAAACACCTCTGACTGACAAGTTCCAGATATAGCATTGCTTCATTGTTCCTTGGGAAATATCCTTGACATCCACTGTATTATTCAGGGAAACTTCTGCATTCAATTGCCAAAAACAGTCAAACAAACATGGAGGATGGCATACAAAGTTTTGTAGACAGGACAAGATGGAATGTATTTTACTTCCACCCACATTACAGAACCAGTGACAGGTTTCATTTTCAGTCCAATGAAGATTGGAAAATGTAGTTATGTGTTTCTAGGAAGAAGGAAAAATTGATAAGCATCTAACTAGTATGGGATCCTGAGAGCTTTTAAAAAAATAGTTTTGTCCTGTGTCAACCATCTCAAAAAAAATAGATAACTTCTAAAATAAATAAACAAATATTGTTGCTGTCATATAATTTATCAACATCACTGTACCTTCTCTTCATATAGCAAAAGTTGTCACCAGTATTAAAAGGTGGCCTGCCAAATGCGAGATACTGATAGTCAAACTCATCACAGTTGTGTCAGCTATGAAGAGATGCTCTGAATTATATAAGCTAATAGATGCAAGTGCCATGTCAAAAAATATATACTCAATTGGTGTTTTTCTCCTCTTCTAACAATTCTTATTCATCTTATAAAACACCTTTTGGGGGAGACAGGCAATAGTGCAGCGTGTTAATGCACGTGGCGCAAAGCGCAAGGACCTGTGGGTAAGGGTCCCATTCAGCCCCAGCTCCCCACTGGACAAGCCATGAAGCAGGTCTGCAGGTGTCTCTCTCTCCTCCTCTCTGTCTTCTCCTCCTCTTTCCATCTCTCTCTGTCCTATCCAACGACGACAATAATAACTACAACAATAAAACAACAAGGGCAACAAAAGGGAATAAATCAATCAATAAATTTTTTTTTTTTTAAAAAAGCAGTGTAGCAGGTCTGCAGGTGTCTTTCTTTCCCGTCTGTCTTCCCCTCCTCTCTCCATTTCTCTCTGTTCTATCTAACAATGACAATGACAGTAATAACAATAAAAAAAACAAAGGCAACAAAAGGGAAAATAAATAAATACATATAAAAAAATAAAGAAAAAACCACCTTTTTGGTTTTCATTTTGCATACAGACAGTTATTGATTGACTTTTTTGACTGCATATATTACCATTTCTGAGTTTTCAGGTCTGAATAAACAAGATGTGGAGTGTCTGAACACTGAAAATCAGTGGATAAACATTAAAATCATACCATTCCCAAGTGTGTTCTATTTTAGGAAACAATGATTACCTGAAAAACCTTGTATGTTTACTCCTAAATATTTCTGAAGCTCTAACTTGCTATGGTTGTTTTATGGAGTGGTAGCTGGCACTAGAAGTATAGAGCAAATGTGACATCTTATGTAATTATTTTCTTAGGTTAATATAATATGCAATATTTAAATAAATGAGAAACTTAATTGGTTTTCATCACTTCCTCATACTGGTCAAGAAACAAAGCGCTGTATATATAACAGCTTCATGAGAAATGGGGTAGTGCTACACAGATGTCTGTCTCCTCCATCTTCCCTTCTCTTTCAATTAATCTCTATCTGAACAATGATAAAAAGGGATAAATTTAAAGTAACTGAAATCACTATACCAGAACATTCAAAATAGAGTAATAGTGTTCAAGATAAAAACTAAATCTATGTGTGAAACTATACTTTGCAATCTTAGAAACTTGTAACCTACTCTTAATCACAAATAAAAAAAGAAAAGATATTGATTATATGAATTATATTTTTATAGTCACTATTTCAAATAAAAACCTCAATTTTCTTATATCTAATGGGCACCAGAAACTTACATAATAGTGATTGGAAATAATCACAGATGTCTTTTTTCATATACAATCCATATTTATTCAACAAATAGAATAAAAATATTACTAAATTATATTATATAAAATATAATATTATTATATAAAATTGTATCATAAAGAAGAGTGGTAGCTGTCTGCAGTGATATATATATATATATATATATATATATATATATATATATATATATATATAAACTCTTGCTTATATCTAGCATTTTTCCTAGAACTGTATGAGGGACAAAGCAAATTGTTAATATTAGTTACAGAATTTTTCCCTTATAGAAAGTCTTTTTCCTATCATCAGAAATGTCACTATGCTTTTTTTTGAAAGACTGTTCCAGACTGAACAAGCACAATGTACCCAAGGCCTGAAGATAAGCCTTGTGCCCTCAAACCATTTTTTTTTTTTTACTATTTCTGTATGATTCCTTTCCAAACTCTTAAAAATATCACTATATCCTTCAAAACAAAATAAAATGTCATTCAACTCCTATCTTTCTCTCCATTGTCCTTCTCTCCCTAAATTAACTGAAATCTGACTCCCTCTGCTGGTAATGCTTCTTCTAAAGCCATTTCAAGGGGGCACTTATCCCTCACCCAAAGCTGTCATACTGCTGGGTTTGAAGTTTCTATAATTTTTGTTCTTGTAACTTACTGCAATCAGTCAGATATTTTCCCATTACCCTTCTTGGAAAATCTAGCATTACCTCATATATAGTCAAACTATATTTCCCTTGATTCACAGTCTCCTGCAAACTGGATTACACTTTCTTATTTCTTGAAAGGTTTAATTCCAAACACAATGTTGTGTGTTTCAACAGGATTCCTATCATTACTTTGGAGGGTTGTTTGTTTGTTTTTCATTGTCAGGACTTAACTCCTCTTGTCTGATTCTATCAGATAGAGACAGAAACACAAAAAGGGATACCACAGTACAAAGCTTCCTCTAGTGCCCCTAGGGCTAAGGTTTCAGCATGGGTCATGTGCATGACAAAGCAGACATGCTTTCAGGTGACCTATCTCCCTGGTGCTTTTCACATGCAAATTCCCCAATTCAGATATAAAAAAAAAAGTTAACTAACTCAATGATTTTACTTCTTGACTAAGAAAGTAAATCAGAACAGTTTCACAAAATTTTATCTCATCTACTCATTTATCTACTTTTATATTCAAGACCCCTTTGTTAAAGGGGCGGGCTATCACTTCTTCAACTCATGTACTAATTTCTTCCCCTGCTTACTTTCTCTAACATATTGATTTAGCAAATCTCACCTCTCTCTTGCATTATCATTTCCATATATATTTCTACCAGTATATATAATAAGATGAATGAGAATCTCCAGAAATGTATGCCTTTTCCATAGGATCTTCTAAATTAAAAGTTGTGATGTGATTGTCACGGAATAGCCAGTATGCTCTAGATTGCTAGGGAGAGTGTGAAGAGATGACAACACAAGAGTGGAAGACAGGGAGACAGAAATTCGAGATACACAAGTCGAGTTATCAAAAAATGACCAATGTAACAACAACTGAAAGAGTTAACAAAGGATTCTCTCAAGATCCTCCAGAAGTTGTACATTTGATTTTAGAAAACTTGCTTCAAACTCCTGGGCTCCAGAAACATGACAGAATAAATTCTTACCATTTTAAGTAACTGGGTGATAATTATTGCAGCAGTCTTAGGTGAAGTAACCAAACATGATACTTCTTCTACCTTTAAAAAAATCCAAACCAATAAATACTATCTTAACTTTTTCTACTCTCATTTATTATCCAGTCTTCTCTTTTTGCTTGTTTCTTTGTTTCTATGAATGTCCTTGGAAGAATTGTCTTTATCGACTGCTTCCATTTTTTTTTTTCTTTCTTCTCACAAACCCATTCCAGATCAAGTTTTTCTCTTCTCCCATATCACCACAAAGGAACAGTTTGTACTGACGTTACCAAACACCTCCACTAATAGATTCCAAATCCAATTTTTATTTCTCAACCCTTGTCTTGCTTGACCTATTTGCAGCCTTTGATACAAGAGATCCCTCTCTCTGCCCTTGAATAATAATACCTTTGCTTCCAGAGCAACTTAGTCATGTGTTTTCTATCAATGGTATTCTTGTTGCTTACTTTCCAATGCTGTAACTCCTATATTTTGGATTTTTCTAATATTTGCTGTTTGAGTTTAATATAAAATATTTATTGTTATTCTTTTGATACTTTCAGCCAGTACAGAGACTTTAAAGAACAATAAGCTGATGGGATCTTTATATATTTTTTTTCTATGCATCTATACTGTACTTTAAATCCATATATTATAAAAATATTACCTGTACTTCCTGTGCAAGTACTTCCTAATATAGCATATCCAAAATTGAGCCTTATATTTCTTCCTAATTTCTTTATCTCCCCTACTTTCTGTTCCTTAACCAAGAAAAATGTAGGAGTTTTACAGTGTCAAGGGATGCTCTGTTACTATGGTATCTCTCTCTCTGTGTCTCTCTCTCCCTCTATCTCTAGCTACATGAAAATATCAATCATGGTGTAGTGAAGCCCCAGAGAGGATTATATTGGAAATAGTGTTTCAGAGTATATGTTTTAGTTACATATTTATTTTGCGTATGTTTTTTTAATTTAAAACTCAATATTTTTATAGATACCATTGAGTAAAATTCCTAGATAATATAGCAGGAATGTTTTTTTAAAATTCTGAGTAGCCAACAACCAGGTACTGTTTTCCATTGGAGGCTCCATCAGGGAAACACAAGTCCTGTCTACAGTTACCTTGGCAAGGTCATATTGTATATATAGACTTACGTATATACAGACTTCTCTGAAACAAAGTCCAAAAATAACAATACCTTTAAATTTATAAATAATAATACACAATAGCTGGCAAGAAAAGCAAAAGGAACTTTATTAAAAAAGACAAAACCATCAGCTCAAATCAACCCCCCCCCAAAAAAAAAACCAAGGGGTAGGAAACTGAGGTTTCTTACTCAAATCATTTCTATAATCAAAATCCATTTCTTAGTGTCATCTTATTTTTACTTTTGCCTCACCTCTTCATTTACGCTAGTTCCTCAGAGTCAGTCATATGCCAGAGGCCCATTTTGTAAATCTAAGGTGTTCCTCCTTTTCAGTGCAGGATATGAAAAAATAAAATAAAATAAAACTAGAGTTTGCTTCTTAAACCAGTTTTTTTTGTTTGTTTGTTTTACCTCTGGGGCTTGGTGCCTGCACCACAAATACACTGCTCCTGGAGGTTATTTTTTCCCTTTGGTTGCCCTTGTTTTTTTTCATTGTTGTGGTTACTATTATTGTTGCTATTGATGTTGTTGTTATTGTTGGATAGGACAGAAAGAAATGGAGAGAGGACGGGAAGACAGAGAAGGGTAGAGAAAGACAGACACCTGCAGACCTGCTTCACCGCTTGTGAAGCAACTGCCTTGCAGATGGGGAGCCGGCAGCTCGAACTGGGATCCTTACACTGGTCCTTGTGCTTCATTGCTTCATGCCCTGTGCACTTAACAGAGTTCTTTGTTGTTGTTATTTTTTCCCTTTTGTTGCCCTTATTGTTTTTCATTGTTGTTGTAGATACTGTTGTTGTTATTGTTATTATTAATTTATTTATTCCCTTTTGTTGCCCTTGTTGTTTTATTGTTGTAGTTATTGTTGTTGTCCTTGTTGTTGGATAGGAGAGAGAGAAATGGAGAGAGGAGGGGAAGACAGAGAGGGGGAGAGAAAGACACCTGCAGACCTGCTTCACTGCTTGTGAAGCGACTCCCCTGGAGGTGGCTAGCTGGGGGCTCGAACTGGTGTCCTTACGCCGGTCCTTGTGTTTTGCTCCGCATGCGCTTAACCCATTGCGTTACCACTTGACTCCCTAAAAGCAGTATCTTGACTGAAAAATATTGAAGAATCTTTCTACTAGCTGGTCTAAATAACTTTGAAATATAATCTGTAAGATAATGGGAAATGGTTGTGTACATGATAAGTATTACACGCTAGATGGGATAGTTATTTTCCAAAGTAATATAATTTAAAACTCGGAAATATTTATGCACATAAATTAGAATTGAAAGGTCAAAGTAATGGATGGCAGATGGTAAAACAGAGACTACTTAATACATAAAACAACTTTATCAAAAATTTTGTCTGGCTATGATGTGCAAAATAGCTTACATGGGAAAACAACTTTTGTGCCATGTAAAAGGCAGTATCCTTGAAATTCCCTTTTTATGCAGTTGTTTGTTAAGTGCTTTTAGTATGAGTTGCTTGTAGTATGAGGTGGAAAATTCCTTGCCCCTTCCCCCTTGAATAAGCAGGACCTAATCAGTTAAGGTCACCCATTGTTGGAAGGACCCTGCCTGAGGACAAGCCTTATCAGGACCTCATCAGTGAAGGCCACCCATTGTTCGAAGGACCCTACATGGGGACAAGCCTTATCAGGACCTTTGAACAGACTTTGTGGTGTGCTGCCTACCGGATGGGTGGTCATAGCTGATGGCAGGAGGATGTGGTGACCCTGCCTGGTTGAATTCTATTGGTTGTGTGATCTTACTATATTTGAAACTAGCCCGCGCTTTGCTTTGAATGGATCATGCTTTTGCTAAGTTTGAAATGATTGGATCTTGTGTTTGCTATAGCCTGTTATTGGATGTAGGTTGATAAGGTGATGTGCTCCCCCACCCTGAGTGTAGTCTGAATTCCTATAAATTGTATGGTTTGAGCCCTGTTCGGGGTCGAGTTTGGTAGACTAACACCAGTCACCATCTCGGCCCGGATTGCAATTCGTCAATAAACATCTTTGCTTCCTTACAGTGGATGGTGGTTTGATTTATGCTCGCTAACATGCCACTCATAACAAAAGCTTGAGTCTCCAGCCCCCATATGACTGAGGAAAACTTTGGTGCTGTTATCTCCTTCTCCTCTCCCTCTCCCTCTCCCTCTCCCTCTCCCTCTCCCTCTCCCTCTCCCTCTCCCTCTCCCTCTCCCTCTCCCTCTCCCTCTCCCTCTCCCTCTCTCTCTCTCTGCATTTCTGTCTGAAAAAGTGGCATTTGGGCAAGAAGCTATGGCAATGACAAAATAAAAAAAATGTATCTAGATAAATAGTAAACATTGTGCCTTCCTGTCAATAATATTCTGGAGCTGTGCATATGAAAAATTCTATTTGTATTTGCAATGAGTATGAGAATAGTATTTTAGCTTTTATTTTAAGACCTTTCAAATTCAAAGGCCTACAGAGACAAGCAATATGAGTAGGTAGACCTGATATGAGAAATAATATTAAAAAAAAAGATAGGGAGTGTGTGATATAGGGAGTATGTGAGATGTTATAGTGTATGCCAACTGAGAATCTTCTCAAATTGAAAATTTTTCAATGCTGGTTTAAACAAATAAAATCTCTAGGGCTAATCTGGCTCATTGGTGGCTTGACTTGTTGCATAAGGGAGTTAGAGTGTAAAACAAATAACATGTTCTCTATAGCTTTTTTTTTTTTTTTGGCTCAGGAAAAATGTTATGATTCATTGGTACTTTGATAGTATATTCTGCAAAAATGTTTAGCCCTGGAGGTTGAATAATACTTTCAGAAATCACACATTGAGTAAGTCTAAATTCACATAGCAGATTTGGAAAAACTGTTATTGGTAGATGACTCAAGCATTTCTTTTGAAGTAGAAATTTTTTTAAAAAGACTTTTTTTAAAAAAAATACATTTCTATTGTAATTTAAAGAACATTTTGTATGCTCCTCTAAGGTCAATACTAATTCAACATTAAGGAAAACTCTTGAAAAGTAAGAGATATGTCTGCCCTAAAGTGATAAAGATGTGCTGTTTGCCATACACTAATCAAGTATCAAAAGACAATACAAGATAACAGTTTTTGATGTTGCATTTATTACAAGAAAATTGGTTTGCTTTTAGTACTTTCTTAAACTGATCTGTATCTAATCTAATCAACTCTATAGCATTTTTTCCCATCTATTTGCCAAACATGGGATATTCCTAGTCCTCCATCAAGAAGCAAGCTCTCAGTAAGCACTGTTGGTACACTAAGGGCTGTTAAAGAAAAATCTCACAACCAGAAAATAGATCCTTAGATTAATTCAGCATTGAAGCTGGGCAATGGTGTACTTGCTCAATTGCAACATTGCCATGTACAAGGCTCAAGCTCCTTCCTAGTCCCTGCTTGTCAGGGTAAAGCTTCACTAGCAATGAAACATCCTCTAGGTTTCTTTCTGTCCTCTTCCTTTCTTTTTTTAAATATTTATTTATTTATTCCCTTTGTTGCCCTTGTTTTTTATTGTTGTTGTTATTATTACTGTTGTTGTCATTGTTGGATAGGACAGAGAGAAATGGAGAAAGGAGGGAAAGACAGAGGGGGAGAGAAAGATAGACACCTGCAGACCTGCTTCACCACCTGTGAAGCAACTCCCCTGCAGGTGGGGAGCAGGCAGCTCAAATCTGGATCCTTATGCTTTGTGCCACCTGGATCCTTGTGCTTTGTGCCACCTCCGCTTAACCCATTGAGCTACAGCCTGACTCCCATCCTCTTCCTTTCTATCCCCCTTTCCTCTCAATTTCTATCATATCAAACCAAATAAATAAATATATTAAAATAGAAACTATATAAAAATGACAGCTGAAGATTATTTTCTTAGCTGCATTCCTATTATCTTTAACAACCTATGCAAACCTTCTTTAATCCGAAATTCTCCAAAAACTTCTCACTATTGAACATAGATTTCACTTTATACATCACACAGAAAGTTCTCAGAAAAGAAGAAACAATTCATTTTAATAAGTGAAATATTTCACACACCCTTGCTTTCCACAAAATGTACTACTTACACTCATTTCCAGAACATACACAGTGAAAAAGAACTAGCGGTAAAGAAAGCCTATGTTTTTTAAATGAACTGGTCAAATGAAATTTCTTTATTGGTTGCAAAGTGAGTGAATTGCATCTTATATGAAGTTAGCATTATCTTATCTGTTCCAAGAGGTAAATAGGAACTTTATTCTATTTCACAAATATCGTCTGTGCTTTTCACAGCAGTAGTAACTCAAACATTTGGCTAAATAGAAGCTGTACATTAGGAGTTATATAAACAACATTAAGGCTTAAATGCACTCAAAAATTAAGCTTTATAAGAACTTTTCTTTAAGATGTAATTCTCTAAAACGTATTTGAAAAAGAATTTTTGAAATTGAAATTGAATATTTTAGAGGTATACCTTAGAACATCTTCTTACAACTAAAGTAAATTCAATTGTGGAACCTCAATTTAAGGACAATTGTACTAAAGTTGAAAGCATCTTTTTCCATTGAGTTGTCATATATACTTATTTTTCTCTTCCCAAATCTTAGTACATCTGCATGAAATAATAGTTTTTGTTTCTACAAGTCATTTCTGACTTTTATCATTTTCGCTACAACTAGCTTACACAGGAGAACCACTAAGCAAATTTCTCCAAGGGAAATTTCACGTTCCTTACTTATCTATTAAAAATGTATGAGCAAGCAGAGATAGGATTAAATAAGAAAAGGAAACATAGAAAATAAAGTAAAAATTAAGTATAGATGAGGGGAACAGAAAATAGTAAATGATATTAGCAATAGAAATATTTTTAAGCAAGTCCTGGGAATTTTGTAAGATGGTAAAAGGTGATGTGTATGCCAAATTTTCTTTTCTAATAGACTGTGCACTTCCTTGGGATGACAACGTGCTGCCTCCCTTGATTCTACAGAGTTCCTACTCTTCTCTAGTTCATGTGGCCACTGAGAAACTATATTTACTCCCCAACTAAGTAATCCAGCAGTATAAGTAGAGGTCTTCTCTCTCTGAATTGCATTAAGGTATGAATTAAAATGTAAACCTGTAAAATATCAATAAAGCTGGCATAAAATTGTGTTCCCAAAAATAGAAAGCAAAAGATCATGGCCTTAGGGTAATATACTGTGCCTAAAGGCTAACCCAGTCTCCTGCCACACATTATATTGGAGTGTTATTACATTTTGTCTATTAGAGGCACCGTGCCCTTGGGATTTTACAGGGTTTTGAACATAAATCCTTTAGCAATTCCAATTTTAGTTGATGCCGAAGTATATACCATCACTCTAATGCTCATGAGTGGGACAATATACCAAATCATTTCTTGAGATGCCTAATGTGAGTGTCCAATTACCAGCTTCCACCAAGCAAAAGGGAATGCTAATTAAAAGAGTAGGACATGTTCCAGTTGTTCTAATCAAAGAGAGCTTAATCCTTCTATAAGCTGGCTGGCTTTGTTGGAGGAAATTCTGAACAACCTTGTTACTTTTGATAACTGTAAGCCACTGACTCATGGCCCCTTGACAGCTAGCTGAGCATGTAATAACATTTCTCTGTATTTGGGGACTGGCTTAGCTGGCTTTATAATAGATTATTGTGGATGTTAAAGTGAAATGTTAGTCTTTCTTTAAAGCTCTGTATTCCCCAGTAATTAAGGTTATAAAAAGGGCACTGAGTACAATACAGTTTCAAGGTCGCCAAACACAGATATAACAGCCTTCAGTTTGTGTAAATAAGGTATTCACTGTAGGTCTATTCTGCAATTGTGCCAAGAAAAAATAGGTTTTTCAAGAGTGGTCTGATGGGAAAGTATTTGGGGGCAAATTAAAAAAGAAGAGTCTTTTATTTCCTCTTTTAGTTCAAAAATTATTGAATAGAAGGAAAAGCAAGAAACGTAACAGAGAAACAGAAAATAGGAAAAACATATCTTATAAAAGGAAGTTGAGTGCTATCAGTTAAAGAGGAAACCCACTTACAGGCTAGAGTTGCATCCAAAGCATTTGAGGTTAGGGAGTATAACAAGAACCTTAGAAAAATCACAACCTTTGGCATGAAAATGTCTACCGAGACCACACAAACAAGAATTTCACTTTAACTTTCAAAGCAGTGACAGTTATTGACTCTTTGTGTTTCCAATTCATTGTAAATGGGAAGAGTTAAAGAAAAAGTTCACCCCAGAGAACCATTTAGCTATTTATTTCAAAAGAAGAAATTGATACCGTTTCATTCAAGTTTAAAGTTTTGACATTCACTCACTATTTGAATCAGATTCTCATGTTAGTTACATTACAGTAGGGAAAAACATTACATCATGTGTTTTATAGGAAATACTCCTTTGTGATGTTCAATTGCCATGCAATTTGAGATGAAAAAAAAGAGATTTTATATTTAAGTATTGCCCAGGTAAAAACAACTTCCTATAAAGCAAAAGAGCCACACTAATGGTGTAGATTGTATTGCAAAAGGGTCCTAGAGTGGGGAAAGCATAATTTATAGTGTCAGGAAAGCAATCATATTTTCATTCTACTAGATAAGATCAGGGCAGGCACTCCCCAAGGAGCAAGCCTCTTTGCTTCAATTTTAAACTGATGAAAGGGAGGATGTGTGATGCTTTATAGTGCAGACAAAAATGTCACACTTGTAATTGCTATGCCGGTGCTTAAGAACATGCCAAATAAAACCATAAATTATATTTCTCATGCATTAGGTGTTAATTGTGTCAGTAGTTAAAAGAACAATTACCACATAATATGCACCATTCTAAAAGTTAGATGTATCAGGAAAATCATTCAGATAACCTTTCTGTGAAGAATTAAGACTTTGTTCCCTTTCAAGGCATTTGTGTCTCTCTTCTAAGAAGAAATCTTCACTTTAGTAATATTCCTTCCATCAGATGCCACATATAGAATACTGAAGTCCTCCAAAATGTATCACATAAAACTATAATTAATAATATATTGAATTCACCGAAGGTTAAAATGAAGTTTGTATTGTCTTCAGGAAATTACAGTCATTCTAAATATCACTGGCAACTTTTACTCTCCCACAGATTTCTTTGATTACAACTTGCTAATAGGAAAACATTTTAGTAGCTTTGTACCTCATACCCTTATGTTCAGTATCCTTATTTGTGTCTCTCCTTCCTAATAAAACGCTATCATCACATAATACCTGAGTCTTTGCCAACTTGAGCCCTTCCTCATTATTTTTATTTCTCTTTTTTTAAATTATATTATTTATTTTAATTTTGAGAGAGATGCAGAGAGAGAAAGACACAGAGAGAAACACCAGAGCACTGCTCAGTTCTGGCTTATAGTGGTGCGAGGGATTAAACCTGGGACTTTGGAGCCACAGGCATGAGAGTCTCTTTGCATAACCATTATGCTATCTACCCCTGCCCTCCTCATTATTTTTCAATTCAATTTTTCAGTTCTGGGGTAGAAGTCATCTTTGGTCATAAAGCAGTAAGCACTAGAGGTTCACTGGTTGAAGTTTAAGGATCTCTGGAAAATGAACATATGGTAGGAAGAAAAAAGAAGTTCAAGAGAGAAAAGCCTTAGGATATTTAAGTCCTAATTAGCCTCAAGTTCATATCTACCACTGACCTTTCTGGAGCTCACAGAGATATAATTACCAACTACCTCTGGTATATGATACTTTAGGTTTTTGTTATACTCACAAACAACGAGTATGCGGGAACAATCTATGTTCCCAGTGGACTTTTAAATTTTAAAGCACTGTGGATAATTTATTATAATGTCTAGGAATGTGGGTTTTAATATGACTCCAACATTTGCCAAGTAGGGCATTTTGGCCAAGCCTATAGATTGCTCTATGATTCACTGTTTTTATATATAAGCATGTAATGAGTATATCTGCCTCATGGGAATACTTTAAAGATTAAATGAGTTAATATATGTAAAAGACTTTGATCAGCAACTGCACAGGATAATACTATAGTCTAACCACTTGAATTGATTATTACATTTAATCATAGTAAAATCTATTTGCAGTTGTTTTTATTCTTCTCATTTTGATAATAAGAAGACTGAAATGAAGAATCTCATGTCCTAATATTATCTTCTGTTTGTTTGAATCTTATCTGGTTCTACCCTATGTATCAGGATACATCTTAATACAGAGTATATACAATGTATTATTATTACTTAAGTATCAATTTCTTCTGATAGGTTGGAAAGTCCATGATGTTACTAAACATAGGAAATCCCCTTTCCTATATTGGATGCTCAGCAGCTGTGTTTTTCCTCTCTCCCCTTCCTCCTTTCTTTTTTTTTTTTCTTCTTCTTTCTCAAGTTAAATACTGTGTTATCTATGCAATATATTGTCAGGTAATCTACATGAATTGATTTATTGGGCCCCTGGGCTGCCCAAAGTGTCCCATAGAATATTCCATAGCATTTTGTTACTCAAGGAAGAACAATACTCGTTTCCTTTGCCTTCAGATTTTAGTCACTTAGATTTTGCAGTGTTCAGTTTCATACTGGTGTTTTTGTAGCCATGGAACTACTCTAGATTTTATGGAAATTATGGTAAATTAGATATGCATCTTTAGTCCAACTCTTTTCACTTTTCATTTTCTCAATTGCTCCCCAAATAGCACATCACCTTTTACTCCAAATTTCCATCACATCACTCATATGAGTCTTTACTGTGAGCATGCTAATCTTGATTATTTTGTTATTCTAAAAATATTTATTTTACTTTAATGAGAGGGGGAGAGAGATCAGAGTACTGCTCAGCTTTGACATATGGTGGAGTTTGGGATTGAATCTAGGGCATCAGACCCACAGATGAAAACGTCTTTTTTCTTTGTTTGTTTGATTTAATAAGACAAGAGGTTAAGAGGGGTACTATTCCACACAGTTCCTAACACCAGAGTTCCATATCTCATCCCCTCCATTGGAAGCTTTCCTATTCTTTATCCATCTGGGAGCATGAAACCAGGATAATTATGGGGTGCAGAAGGTGGAAGGTTTGGCTTCTTTATTGGCATCTCTACTGGATATGGGAATTGGAAGGTCAATCCATACTCCCAGTCTATTTCTATCTTTCCCTAGTGGAGCAGGGCTCTGGAGAGATGAGGTTCTAGGACATATTGGTGGGGTCATCTGCCCAGGAAAGTCAGGTTGGCATCATGGTAACATCTGCAACTTAGTCACTGAAAAAACATTAAGATATAAAGCAGAACAAAGTGTTTAATAATTAGGAACCAAAAGGCAGAAGTACAGCACATGAGATTCAGGGCTCCATTATGGAAAAAGCTAGTAGGTGTATTTTAGGTATATTCAAAGGGGGCCCCTGACTACACATTTTTGCTTGAGCCTGACAGTTAACATGCAGGTGGGCTAAAGGCATTATCTGGGGAGATGGTGGCAGACTTGGGAATA
The DNA here is from genome assembly GCF_950295315.1 of Erinaceus europaeus. Lineage (NCBI taxonomy): Eukaryota > Metazoa > Chordata > Mammalia > Eulipotyphla > Erinaceidae > Erinaceus > Erinaceus europaeus. The sequence continues at coordinate 67,851,435 of NC_080166.1, read as the reverse complement.
ATACTAGAAAACTAGGTCAGGGAAGAGAATTGTCTGGCAGCCCCCCTGCTCTGATGCTGTGGTTTATTTACATAATCATTGTTTTGCCTGAGACCCACCCTGCCTGCAGGGTATTGGTTAATCCCAATGGTTAGAACCTTCGCAACAGCTGCTATGGAAGCTTTCTACCCTTCACGCTCTTTTATTTTCTCCACCCCCTGTCCTAGCCATTTCCTTTTCCCACTTGCCACTTCCAGTTAAAGATATGTGTGTGTGTGTGTGTGTGTGTGTGTGTGTGTGTGTGTGTGTGTGCATGCACGCGTGTGTGTGTATGGTTTCTGATCATTAAAAGCATTGCATTGAGTTCCCGCTCCGCCACAAATTCCTGGTCTCTCTCCTGCGTCGCTGAGTAAGCAGCAGCCAGGTTGGCTTCTGTCAAGTTCTCTCCAACCCAGAGAGCACATGCTAGGGAAGAAACACCTGCAACACTAGCCCAGAAGAGAGTAGCTCCCAAATGTGGGAAAAGTATATAAATATTGTTAACTGTAAACCCTATCGATTTGACCTGGGACTTATACTCAGTATGAAAGCCTGTGTAACCTCTGCATCTCTGTAGGTCTGAGCTCTCATATTGTTGTCATAGCTAGGAACATTCTAGGCTGCAATAGTTTCAGGACACATCTTCCTTGAGTGATAGTATGTTGTTCCAACTTCCCTTAAGAGAATGGGGCAGTCTCTACCACTGTTGATCCACATTGAGGGCAAAGTTCTATAGAGGCACACAATAGGATCCATTATGTTATTCCTGATGGAGATGACCAGTGACAGTGGAGAGAAGGATTTGTTATACATCTAGGCCCCATAATATCTATGTGGAAATCCCAGGATTCCCTTATTAGGGACCTGGATGATGGGGTGACCAAAAAAGTCATCATTAAAGTACTGTGGTCTCTTGCTCTTATCCAGCCTTTGTTGTCCTTTGTCTGACAAGGTTAGCCTTGTGACAGATCACATCCACTGTTGCACTGTTGTGTTCTCTCTCCATTACACACCTTGTACACACAATAAGAATCTGATGCTAGCACCATGGTCATGAATTTATAGAAGTAAAAGCAGAACCAGTGTTGAGGGTGAAGGTGACATAAAGTCACTATGTACCTCCCAAACTACAGTTATATGATGGAGTTTAAAATCAAAATCATATAAAATCAATTTTGTTACAGGTTAGGTCACTGTCATTTGATGACATGAGAAAAATAGAAGTGATTATGAAGCATTCTTCTAGATTACTAATAATGGTTACACGAATATTTTTCTTTTTTGAAGGTCAACCCATCTATGCAATAATCAAATGTGCACTTGCTATTTTTCATGATATCCTATATTAGTTTACCAATAGAATTGCTGAATTCTGACAGTTCCGGCATAGGGTGTTAGCATGGACAGGTTCCGATGACACCCTTTTCTGAGTTGCACATTGCTAACTGCCAGAGAACGGAGAGAAGAAGTAAACTCTGTGGAAACTCTTCTAAGTTGTAAAGGTTGTATCCTCATGACCTCATTGAATCTTAATTATTTCTCAAAGGCCACAATTTCTAATAGTTCTACATCTGGGGTTAATTGTTCAACATAAGAACTTTAAAGGACACACTAACATTCAATCCCTAACAGATACTGAGAAAATATTTACATTAGCCAAACTTGGAAGTTTTGAAGGGTTCTCTACAGTACAGTTTTAGTTCCAATAAATTAATTCTGAGATGATTAAAGATCCTACCAAGTTTTACATACTTTGAGGAAAATTTGACACACACACACACACACACACATATAATGTATTTCTAGAACTTTGTAGATGTCCCAGCAATTAATGACTATAAAACTTGATAATGCAAAAAATAAAGAAAAAGGAGAAAAAAGAAGATTAAATTATTATATAATCTATGAATTAGATACTGGCAGTAACAGATTTGTAAACACCTAAAATTTTGCATTTTTGAATAATATAAAACTAATAATGGAATATGGCTACTCAGTTTTTGTTTTTAAAAATTGTTTTATTATCTTGTTTATTTATTTAATAGAGACTGTCAGAAATTGAGATGGGGAGATAGAGAGAAAGAGACAGAGAAACAATACCTGCAATACTGCTTCACCACTTGCAAAGCTTTCCCCCTGCAGGTGGGGACCAGGGGCTTAAACCCAGGATCTTGTGCATTATAACACATGCACTCAACCAGGTGCATCACCACCTGGCCCCAGCCATTCTTAAATGCAAATGTGGTTAGATCAGCATATCCCATCAATGAAATATAAATAGGGTCAGAAGTCTCTGGGTTAGATCTTTTGGAAGTAAGTGCATCATGTTCTCCCTGCAGTATTCAAGTAGATATCCTAAAAATTGTATAGACATTATTCATAAATTAATAGCATTAACAAACCAGATACAAGTCATTACATCACCATAAACCTACTTGCAAATAATATTCACATTGGACTGTTGACTTAGTTAGATAATCTCTTGGCACAGCTACTGAACTCTGTTGTATTTTAAAGACACCTGACATTACTATAACAAAGGAAAAGATTGACTAATATAAGTACAATATGTAAACTTTATTTTCTTTTTTTAAATATTTATTTATTCATTTCCCTTTTTGTTACCCTTGTTTTTATTGTTGTAGTTATTGATGTCTTCATTGATGGATAAAACAGAGAGAAATGGAGAGAGGAGGGGAAGACAGAGAGGGGGAGAGAAAGACAGACACCCGCTGACCTGTTTCACCACCTGTGAGGTGACCCCCCCCCCGCATTGGGGAGCTGGGGGCTCACCCACTGCGCTACCACCCAACTCCCGTAAATTTTATTTTCTAAGATAATGTGATCTCTGAATAGGAAAAGTCAATAGTTCTTATCTGAAATGAACTGAAACACGTATGAATTTTATACATTTTTAAACAGAGATATGCTAAATGTTAATATTCTTTAGTTGTAATCAATGACAGTGTTCTATGAGAGTTACTGTACATATCACATCCACACAAATAAATATATAAAGATTTACAGTTGATATGGCTCAAACATCTCTATAAATCTTACTCAAAAGGGGCTAGGTGGTGATGTTCATGGTAGAGTGTCCATATCAATATAAATATTCCTAAATAAGAGGTTTTCAAATGTATAGCTTGACATTCTTTTAAGAATGTAAACACATGAATATTAAATCTGGTTTCTGAAATTAATAAATTTGCACACAAAATGGCATAGTCATTGTAATGCATGTGAGGAGATATAAAACAAACATTTTATAGAAGTTCATATTTATTTTTGGAATCATGATGTTTACATTTGGATATAATTATATCAGTCAATTCAATTTGATTCATCTTTTCTTAACTAAACAGTTGCTGAAAGATTGCATGCACAAAGATTCCAAAATATGAAAACCAATGAAAGGTTTAGATCACTGTAGTTCTATTTAAAATCTTTGATTTATCCCTTTCTTAAGATATTATGTAAGGTTTTCTTAACTATCTTTATTTATTTATTGGATAAAAATAGGCAGAAATTGAGAAGGAAGGGGGAGATAGAAAGGGAGAGAGGGAGAGACACCTGCAACCCTGCCTCACCACTAGCAAAGCTTCCTCTCTGCATGTGGGGACTGGCAGTTTGAACCTGGGGCCTTGCACATTGTGACATGTGCACTTGAGCAGGTGTGCCACCACCACCCACTATTATGGAAGTGTTTAAAAGTGTGATCCTATTCTTTTTACTAGACTGAGGACAAATTCCTAGTAAAAGCTTAATCATCACAATTCATAGATTCCTAAGAACTTTTCTTTTTTAAAAAAATTGTTTCTTTATTAGGGGATTTACGGTTTACAGTCAACAGTAAAATACAATAGTCTGTACATGTGTAACATTTCTCATTTTCCACATAACAATTCAACCCCCACTAAGTCCTCCTCTGCCATCATGTTTCAGGAAATGAACACCCCCACCCCCACCCCCACCCCGAGAGTCTTTTACTTAGGTGCAATACACCAACTCCAGTCCAGGTTCTGCATAGTGTTTTTCCTTCTGTTCTTATTTTTCAAATTCTAAGAGTGAGATCTTTTATGCCATTTCATTTGCTAATACTTATCATTCCTCAGGTTGCTATGAAAGCTAACCTAAAACATTTCTTTTTTTTTTTCACTATAACAGAGATACAACTTTATTCTTACCTATAGAGTTTTACTCTAATTACTTTCTGATATTTTTTTTCTATTTTTTTTTAATTTTTTTTTAAATTTTTTATTTAAGAAAGGATTAGTGAACAAAAGCATAAGGTAGGAGGGGTACAACTCCACACAATTCCCACCACCCAATCCCCATAACCCACCCCCTCCCATGGTAGCTTTCCCATTCTCTATCCCTCTGGGAGCATGGACCCAGGGTCGTAGAGGGTTGCAGAAGGTAGAAGGTCTGGCTTCTGTAATTGCTTCACCGCTGAACATGGGTGTTGACTGGTCGGTCCATACCCCCAGTCTGCCTCTCTCTTTCCCTAGTAGGGTGTGACTCTGGGGAAGCTGAGCTCCAGGACACATTGGTGGGGTCTTCAATCCAGGGAAGCCTAGCCAGCATCCTGGTGGCATCTGGAACCTGGTGATTGAAAAGAGAGTTAACATATGAAGCCAAACAATTTGTTGAGCAATCATGGATCCCAAGCTTGGAATAGTGAAGAGGAAGTGTTAGGGAGGTACTCACTGCAAACTCTAGTGTAGTCCTGCTTTCAGGTATATATTTTGCAGTAGTTTATGGATACATGTGCACATAAGCTCTCTCTCACAGAAACTGGTGTATATCTAGGTTATGGGACTTTGTTAGAAAGTGAACTACCTGAGATGAAATTAGAGTGTACTATAAAAGGAAAGGTCTCACCCGAGTAATGAAGCTGAAGGGTTGTCATTCCACACGTGAAGTCTCTGGATACAGTCTGAGGTGAAGCATGTTGAGGTAGCAATCGTTGCTTTGGTTAGGTTGTGATCGGCAGATGCAATGTTATTTGGTTTGGATGGGAGATGCATACGGGGAAGTGGGCCCTATCCAAGGGTGCCAGGACTGGGGGAAGTAGGGGCTCTATAGTGAAAATGTGAGGTTCCTGCTGTCTTAGGGTTCAAAAAGACAATCAATAGTTAATATTATCATCACATTATTTGTTAATTGGGTTAACTTTGAACAGTCCCTTTGTTATGGTTTGCTGGACAGTACCCAGTATCTTGTATATAGCTGTGCTATTGGAAGCTTCTAATCTACTTGGTCTAGGCTTTTGAGAGAGTCCGCATATCAAATAGGTAGCCTATATATTAAAAAGATTCAGTTTGTCTTTTGAGAAACTTTGAGACATACAATTGATTTCCCCCTCTCATATTAATTAGCTACTGATTTATATGTCTACATTTTGCTAGGAGTGTACATAAACACCATTCCCACCACCAAAGGACTGTGACCCATCCCTCCCACCCACTCCCACCCCCCACTGGCCCAGGAAGCTACATGCCTACCCCTCACCACTGGGTTTTTACTTTGGTGCCCTACTTACAATTTGATCAGGTCCTGCTTTTAGTTTCCCTTTCAGATCTTCTTAGTCAGCTTCTCTTGATGAGTGGGATCATCCCATACTCATCTTTATCTTTCTGACTTAGTTCACTTAACATAATTCCTTCTAGCTCTGTCCAAGATGGGTCAGAGAAGGTGGGTTCATTGTTCTTGATAGCTGCATAGTATTCCATTGTGTATATATACCACAGCTTTCTCAGCCACTCATCTGGTGTTGGGCACCTGGGTTGCTTCCAGGTTTTAGCTATTATGAATTGTGCTGCTATGAACATAGGAGTACACACCTCTTTTTGGTTGGGTGTTATGGAGTCCTTTGGGTATAACCCCAAGAGGGGAATTATTGGGTCATATGGAAGGTCCATGTCTAGCCTTCTGAGAGTTTTCCAGACTGCTCTCCAAAGAGGCTGTACCAATTTACATTCCCACCAGCAATGTAAAAGGGTTCCTCTGTCCCCACATCCTCTCCAGCATTTGTTGCTGCTGTCCTTTTTGATGTATGCCATTCTTACAGGAGTGAGGTGGTATCTTAGTGTTGTCCTGATTTGCATTTCTCTGATAATCAGTGACCTAGAGCAGTTTTTCATATGTTTGTTAGCCTTTTAGATCTCCTCTGTGGTGAATGTTTTGTTCATTTCCTCTGCCCATTTTTGGATGGGGTCATTTGCTTTTTTTGCGGCTAAGTTTGCTGAGCTCTTTATATATTTTGGTGATTAGTTTCTTGTCTGATGTCTGGCATGTGAAGATCTTCTCCCATTCTGTGAGGGGTCTCTCTGTTTGTTTAATAGTTTCTTTGGATGTGCAGAAGCTTTTCAATTTGATGTAGTCCCATTGGTTTGTTTCTGCTTTAGTCTTCCTTGCAGTTGGGTTTGATTCATCAAAGATGTCCTTGAGGTGTATGTGGGAAAGTGTTTTACCAATGTTTTCCTCTAAGTATTTGATTGTTTCTGGTCTGACATCTAGGTCTTTGATCCATTTGGAGTTGATTTTTGTTTCTGGTGAGATAAAGTGGTTCAATTTCATTCTTCTGCATGTTTCAACCCAGTTTTCCCAGCACCATTTATTGAAGAGAGCCTCCTTTTTCCATTTAATACTTTGGGCCCCCTTTTCAAAGATTAGATGCCCAAAGGTGTGGGGATTTACTTCTGGGCTTTAAATTCTGTTCCACTGGTCTGTGTGACTATTTTTGTCCAGTACCATGCTGTTTTGATGATGATGGCTTTATAATATAGTTTAAGGTCTGGGAGTGTGATGCCTCCATTTCTGTTTATTTTCCTTACGATGGTTTTGGCAATTCTAGGTGTTTTCAGGTTCCAGATAAATGATTGTAGTGTTTGTTCTATTCTCTTAAAGAAGCCTGGTGGAACTTTGATGGGTATTGCATTAAATTTGTATATGGCTCTGGGGAGAATATTCATTTTGATGATATTTATTCTTCCAATCCATGAGCATGGGATATCTTTCCATTTCTTGGTATCAGTTTCTATTTCCTTGAGTAGCGACTCATAGTTATCAGTATACAAGTCTTTCACTTCTTTGGTCAACTTTATTCCTAGGTATTAGATTGATTTTGTTGAAACAGTAAATGGGAGTGATATCTGGATGTCTTCTTCTTCAGATTTAGTGTTTGCATAAAGAAATGCCACTGATTTTTGTACATTGATTTTGTAGCCTGATACCTTGCTATATTGCCTAACAACTTCCAGTAATCTTCTACTGGATTCTTTAGGTCTTTCTATGTATACTATCATATCATCGGCAAATAGTGAGAGCTTGACTTCTTCCCTTCCAATCTGTATCCCTTTGATTTCTTTCTCTTGCCTGATTGCTATGGCAAGAACTTCCAATACTATGTTGAAGAGTAACGGTGACAGTGGACAGCCCTGTCTAGTCCCCGATCTGAGGGGGAATGCTTTCAGCTTCTGTCCATTGAGTATGATGTTGGCTGTAGGTTTTCTATATATAGACTCCAATATCTTGAGGAATTTCCCATCTATTCCCATTTTTTGTAGAGTTTTGAGCATGAATGGGTGTTGGATTTTGTCAAAGGCTTTCTCTGCATCTATTGAGATAATCATGTGGTTTTTGCCTTTGCTTTTATTGATGTGATGAATGACATTGATTGATTTACGGATGTTGAACCAGCCTTGCATTCCTGGGATGAATCCCACTTGGTCTTGATGAACAATCTTTTTGATGTGTTGCTGTATCCGGTTGGCCAAGATCTTGTTTAATATTTTGGCATCTAGGTTCATCAGAGATATTGGTCTGTAGTTTTCCTTTTTTGTTCTGTCCCTATCAGCTTTTGGTATCAGGGTGATGTTGGCTTCATAAAAGGTGGAAGGGAGTATTCCTGTTTCTTCAATCTTATGGAATAGCTTAAGAAGTATGGGTATTAACTGTTTCCTGAAAGTTTTATAGAATTCATTTGTGAAGCCATCTGGTCCAGGACTTTTGTTGTTGGGGAGATTCTTAATAACGGTTTCAATTTCTTTGTCTGTGATTGGTGCATTTAGATTTTGTAGTTCTTCTTGGTTCAGTTTTGGAAGTGCATAGGTTTCTAGGAATTGTTCCATTTCTTCCAGATTCTCTAGCTTGGTGGCATATAGTTCTTTATAGAAGTTTCGCAGAATTTTCTGGATTTCTGTGGTGTCAGTTGTGATATCTCCTGCATCGTTTAAAATTCTATTAATTTGAGTCTTCTCTCTTTTTTGTTTGGTGAGTCTGGCTAGGGGGTTGTCAATTTTGTTTGATCTTTCAAAGAACCAACATTTGGCTTCATTGATCTTTTGTATGGTTCTTTTATTTTCGATGTTGTTTATTTCTGCTCTAACTTTAGTGATTTCTGTCCTTCTGGTTGCTTTAGGGTTCCTTTGTTCCTCTTCCTCTAAGTCCTTGAGGTGTGTAGTAAAGTCGTTCATTTGGGCTTCTTCTTGGTGTTTAATATGTGATTGTATGGCTATAAGTTTCCCTCTCAGTACTGCTTTCGCTGTGCCCCAAATATTTTGATATGTTGTGTCTTCATTTTCATTAGTTTCCAGGAACATTTGAATTTCCTGTTTGAGTGAGTCTCTGACCCAGTGGTTCTTAAGGAGCATATTGTTTAGTTTCCAAATTCTATGTCTTTTAATAATTTTCCGTTTGTTGTTAAAATTAGTTTTACTCCACTGTGGTCTGAGAAGATACTTGGGATGATTTCAATGCTCTTGAATTTATTGATGCTGTCTTTGTGGCCTAACATGTGGTCTATCCTTGAGTATGTGTTGTGTGGATTTGAAAAGAAGGTGTATTCCAGTTTTTTGGGGTGGAGGAGTCTGAAAATGTCCAAGAGGTCTAGTCTGTCAATCTCTTCATTCAATTCTCTTGTATCTTTATTGGTTTTCTGCTTTTTTGATCTAAGTGTGAGAGTGGGGTATTGAAGTCTCCCACTATTATTATATTACTATTGATGTATTTTTGAAATTCTTTCAATAGGTGTTTAATGTATTTAGATGGTCCCTCATTGGGTGCATAGATGTTAATAATTGTTAAGTCTTCTTGGCTGATTGATCCTCTAATCATTATGTAATGTCCTTGCCTATCTTTTATTACTTTATTTAATTTAAAATCTATCGTGTCTGAGATGAGAATGGCTGTTCCTGCCCTTTTTTGTGGACCGTTAGCCTGTATGATAGTTTTCCATCCTTTCACTTTAAGTCTGTGTTTATCTTGTTGTGACAGATGGGATTCTTGTAAGCAGCATATGGTTGGGTTATATTTTCTGATCCATCCCCCCACCCTGTGCCTTTTGATGGGTGAGTTTAAGCCATTGACATTTATTGATATTATGGATTTAATGTATTATAGTGCCATTGTTCCAAAAAACAATTTGTTTACTCTGACATATTACAAGTATTATAGTGATGTTCTTGTTTATAAGAGGTCTTTTAGTACCTCTTTCAGGGCCGGCTTGGTGATAGTTTCCTCCTTTAACTGTTGTTTGTCTAAGAAGGTTTTGATCCCTCCATCTAGCTTGAAAGAAAGTCTAGCAGGATATATTATCCTTGGTTGAAACCCTTTTTCATTCAGGGCTCCATAGATATCTTGCCACTCCCTTCTGGCTTTTAGAGTTTGAGTTGAGAAGTCTTCAGAAAGTCTTATGGGTTTTCCCCTGTATGTGACTTTTTGTTTCTATCTTGCAGCCTTTAGGATCCTTTCTTTATCCTTACTTCTTCTCATTGTGACTATGATGTGTCTTGGTGTTTTCAGGTCTGGGTTGATTCTGTTTGGTACTCTCTGGGCCTCTTGCACCTTGATATCCTTTCTGTTATTCAGGTCTGGGAAATTTTCTTGTATTATTTCCTCTAGAATGTTTGCTTCCCCTTCCTCTCTTTCTTCCTCTGGCAGGCCAATTATACAAATGTTACTTCTTTTGAGATCATCCCATGTGTCTCTGTTGTTGTTTTAAGTGTCTCTCAATCTCTTTTTAAGCTCTTTCACCTCTTTCTTAGTTTTCTCTAACTCATCCTCTGTCTGATTAATTCTGTTTTCTGCTTCTGTTAGTCTGCTTTCCCTTGCCTCAGCTTATTTCTTCATTACAGCTATTTCAGCTTTCAGTTCTCTAATTGTCTCAAGATAATCAGTATTTTCCTTGGGGGTCTCAACTGTTGTTTCCCTAATACTGCCATTCCCTTCATCCAATGTTGTTTTCATTTCTGTGATTAATAAGTTTATTATTGCTTGCATACTTTTCTTATCTATGGTTACTTCTGACTGATTTGTGGTTTCTTCTGGGCTCTTGTCTTCATTCATTGGGGTAGCAGTTTTATTTGTTTTTAATCTACCCTTTTTTTTTTTATTTATGTGTTTCTCTCTCTTTTTTTTTTAATGCTCTGTTGTTCCTCAGTTGTTGTGTTTTGAGCACAAGTAACACTGTACTAAATACCTTTATGACAATTGCACTCACCAACCTCCGGAATTACAGTAGCAACTGAAGTAAGTATTGAAGGAGTTTAATCGTTACCAGTTAGCCAAACAATTTCTCCAGTCCGTGAAAAATAGTAACCAAATCCCAGTGAAGAAAGAGAAAAGAAAGAGAGGATAGCAAGAATAGACAGTTATGCAAATCTACTATCCAGTGTATATTCTAGGGGTAACAAGAGTGTAAAGGGAACTAGAGCAGAGATACACACATAGAGAGTCCACTCTGGGTCAGATTTCTTCCCCAAAGTAATTCACAAATTCAGAAAGGCAAAGAAGAAAGAAGTGTATGACAAGATAAAAAAAATAAATAAAAAGAGAGAGAGAGAGAGAGATAAGAGAGAGAAAAGGTAGAAGATAAGAAGAAGGGTTGTAATTAAGGAGCAGTGCGAGGAACTTCCCAAATGTGTATCAGTGAGTTTAAAAAAAAAAAAACGAAAAAAAAAACACCCTGTTTGGTGGTATGGGGTATCCTGCTAGTAGCTGGTCCCAGGCACTGCTTATGGGGGTGGGGCGGCGGGAAGGATGTATGCTTGAAAATTAAAAGGAAGAAAAAAGAATTTTTTCCCCTATTCTAATTCTTAACCCAAATTAAGTTATAGACACATCCTTGGTGTCACCGCTATGGCCCCTTATTGGCTGGCCTGCTAAAGGCAGAAAATCCTATTGTTTACACGAGATGTGTCCGGAGCTCCAAGGCTAGCCGCTTCTCAGTCCACCATCTTCCGGGAAACCCCCCCCCCCCCAGACTTTTTTAAAGGATTTCTCAAAAATGAAAACTAGCTCCAAATCCTATGATCCAATGAGAGCTATACTCAAGAAGTCTTTGGATCTGCTCTCAGGGTCGCGGTGGACCCTGGAGACTCCCAAGAGAAAGCCCCCGAGCTAAAGTGCTCTCTCCGGGTTCTCTGCCCGCCGCGCTCTGCAACCGGCGGAGGAGCCGCCTTCCTGGGCGGGCGGAGGACAGTGCCTGGCGCACTCGCCTTGCCTGGCGCCCTGGGAATTCTGGAACCCCGCTAGTCCGTGTCACCTTTACTCTAATTCTTAACCCAAATTAAATTGTACTCACTTTTTGGTGTCATCCCTTATTAACTGGCCTGCTAAAGGCAGAAAATCCTACCTTTGCCGACGATGCGATCAGAGCGCTCGCTGTTAGCGATTTCTCAGTCCGCCATCTTCCCTAAAACATTTCTTTTCTGTTTGTGAATGTAATCATCAGTTTCCAATTGACCTAGGTTGATAACACCTAGACCATCTCTCCAGAGGTGAAACTGCAAGAAGAGTTCAGGGTGCTCCTCTTCACCTCCAGCATCTTACACAGAACATGGTGCCAAGGCAATCAGCCTTAAAAGAGAAACAAACTCCCATAATGAAATCCTGCCCGGGTGGCTATTTAGGAGGTATGCTCTGTGAGTGACAGTAGTATCTAGAAGTAGCCCCTCAGCTAACATTTGTTGATTGAGAATGCTTGACTGTCAGGATAGTACTTGTCTAAGGTGAATTCTATGGACTCTATTAGTACATAGCCCAGCTATGTTTTGCTAACGATAAACATTTTGGAAGTTTCACAGTCTGCTTTGCTTGTAAGTGATATCTGGATAATGTGCAACTGCCACTGACTTCAGAAACCATCCTGCTTGTGGCAAAATATCAAAGTACAAGTTAGAAACCAGTTTTTAATTGTTACTAGAAATAGAGCATTCACTTTAAAGGAATATATTCTAAAACAGATTTTGAAACTTTTACCTAAAATATGAACAAATAAAATAGATTTTCAACCTCTGGGGCATTTTCAGTCTGTTTATATTTTTATCAATTCTTCTCTCATTTAGAATAAGAATAGTTTCCACCATTCAGTAACGGCAATATTTACTCCAGGACTTAAATCTGTAAATACTCCCTTTAGCTTCTAGCAGTTTTGTTGGTAGATAACCTCTGGTGTTTCAGGACTTGCAAGTTTCAATATTCCTGTACTTGAGAGGTTGGTAAGTCTCTGCCTCCTTCCACTACACACTAAATCGCTAATTAGCTGATTATCCAAACAGGTTAGCTAACACTCTTATCTGAGAATACCTTCTGCTGACACTGGCTTGATACTAGGGAGAGCCACTTACTTGCTCCTGGCTTCTCCCTGCCATGCCTTGATCCCTCAATCCTTCTTTTTCCAGATCAAGCAAAAATGATGGTGTGTGGGTGGGGGGAACAATGGAGAGAGGAAATATACAAGATATTCTTACTCTATAGTTTATTTAAATCTAATCCAAATTCATGTATTTTTTTTCTCCTAATCAGGATCAGATTATAACTTCAGAAAGTGCTTCTCCCCAGAACTTTCTTTCTATTTTAGGGGAAGAGGATATAGTCAGCATGATTTTCATTATAGCAGATAATTTAGATCAATGTTAATTTGATTCTTCTCATCTCATGTTATATCCTTCCACTAATCTTTTTAAATTTGATTCTAAAACACATGTCTATACATACATGTATTGATATGCATATTTACAAATTTACATATACTTATTTCTGTATATGCACATATAAAGACAAATCTTGACTAGCTAGCAATATAACTTTATTCCATTTTCTCTTTTTCTTTTTTTTGTCTCCAAGGCTAGCGTTATTGCTTCTTTTTTTTTTTAATTGACTAGGACAGAAAAAAGTTGAGAGGGAACAGGCAGACTTAGAGGGAAAGAGAAAGACACCTGCAGACCTGCTTCATCATTCATAAAGTATTCCTGCTACAGGTGGGGAATGGGGGCTCAAACCTGGGTCCCTATGCATAATACTATGTACACTTAACCAAGTGCATCACTGCCCGGTCCCTATTCCATTTTTCTCTTCAGGCACCTTTTAACCTTTGATCTATTTTTCATAGAAATAACAGATGTGAGAGTTGGGCAATAGTGCAGCGGGTTAAGCGCACGTGACACAAAGCACAAGGACAGGACGGGCATAAGGATCTCTGTTCAACACCCCCACCCCCCACCCCCCACCCCCCGCAGGGGAGTCGCTTCACAAGCGGAGAAGCAGGTCTGCAGGTGTCTATCTTTCTCTCCCCCTCTGTCTTCCCTCTCCATTTCTCTCTGTCCTGTCCAACAATGACAACAAAAATAAAACAAGGGCAACAAAAGGGAATAAATAAATAAATATTTTTAAAAAGAAATATCAAATGTAATAAAATGACATCAAGGGTGTAAAACATGGTATTTTTCTATATAAATAATAACCTAAAAGAAATAAGGAAAATTTAGAGTCTATATTCAGAGCTTTCAATTTCTCACTTTTTCAAGTTAATACGTAAGTTCTTTAAAAAATAAAAAATAATGTATGCTATTTTTTAAATGTTTTTTTTAATTATCTTTATTTATTGGATAGAGACAGCCAGAAATCAAGAGGTTGATAGGGAGAGAGACAGAGAGACACCTGCAGCACTACTTCACCACTTGTAAAGCTTTCCTCCTGCAGGTGGGGACTGAAGGCTTGAACGCGCTCAACCAAGTGCTCCACCACCCAGCCCCAATGTATGCTCTTATTGAGCAATTTTGCATTCATTTTAGAGAAAAATTATGCTTAACATATCTAAAATATGTAGAGTTTAGATCAATTTCATGGAGCTTGTTAAGGTCATTTATTTGATTAGTAGTGATCACCTCATCCTTGAATATCGTGCTTTTGATAGATAATCTTCAGGTAATAATTGTTACTTCTACTACTTTGTGAAGACAGTTGGAGTGTGGGGTCAAACTAACCTTTCATTAAATCAAAGCAGTGAACCAGATGCTTAGAATAAGGATGATAATTAATCCGTGGCCTTATCGAAGAACAAAGGCTTACTTGAAGGACACATTTCTATTCTGTAGTCATTCCTTTTGTTCTTGTTTTGTTTTGTACCTCATGGCAATTTAGTTCCTATTTGAGAAACATTGATAATATTTATTATTTGACAGTATGTCAGTATTTCAGGAAAATTTTCCCTACCCTAGTGATTAATTTTTATCTTGATTTCTACTTTCATAATAAAATAAATACATATCATTTCAATCTTAACAAAAGAAGGACAATGAATTTTACATTAGTGTCATAGATCTGGTTCTCACAGTCATCATTAATAAATCAATAGATGACTCCCTAGAGAGATATTAGAGAATATATATCTAAGTAATATGGATAAATGTAGTTAGGTCAAAATATAAAATTGCATATGCATGTATGAGTTTGAGTATTAGCAAAATTAACTGATAATTTTTAAAAATCAGGATATATTTTATTTATGAAAAATATAAATATTAAAGTCTTTTCTTCTTTTTTGTGATTCATAGTGGATTACAAGATTGTAAGATTATGATTTATAGTTTCACACACACACCCATCACCAAAATTCTGTGACCCTCACCTTCCACCTCCCTCTCCATGGTAACCACCATAGTTCTAAAAAATTTTAGAAACAGTTTATTTCTGGGCTTTGTTGTTGTTGATAATTTTTGCAAGTTCATGTGTATCAGTTCTCTAGATTCCACATCTGAGTGAGACCTTCCTGCAGTTGTATTTCGCCTCTTATTTCATTGAGCATAATTACCTCTATCTCCATCCATTTTGTCCCAAAGGGCACAATATTATTTTTTTGATAGCAGAGTTCTACTGATTACTTAATACTTTTGTATAATTTTTCAATAAACACACAAAATTTTGTGATAGCTTTTTTTTTTTTTTTTACAAAGCATGTGTAGGTCCTCTCTGCACTATTTTATTCCTACTAAAACGGCAAGAAAATAAAGGAGAGTGTATCAAAAGTAGTCTGAAAAATACTATTTTATACTAATATACTTTAAAGAAAACACTTACCTCAGATATTTAACTTGAAACCTGGGAAACTTGTGACCAGACTGGCATTGCACATAGAAGACTCTAATAGACAAAACAATTTTATTGAGTCATTCAACAAATATTTACCAAATGATTCCTATACTCCCGTTATTGTGCTATGTGAATGTAAGAGTAAATAAAACTCATTGAAAATGAAAAAAATCAATAGGAATTACATTAAATTATCATTTAGAGGAAGCATAGAATGAGAAGACTACAATAGAAATCATTACTCAGGAAACTATGAACATAGAAGACAAAATTCACTGTATGGAAAATATCAAGCAATTTCAAATATTGCAAGCAGGTCAAATAAAAATAATCTTGTTATGATTTCTGTTGATAGAAAGCTTGAGAGAACTTTATTGAAAGAAATGTTATTATAATGAGGGGGCAATACATGTTGCAGTGGTTTGAGCAGAAGAGATGAGAAAATGTCAGTGCTGAAAACTCCTGGGGTGCCTGAAACAATAATAATAATACAGGAAGCTAAGAAATTGAGAAGATTTGATGGAATAACATGGGAACTTGATATTTGTCTACTAATATAAAGTACTTAATATGAAGTGCAAGAATACAAATGCAAATAGCAGAAGGAAAATGCATAAAATAGTTAGACTGTATAGTGGCACGACCAGTTGAGCTCATGGGTTCAATCCCCTGTCTATTCGGATCACTCTTTTTATAATTTCCTTTTATTTTTTTGCTATTCTCTAATGACACTATCTGAAAAAAAAAAAAAAAGCAGCATTTATAGTAGAGGACACTGACAGAACATTTCATCATCTATGCATTAGAAATGTCTTCAAAGACTCATGTCCAACAAGGAAAACCAAAACAAACAAAAAATCCAAAACAAAACAACAACAAAATAAATAGATAAACTAAACGATTTCACAGAAGAGGGAACCATTACTAAAGGAGAAAGATACATACAGAACGGGAGGAGATATTTACATACTAAACATAATATAAATGGCTAATAACCAAAGTACAGAAAGAAATCACTAAACTCAAGGAAAATAACATAAAAAATAGGGAGAGGACACGGAAAGAATGTTCACCATAGAAGAGATTCAGAGGGCCAACAGACATATGAAACAACAGTCACTGATTATTAGAGAAACAAAAACAGCAAGGAGATGACACTTTACACCTATTTCTGCCAAGGGCAGAAATAAGAAATGTTGCTGGGGGCCAGGCAGTGGTATACATGGTTCAGCGCACATGTTACAGTTCACAAGGACCCTGGTTTGAGCCCAGGTCCCCACCTGCAGGGAGAAAGCTTCATGAGGGGTGAAGCAGGGCTGCAAATCTCTCTATCTCTCTCCCTTTCTATTGCTCCCTTCCCTCCAAATTTCTGACTACGTCTATTCAATAAATAAATAAAGATAATTAATTTTTTTAAAAATAAGTAACAAATGTTGGAGAAAATGTGAGAATATAAATTGATCCAATTCCTGTGAAGTGTCCCTGGAACACTAGAAATGGACCTACCATGTACCCCAGCAATTTCTCACCTGCAGATTTATCCAAAGGGAAAAAAAAAAAACTTATCCAAAGAAATAGATGTACATCTATATTCGTAGCAGCACAATTTTCAATAGCCTAAAACTTAAAAGCAATCCAGAAGCCCAAGGATGGATGAGTGGCCAAGAAAGTTATATTTACACAGTGGAATATTGCTCACTTTAACCTCAAAAAGACATTCTCTTGTCACAAGGTGCTGTAATCACCACTTAGTTACTTGTTAGTAAGTCTCTTCAGTAAGAATAGTCTCCAGGGGGTAGGGCAATAGCGCAGCCAGTTAAGCATGTGTGATACAAAGCTTAAAGATCCTGGTTTGAGCCTGGCTTCCCAACTGCAGGGAGTTACTTCAGGGAGGTGAAGCAGATCTGCATGTGTCTGTCTTTCTCTCTCCCTCCCTGTCTTCCCTCCCTTCTCCATTTCTCTGTCCTATCCAGCAACAATGGCATCAATAACAACAACAGTAATAACCACAACAACGATAAAACAGCAAGGGCAACAAAAGGGGAAAAAAACTGAGAAATCTTACACATGTATCAGCAATTGTATTTACTGTAAACCATTAAGTCCTCTAATTTAAAAAATAGAATAATGAGTAAATGTACCCAAATATAAATATTTTCATCTTTGAAAAAAATGATTCTCCATCTTTTTTTTTTCCTCCAGAACATTTCTCAGCTCTGGCTTTTCCTGGTGCAGGGTATTGAACCTGGGAATTTCAAGCCTAACAATTAAGTCTGTTAGGTAAACCATGGTGATAGCTCCCTGGCCCTGTAGTGTATATTTCTCATTCTGGGCCTCTAATAATTATCTATGCATTTGAGGTAACACTTTCAAGTTTTTTCTTACTGAAGAGACTTACTAACAAGTAACTAAGTGGTGATTACGGCAACTTGTGACGACGGAATTTTTTTTTTGAAGCTAAAGCATAATAATAGAATTCTACCTTATGACTTAAAAAGGAGTATTTAAATCGTATTATATTTTTATAGATATTTAATCTTTATATAAAGTGCTATTTATCTGAATATTGTATTGTTTATGAGTTGCATGTAAAGAGATACTATGGCTCCAGAGGAAGCTTCAGGTCTCTCCAGTTGTCTGTTTCTCTCTCTCTTTCTTTCTCTCTCTGTATTTGAATGAAAATCTGACCGAGAGCAAGTCATGAAGTAATGCATGCACAAGATTGGGCTCACAAAATATCCATATATGGATATGAAACTATAACCCTGAAACCTTATGATTTAGTAAATCACTTAAATTACTAGTAGCATATATATATTTAAATATCAGAGAGAAAATTTTCAAATAATAGAAATAATAAGTTGTAGTGACATTACTTGTAAGAACTGCTAAGCAGAGTAATAAATATACCTTATATATTTATAAGAAATTATTTCCTAATTCCTTTGAAAATTAGAATCTCAGGAGTCAGGCGGTAGCACAGTGGGTTAAGGATGGTGGTGTTAAGGTGGGTTAAGGTGGGTTAAGGTGGTGTAAGGATCCTGGTTCCAGCTCCTGGCACCCCACCTGCCGGGGAGTTTCTTCACAAGTGGAGAAGCAGGTTTGTAGGTGTCTTTCTCTCTCCCTCCCTGTCTTTCCTTCCTATCTCCATTTCTCTATGTCCTATCCAACAAGGATGGCATTAATAACTACAGCAATAAAACGACAAGGGCAACAAAAGGGAATAAATAGTTTAAAAAAAAAAGTAGAATCTTGTTTTGTGGAAAAATAGGCAGATGCTTAAAATTTATTGAAAATAAAATTATTTAAAATTTAAACTTGTTTCATCATCGTTTTTCAATTATCATTGTCATGATGCTTACTATAATATGTCTAAATTCTACCACATCTTGTAATAAAAATTGTAACTTGTAAGGAGAAACTGTCCAAAATATTCAGATCTCTGACTAGATAAGTTGACTAGATAAACATTTCCACTAAAAATGATTTTTAATTAATGTTAAATTCAAAAAAAATCTTCCATGCTTTTACAAGTTTAATTGGAGTTACAAGGATTCGCGCTTCAGTGCTTCGAAAGCCTTTTTAGTTGTAATGAGCCCTGTGGCCTCTAGACCTCCAAACAACAGGAGCTACCTGAATGAATAAATAAGTAAACAAATATATAAATGATTCAGAATAGTGAAGCATAGTAACAATACGAATATCAAAGAATATTCCTATTTCTTCTTTTAGTCTGGTTTTAACCAGAGATGATATTCAGGTTTATTGGTGATTGAACTTGGACTTTTGGAGCCTCAGGCATGAGAGTCTGTTTGCATAACCATTAGGCTACTTACCCCCCACCCCAGTTACTGATTTTTAAACTCACTACTAGTTATAAACTAGATTGCCAAATGTGGATTTTATGTAGTTACTATGAGAATGGATTATCACACCTTTTGGTATATTCTCCACAATTATTCTAGATTTCCTTTCTAAATCACCCATGTTAGGGACGACTGAGAGTGAGAAAATGCTAAGTGTGGATTAGCATTTTAATTTGACCAAGGAGCACTGGCAGTTTAACACTTGGATTCATAATGCTTTTCCTTCTCACTAAGAGCCTGTTTTTAAACCTAACATCAATCTGCAAGACATAACAAGCAGGATTATACCAAAAACATACATAGAAAGCACTTTCATCCTAACAGATGAGTGGCTCTCAGAACACTGCCATGATTCACCCCTTTCTTTAGAATTTGTCCTTGCTTTACTCTTGTAATTTGAGATTTCTCTGCTTCTCAGCATGAGTTAAGAGAAACTCTTCTACCTTCTGAATATAATATGGTCATTTTCTTCTCTGAGCTCAATTTTGCAGTACTGCTCAAATTCATGAGACTACACTTTTCCACTTCCTCTTCATATATTAGCTATGTTTTAAATTAAAATTTTATTGAAGTATAATGCCAATGTCATTTAAAGTGTACATTATAATGATTTGACATAATATATATAGTGGAAAGCAGTCCTCCCCCATTGAGTTAATTAACATACTTATCATTTATCTTTTAGTGTGTGCATGGAGAGAACATTAACTTTTTATTCTTCCAAATTCCAGTTATACAAGAGTGTTATCAACTAGTCTCCATATTTAACACTATATCCTCAGACCTTATCTTACTGATGGTAATTTGTATCTTTCTTTACCAATCTCTTCCTATTTTTTTTTTACCATCCCCTGACATTAAGCAATGGTTTTATTTTATTAGTTTGATTTTCTTATCTTCACAGATTTCACATGTAAGTAAAACCATGTGGCAGTTTTCTTTCTCTTCACTTAGCATAATGCCCTCAAGATCCATCCATGTTGTTTCAAGTGGATGGATTTACTTTTTTTAATGTGTTCGCATATTAGTGTGGAGCAAAGCTCAAGAACCTGCATAAGGATCCCAGTTCAAGCCCTGGGTTCCCCACGTGCAGGGGAGTCGCTTCACAAGTGTTGAAACAGGTCTGCAGGTGTCGATCTTTCTCTCACCCTCTCTGCATTCCCCTCTTCTCTCCATTTCTCTCTGTCCTGTCCAAGAACAATTACATCAATAATAACTACAACAATAAAACAACAAGGGCAACAAAAACGAATAAATAAATATTTGTTGTTAAAATTCGGAGGCTCCAGCTGGCCGGGCTAGCTTCACGGGCAGGTAACAGAGACGACCCGAGACATACGGCTGGGCAGGGAAGCTGTATTTCTTTATTCAGGAACAATGATTCATAAACTAAACCAAACTAATCACCAAACAGAACTCTGCTGCCTCTTTCCCCCTTGGTGGTGCCAAGCACTCTCAAACTCTGCAACTCTGGAACTCTCTCAGGGTTCCTTGGGGCGGGGACAAGTGGGCCCGCGAAACTAGCAGGACTGAACCAATTTTCTTGGCAGGGGGAGAGCTAGAACAACCCAATGTAAAGCATACAACAATTCCCCCTTTTCTTTTTAACTAAATGACCACAGTATCAGGGGTGTGGGGTGAACAGAAACCTCTATTATACAGGCATTTTTTTAAAAAGAAACTGGCACAAACATGGAGAAACATGTAAGCAAGTAACAAGAACCAGTGTGCTGCCAAGGGAAGGCCTGAGGGGGCCATTTTTTTGCCTCTGTGGGCAAAACTTTATCAGCTTAAAAAAAAAAACATTTCTTGCCTCTGGGGGGGCATACTTGCCTCGACAGGCATTTGCATGGGGGTGGGGAACAGCCTAGAGTCCCAAAGGCAGCTGGCTGCAATTTACTTACTATGAAACAAAACTTATTAGCATAACCACAGCACAATCTAAAATTTCTAATAGAGAAGGAATTTGAGACTTTTACATATCAACAACGTCTTTTTAACCTTTTGTTACACCCATTCAAGATGGAGACACACCCTAGGTGTGCGCAGGAAAGGAAACCTCAGGCATGAGAATAATTAGCATAGCCACTGTGCGATCTACAATTGTTATATGCTTTACATTGGGTTGTTCTAGATCTCCCCCTGCCAAGAAAATTGGATCAGTCCTGCTAGTTTCGCGGGCCCGCTTGTCCCCTCCCCAAGGAACCCCGAGAGAGTTCCAGAGTTGCAGAGTTCGAGAGTGCTTGGCGCCGCCAAGGGGGAAAGAGGCAGCAGAGTTCTGTTTGGTGATTAGCTTGGTTTAGTTTATGAATCGTTGTTCCTGAATAAAGAAATACAGCTTTCCTACCCAGCCGTATGTCTCGGGTAGTCTCTGTTACCCACCCGTCAAGCTAGCCTGGCCAACTGGAGCCTCCGAATTTTAACAACAAATATTTTTAAAAGAAAATAATATATTAGTATGAATGAATAATCTATAATTCTATACAAGAATATGAGTGAATATTACATAGAAAATATAAAGGAGTCAGAAGCTTACTGCTTACTATGATCCCAATATATAGAGATATGTGTACATACACATATATATTTACAATTTTCTAAGTGTTCAGCTTTATTTTTATGACCTACTACATGAATGTCATCAGCAACAAGACTGAAAAAGTAATAATACATTTGCGGACATCCTTTGTCCTTCTTTCCAGTCATCATACTCTTCCTGTAAATAACCATTATCATTATACATATATAAAAAAAGAACAGACAAAACTACTGTATCATTTTCAAATATAATAGTTTAATAATGAAGTGTCCTGAAATTGCAAGAGAGCTTGACAGGCAAGGTTCCTGCTTTGCCATGCACTTGACTCAAAATCAAGCCCAGATGCCATCACACTGGAACTCATCACACTAGGGAAATGAGCTTCATTGCTACAATGTGCTATAGTGTGTCTTGTCCTCTCTACCTTTCTATATGGAAAAAATAAAGAAAAGAGAGAGGAGAGGAGAGGAGAGGAGAGGGAAGAAGACAGAAAAAAAAGGAAACAGAAAGAAAAGAAAGGAAAAGAAGGCCTAGAATACTGAATCTCAGGCAATGCTGATATTCATATATATGTATATAAAAATTTCTAATCCAGAAACTTTTTTTTTTCATAAGTAGTACCTAAAGAAAATACTCTTACTGCGAAGATACCATTAAACCAGAATGTGATACACATTATAGGTAATCTGCTAAGAGATTGCAGTAACAAAAAGAAATCTCAGCCCTTGTTATAGCCACACAGCAACAATCTATTACATAAAATTATTTTAGAATAAATAATACCTAGTCTCCAGGTAAGAAGATTTAGTAGTATTATCTTTCATATATAATCCATCCTCAGCTCCCCTTGCAATTGGAGTGGAATTCTGTATTATTAACTAGAGGTATCTAAGGAATTAATACTTGTATCTCTTTCTTTCTCTCTCTTCATAGAAGTAGGTAGTTTTGCAATTTGGAGCAAGGTATTTAAGAAGTTAGACTCATAATGTTCCACAGAACAGGGAAGTAGGGAGTGCTATCTCCCTTGAAGTTTGTATTTCAAAGAGATGGCTCTCAGGTCCTTGAGGAAGATGTTCCTGGGTCATAAAGCTGACAGAAGGCCTATCTTGTTTTCAAAAGGATATATAGACATTTCAAAGAAAGAGGAAAATACTTACAAGTTTTCTAAAGTAAAAGATCTAATAAAAAGAAGAGACAGAGACAGTCCCTTTTTTATTTTCAACTAAAGGAATTAAGCATTTTTAATGTCTACTTATTATTACATGAAATTTCTGTATGTATAATACCTTAAAGAAACCTCCCAAGATTCTATAAATTTGTGTCAAAAAGCACACTGGACCTGTCCTCAAGTTACCCCAATTGCTTCATTTTATTCACTAGGTAGGAAAAGTCTGAGTAGTCATAAGGAGTAACTTTTAGTAAGTGATTAAAAAGTGAACATAACTTTCCCTGTTGCAAAATATTTATTAAAATAAAGCCTTGAGCAAAGGACAAGGTAATCTTTATAAAATAGTAACTTAGATGTTATCCATATGCACTTTCTCAAGGTTTAGTCCAGGATGTGTGAAGGTCAACAGAAAGAATACAGATGATTTAAGTTGTGTGAGAAGAAAAACACTGATTAGGAATAAGAATCCTTGGAAATGAAAATGGAAGGCTTAATGGTTTTTGCATTGTTGCTAAACACCTTATAATGCCTGTCATTAGAAAAAGGTTTAAATATCTGGTGAAGACACACAAGGGGGCAAATTCCAAAGGTGGTTTGAACCCTTATTAAAAATGCAGTGAAATCTTAGCTCCACATTACAGTAGCTGTTAACTACGGTTAAAAGCACCCTGAAGAGATACAATTACCATTATAATAATTCTGTAATTAACATGTATATTTGTTGCATTTATTTTTTAGTTAATTGATATTTTGACTCTTAAAGTTAAATATGACCCTATAAGGAGCACATCACTGTATTGTTAGTTATGTCAAATAACACAATGAATATCTTCTTTACTACAGCTAAAATATAACATTCTGAGAAAGTGGATTAGAGCAAGGCAGTTACTACAGGGCATGTTCATTTATTGAGGCACTTAAATTTACCATAGTTCATAAAAGCTATAGTAATTCTCCTTAAGACAAAATAATTATTTCTACATTTACAAATTGGCTATGGTTATTTGTATTAATGAATTGGTGAGTTTTCTACTCAGGAAATAGAATTTGATAACAAATATTAAGCACAGTGTTATTTCTAAGGGGGTAACCCCAAGCTCTGTTAAGACTTATTTGATGCCTATTCAACAGAGGATAGGTGTCTATTAATCAAATCCTACTTTATATCAATTCTCATCAGTAAATGTGATACATATTTTGGCAAAAGCAAAAATTGCAGCTGGAAAATTTAAATGATAAAATTAAGGGTAGAAAATGTAAATAAAAGGGGTCAGGTGGTGGTGCACATGATTAACACACACATGACTGTGCATAAGAATACAGGTTCAAGCCCCTGTTCCCCACCTGCATAGGAAAAGCTTCACAAATGGTGAAGCAGAACTGTAGGTGTCTTACTGTTTCTTTCCTCTCTACCCCTACCCTCTCAATTTCTTTCTGTCTCTATCCAATAATAAAAATGAAAAAAAAATTAAAAAAAGAAAATGTAAGTAAAATAGTAAAAATGGTAATTACACAGGCTTAAAAAAATCTTACTAGTAAAACCACTTACAAAATAGAACTCAGGGTAAGCATATGCCTCAAGTTTTGAATTATTTACTGTAGGATTACTGATTTAAGAATTACTGTTATTGAAATCCCTTTCTCCCACTTTACTGACTGGTTCAGTTTCTTTTTTTCTTTTTTTAATATTTATTTATTCCCTTTTGTTGCCTTTGTTTTTTTATTGTTGTGGTTATTATTGTTGTTCTTGATGTCATCATTGTTGGATAGAACAGAGAGAAATGGAGAGAGAAGGGGAAGACAGAGAGGGAGAGAGAAAGATAGACACCTGCAGACCTGCTTCACTGCTTGTGAAGCAACCCCTCTGCAGGTGGGGAGCCAGGGGACTGAACCAGGATCCTTAAGCCTGGCCTTTGCACTTTGCGCCATGTGCGCTTAACCCACTGAGCTACCGCTCGACTCTCTGGTTCAGTTTTTTACTAGCCTCAAATTGTCTTTATTATTTCTACCTGTGTGTGGTGAGTAATAGTATTGTTTTTTTTTTCCTTTGTTACTTCATCTTACTGACCTCTTTTGAAACATCTTCACCTAGTAATATCCAGACTCTGTCACACTATGGGTGGAGAGAAAATTCTAGAATAAAGTGCAAACTGTTTCAGTTTTTTGACATAAGGTAAAGCTGACGGCTCATATTTACCTGACACAGGTAAAGGAAAACAGCCTGATCTGAAACAAATGACAGTAATAAGGAAATATCAAAGGACATGAAAATAACTGTATATTTCTCAATGTAAAGAGAATAACTACTTTAGCCAAATATCTGTTTTAATTGTTTAACTGTTTAAGTATAGAGTTAATTTTTAACCCATCAATACATTTTTCTAGAGATAAAGAATAAGAGTTTTTTTTTTTAAGTTATAAATCATACTCTACTTTTCCCAAAGATTCTGTTAGCTATAAGATTTTTTTTTAAAGGAGGGAGCAGACATTGCCAACTTTGGAATAGCAAAAGGAGGTAGAGGGTGTAAAAAAAAATAAGGACATGGATATTTAGGGAAAGTAGGCTTAGTCAATGCTGCACACCAAACTCACCATTCTAATATAATTTCAGATTTCGAAATAAACCAAAACATAGAACAAACACAATCTGAACAGGTTATTTGTAGAATTAAAAAAATAAATGTAGGATCTGGGTGGTGGCGCACATTGTTGAGCCCACATGTTACAATGCACAAGGACCTGGGTTCGAGCCCTGGTGGTGAAGCAGGGCTGCAGGTGTCTGTCTCTCTATCTCCCCTCCTCTTTATCTACCCCCTCCTATCAACTTCTGGCTATCTCTGTCCAATAAGTAAATAAAAATAATTTAGAATATATTGTAAAAGTTTAGTGAAAGTTAACAAACCCAAGATCAACTATAGAAAAGATGAGGCACCTGCAACATGAATGCTTCACAAGCAGTGTAGCAGGTCTGCAGATGTCTGCATTTCTATCTGCCTCTCTTTCTCTCACTCCCCTCTCAATTTCCACTTTACAAACCAATATTTTACCAGTAAAATGATCTAAATAAAATAAAAGTTTAGCCACAGGGAGGGTGAAGGAAGGTTTCCAACAACTGCCAAGAAGCTCATATCCAAACTACATAATCTCCAAAGTCAATATATAAAAGTCACATGAGCTAGTAGTAAAATCCCACTTAAGTATATGCTTAAATATTCAAATTCAAATGCTCTATAAATATGTAAATGTGACACATTTATTAATCAAAAAAGATAAAGGTAAACTAACAGTTATATATCATTCAAACCTCAATCTCAGGTATGGCTAATATTGAAATACTTACTGAAAAGTTTGTAGAGGAAGATAAATTCTCATACACTGTCATAGAGGAATGTTGTCGGGTGCATTGAATTTAAAAAGCCATGGTATTCTTTTTTTTTTTTTTTTTTTTAGTGACTACCAAATTAAGGCATTTGGGGATATTCAAGTCTCAGGAAGAAATGATAACATTTTCTAAACATTATATATGTACAGCCAGATCAGTGTAGATTTTTTTTAAATTTCTTTATTGGGGAATTAATGTTTTACATTCAACAGTAAATACAATAGTTTGTACATGCACAACATTTCTCAGTTTTCCATATAACAATACAATCCCCACTAGGTCCTCTGTCATCCTTCTTGGACCTATATTCTGCCCCCCACACACACACACACACAAACCCCAGAGTTTTTTACTTTGGTACAATACTTCAACTCCAACTCAGGTTCTACTATTGCTTTCTCTTCTGATCTTGTTTTTCAGCTTCTGACTGAGAGCATGATATTATCTTGAGAAAGGTTTTATACTGGTCAAACTTCAGTCAGATTCATTTGAATCATATTCTGGACTTTGGTCAAGTTCTTTGATATGTAACTCACTAATCTGCCTACCCCAAAATTCTGATGGTTCAATTTTGCAAGAATAAACCAGTCTCCACATCTCCACTTAAAAAAAAAAATGAGTTTCTATTTTTTTTATTTTTTTTTAATTTTCTTTTTTTTCTTTTTAATTTTTTTTTATTTAAGAAAGGATTAATTAACAAAACCATAGGGTAGGAGGGGTACAACTCCACACAATTCCCACCACCTAATCTCCATATCCCACCCCCCCCCCCCCCAGTAGCTTTCCCATTCTCTATCCCTCTGGGAGCATGGACCCAGGGTCATTGAGGGTTGCAGAAGGTAGAAGGTCTGGCTTCTGTAATTGCTTCCCTGCTGAACATGGGTGTTGACTGGTCAGTCCATACTCCCAGTCTGCCTCTCTCTTTCCATAGTAGGGTGGGTCTCTGGGGAAGCGGAGCTCCAGGACACATTGGTGGGGTCTTCAATCCAGGGAAGCCTGGCTAGCATCCTGATGGCATCTGGAACCTGGTGACTGAAAAGAGAGTTAACATACAAAGTCAAACAAATTGTTGAGCAATCATGGATCCAAAGCTTGGAATAGTGGAGAGGAAGTGTTAGGGAGGTACTCACTGCAAACTCTAGTGTACTTCTGCTTTCTTACTTTGGTGCCATACTCCAAACTCAGTCAATTTCTGCTTTGCGTTTCTACTTCTTTTTTTAATTTTCTACTCCATGATTATAAGTACATAGTGTTTTCTTTGTATTTAGAATTAAGCTTATTCTTTCTCCTCAACTGAAATAGAGTTAAGCACTGTTATAGTAGTCTCACTTAATGCACTCCTTATCATTTCTGCAAGTAAGCTTTCCTTAGTTAGTGTTCTTAGTAAAAGATCCACATTAAGATAATATCTGACGATTTATTTCTAGCAATGTGCCTTGCAAAATATGGCCTTCTCTATGCAGAGATAATAATATCCAAAGCCATTCATATGACCACTGTTTGTAAGTACCCCAAATTTAAAATTACCCCTCACTAACCATAGAAGGAGTGATGTTATTTTTTTCCAAAATAGATAAAGAAGAACCATCTACAATTTAGCAATATGGATGAAACTTTAATAAATAATGAGCAAGAAAAAGTAATCAGAAAAAATATATTCTGTAAAACTATACAGTTTAGCAAATAGCAAAGTTAAGCCATGAATAAGCAGGCTTATATTTATTTATTTATTTATTTATTTATTTAGGATAGAGATAGAGCAGTTGAAAGAGAAAGGGGAGACAGAAAGAGATAGCAAGAGAGAGAGAGACTTGCATCACTTTTTACCACTTGTGAAGTATTCCTTTTTGAAGATGGGAACCAGGGGCTTGAACCAGTGTCCTTGTGTACTTTAATGTGTATGGTCAATCTTGCATGTCACCATCTGGCCCCACTGAGTGGTATTTTAATATGCCAAATGCTCAGGCAACAGACCCCACTAGTTCAATCAAATGCTGACGTAGATGTTGCCAAGAAAGTACTTTGTAGATGTGATTCAAATGAAGAAATTAACTGGATAATTAACTGGCTAATAATTATATATAACATTATTTATATAACATTAATACATATTAGTGTTTTATTAGAGGCAATATTGGTTTATTAAAAATGTTTGTTTTAGGATAGCTCATATTCTCATACCAAGTTCACAAAGTGTCACCTACCTAACTCTGAGCTCTTTTTCACTTATCCTTCACCCCACTCTTCCTTTTTCTAAGTTCTCTGCCTCAAAAGGACTTGTAGGGTTTTCTTCCTTTCCTCTGCTTTTTTTTTTTAATTCCCTCTAAGGTTACCCCTGGGCCACAGTTTCTGCATAGGCAAATCTACTGCTCTGGAAGCAGTCCCCCCCCCCCCCACCTTTTTTTTTCTCTTGATTGGGTGGTTACTTATTTACAGTCATCACTGATACAGGTACAATTTCACATCTTGCCATGATGGATTTCTTCAGAACACTCCCATGCCCAGAATAGGTTATTTTCCATCATGCACCAGGAATGACAAGTCCTCCATGCCCTCACCTCTCTCTATTACCCTTCCACAGAATCCTTTGCCTTGTGGACAAGGCACCTGTCAAGTCCTACATTTGTTTGTTTGTTTATTTATTTATTTATTCATTTACTTACTTACTTACTTATTTATGTATTTATTGCCTCCAGGGTTGTTGTTATGGCTTGGAGCCAACACTAGGAATCCATGGCTCTTGGTGGCCATTTTTTTCCCCCATTTTGTTGAATAAGACAGAGAGAAATTGAAAGGGTAAAGGAGGATAAAGAGGGAGAAAGACAGACATCTGAAGACTTGATTCACTGCTTGTGAAGTGAGACCCCCTGCAGGTGAGGAGACAGGGGCTTGAACTGGGATACTTGCACAGGTCCTTGTGCTTCATACTAAGTGTGCTTAATTTGCTGAACCACCATTTAGCCCCGTTTTAAAATTTTTTATGGTCTTTATTTATTTATTGGATAGAGACAGTCAGAAATCAGGATGGAGGGGGAGACAGAGAGGAAGAGAAACAGACACCTGCAGCACTGCTTCACCACTTGAAAAGCTTCCCCCCTGCAAGTGGGACTGGGGGCTCAAACCCAAACCTTGATCCACTATAACATGTGCACTCAACCAGATGTGCCACCACCAGCTCCCAAGTTCTAGTTTATGTTCCCATTTTCTGTCCTTGTTTCCTAACAAGATCATCCCATATTCATCCTTCTCTTTTTGGCTTATCTCACTTAACATTATCCCTTCAAGCACCATCTAGGATCAGGTGAAGAAGGTGGGATGAATTCATCATTCTTAATAGCTAACTGTATGTTGTGTATATATACGACAGTTTTCTTAGCCACTCATCTGTTGTTGGAGACCTAGGTTTACTTCCATGTTTGGGTTATAACAAATTGTGCTACTATAAACATAGGTATACAGAGATTTCTTTGGATAGATGTGGTTGATTCCTTAGGAAATATCCCCAGGAGAGGGATTGCAGAGTCATAGAGTAGGTCCACTTCTAGCCTTTTGAATATTCTCTAGACTGCTTTACACAGGAGTTGGGCCAATTTACTTGAGAGGA
The DNA here is from genome assembly GCF_950295315.1 of Erinaceus europaeus. NCBI lineage: Eukaryota > Metazoa > Chordata > Mammalia > Eulipotyphla > Erinaceidae > Erinaceus > Erinaceus europaeus. The sequence goes on along the minus strand of NC_080166.1, from coordinate 67,821,483 downwards.
CAAAGAGACACTGAGAAGGGAAAGGATATAGAGAGGAAGAGAGATAAAAAGACAACTGTATCACTGCTTCACTGCTAGTGAAGTTCCCCCATGGCAGGTGGGGACTGGGGTCTTGAATCCAGGCCCTTGCACAATGCCCAGAGTTTATTTTCATCTGACTTTGTCTGTTATTATATTTTCAGCTTGTCTGTCTCCCCCACCCCCCACATATGAGTAGTATTATCTGTTTTTTTTTTTTTTCACTTTCTCCTTCTAATGTATTCAATTTAGTGTGACACCATTTGGCTTCTTCCATATTGTGTCTAAAAGCAAAATCTTATCTTCCTTACAGCTATGTAGCGTTCTACTGTGTATGTATACTAAATCCTCTTTTCTCTACTCATCTCTCTATGGTTATCTTATATTTGTAACATCATTACAAATAGTACTGCACTGAGAATATGCATTTATGCATCTTTTCAAGTAAGTGATATCGTGTTCTTCAATTAGATTCCTTGGAGAGGAATTGCCAAATTGTATAATGGGTACATTCTTTTTTTAAAAATTATTATTCCCTTTTGTTGCCCTTGTTGTTTTATTGTTGCAGTTATTATTGTTGTTACTAATGCTATAGTTGTTGGATAGGACAGAGAGAAAGGGAGAGAGGAGGGGAAGACAGAGAGGGGGAGAGAAAGACACTTGCAGACCTGCTTCACCACTTAAGCGACTCCCCTGCAGGTGGGGAACCGGGGGCTCAAACGGGAATCCTTAGGCGGGTCCTTGCGCTTTGCACCACCTGCACTTAACCTGCTGTGGATAGGTACATTCTTAATGTTTTGAAAAATTTCTACACTATATTCCATAGAAAATGGTCTAGTCCATGATTCTGTGACACTGATACCAGCAGTATGACAGAGTATATTGTTCTCCAAATCATCATGAGTTCATTCCTTTATCCTCACTGATGCAGGCCAGTTAAATATAATTCACACACACACACACACACACACACACACACACACACACACACACACACACACACACACACATATATATATAATTTACATTATTGGAAATATTCTGATGTATTTTATAATTTTTCATAAACAATATTTTCTTTTATGACATTCATATGCAAATTTATTGACAGGTTAGGGCTACAACAGCCTCATAAAATACAAATAAAGACAATTCCAAGACAGACAAGAGTGCAAGATTCCATATTCAGATTAATACTCTTCATCCTTATCATCCCCATCAGCACTATCTGCTCCAATCTCCTCATAATCCTTTTTCAGGGCAGCCATGTCCTCACAGGCCTCAGAAAACTCTCCTTCCTCCATGCTGTCACCTACATACTGATGAACAACGGCACGCTTTGCATACATCAGGTCAAATTTGTGGTCCAGGCTGGCCCAGGCCTCAGCTACCGCCGTGGTGTTGCTCAGCATGCACAGAGCCCGCTGGACCTTGGCCAGGCCTCCACCACAAAACACAGTGAGAGGCTGGTAATTAATGCCAACCTTGGGGCACCAGTCCACAAACTGGATATACGTATGCTTGGTGTTGATGCTGGCTAAGGCAGAAATGACATCTTTGGGGACTGTACAGTTTATCTCTATAATATATTAGAAATTCATTGAATGGATGTTACATTTAATGTTCTGTGATGTATTATCTAGCACAGCAGTTTACATTATATTAATCTCGTATTCAAAAATTTGTTGGTTCTCAATGAAAAATATTTTTAATAGAAGCATTTATATTTTCTTTCTTGTTGGCCTACATTTTCCAAAACTGATTAAAATTGCCATGATATTTGAGGTTAGCATTTAGTTTTATCATTTGTTACATTATGGAAGAGAAATAACATACCCTGAAAATGACAAGCATACTGATTTTGACATATCAAAATTTAAGAAAATATTTAAATAGTACTAAATATTCTTCCTTGCTTAAAATATATTTTGGAATAGTTAAGAATAAACATGATAAAATGCATAATATAAATTTGTATGTCGTTTTTCACATATCCTAAAATAATAATCTTGCAAATATTTAAAATATTCCTCATTTTACTTTCTTCAAAAGAAAATATCACTATGAAATGCCAAAAATTTACTCACTATACAGTACAAATAATGTTTATATAAATGTATTATTAGGACTAATGTTTTAGTGACATATTAAAATTTGAAATAGTAAAAAAAAAACACTCAAACTCTAGGAGCGTATTTTACATCTTTCACTAAAAACTTAGTGTCATACTGTCATATTCAGAAAGGCAGTTCTTGAATTAAATACTTCAGTTCAAGCTATAACATAGGGATAAAAGTTGATTTTACTTGACAGTTCTCTAGAAATAATCATTCTGACATGTCAAAGATAGTACATCCCTGTATTTCTACATTATTCAAAAATGATGTAATCATGTCTTCATGCCTTTCCTAAAGACATTAAATCCTATACCTAGTAATTAAATACTTCAAAAGAAAAAAAAAAGATCTAGTTCATATGGTGTTGGTTGAGCATGAAGAATGAAAATATAAAAGACTTTCTCATTGTATCTGTTCAACATTTTTCTCAAATTCCCCCCATATTCATTGAATTCCCATTTAGAAAACCAGGAAAAGATGGATAATAATATATTTTGATATAAAAGCTTTCATGATTGGAAAAAAAATTAGAGGTAGAAATATGCTGGAAATTGGGGGTCGGGCGGTAGCGCAGCCTGTTAAACGCACATTGCACAAAGTGTGAGGACTGGGGTAGGGATCCTGGTTTGAGCCCCTGCAGGGGAGTCGCTTCAAAGGTTGTGAAGCAGGTCTGTGGGTGTTTGTCTTTCTCTCCCCCTCTCTGTCTTCCTCTTCTCTCTCCATTTCTCTCTGTCCTATCTAGTAACGAACAACATCAACAATAGCAATAATAACCACAACAAGGCTACAAACAACAAGGGCAACAAAAAATGGGAGGGGGGAATGGCCTCCAGGAGCAGTGAATTCATGGTGCAGGCACTGAGCCCCAGCAATGACCCTAGAGTCAAAAAAAAAAAAAAATATGCTAGAAAATATTAATCATCTTATATGTAAAGAGTTTTGATTTTTATTATTTCTGGGCTTAACTGCTTTGTACCTCCTTTTTCAGATAGAGACCAAGATAGAGAGACAGAAAGAGGGAAAGACACCACAGTGAAAAATCTTTTACTAAAGTGGTGAGGGTCTAGCTTGAATGTAGATTATGCACATAGCAAAGCAATCATGTGATCTAGGTTATTTTACTAGCAATTATGTGTAAAATTTTGAATTAGTAAGCCTTTTTCATGATTTTGTCTGTAACTTATTCTAAGATATTTTCAACAATTGCTAATTATGTCCTAGTCCTGTTCCTTGACTGTTCATGTCAGATACTGTTTGGAAGGAAGGGATATTTCCTCTATTTCTACCCTAATACAGTATTGACTAAATCTACTTGGGAATTTGATCCTTTAAAATATCAGCTCAATTTTTTAAAAAGTTTTATCTATGAATTAATTGAATGATTTTACTACAACAGCATTAGAATCAAGACCTAATCTTCAAGAATCACCTCCAGAGTTGACCTGGCATTTCATGTTCATTGTCTCAATTGAGTCTTAGCTTTCTGTAAAGAGTCCACCATAATGACACTGCGTTCAGCCTATGAATAATAAACTAGCTGAGCTGAGTCAGCTGGGTCATCTATTTCTCCCTGCTCACAGAGGAGAGCTGGAAGTGATAGATAGCTCCATTAACTTTACCTGACTAACGAACACTTAGGGGATACCAAATTGGGAGATTTTTTTTATTAATATTATGATGATTTCTGAGACAAACTGCAGGGGTACAGTTGGTTTATTCTCCTTGTATAATAAGAATGATATTTGGGGGGGAAAAGATAATGGCAACAGAAAATAATGAAGTTAATATTTTACATCATGAAATAGTATTTTTTTTAACTAATACATTTAAGTAAGACTGTCAAAATATTTTCTCAGCATTATGTACAGATAGATGAGAATTCCTTGACATTTCAAAATCAGTGAAATAAAATATCAATGTGTATAAATCTATGGTGATAGAGAACAATGAAAATCCAACGAGGGCTGTCAAGAGCAGTCACTTGAATTTCATACTTCTTTGTCATGTGCACAACCCTGGTTTGCACCTGGCTTCCACCAAACTGAGGATAGCTTGTATGCTGTGACCCCTTTCATTCTCTCTCTGTCTCTCTGCCTCTAGGCCTTTCTGCCTCTCTGTCTCAAATAAAGAAAGAAAAAAAGAAAAAAGCCAATGAAAGGTTATGGAAATAGTTCAAGTAGAAAATGACAACAGGTTAAACTGCAGAATGGGGATGAGAGGTAAATGCGTGGAATTAGAAATGTTCCTTAAAACCCAACACACCCATCCAAAAAGATCTGTGTATACATATGTTCTTGGCAGCACAATTTATAATAACCAAAACCTGGAAGCAACCCAAGTATCCAACAACAGATGAGTGGCTGAGCAACTTGTGATATATATATATATATATATATATATATATATATATATATATATATATATATACACACACACAATAAAATACTACTCAGCTATAAAAAAAATGGTGACTTCACCGTTTTCAGCCGATCTTGGATGGACCTTCAAAAATTCGTGTTAAGTGAAATAAGTCAGAAACAGAAGGATGAATATGGGATGATCTCACTCTCAGGCAGAAGTTGAAAAACATGATCAGAAAAGAAAACACAAGTAGAACCTGAACTGGAATTGGCATATTGCACCAAAGTAAAAGACTCTGGGGTGGGGAAAATACAGATCCAAGAAGGATGACAGAGGACCTAGTGGGGGTTGTATTGTTATATGGAAAACAGGGAAGTGTGATGCATGCACAAACTATTGTATTTGCTGTCAAATGTAAAACATTAATTTCCCAATAAATGAATTTTTAAAAAATTAAAAAAATAAGATCTTTTTAAAAAGACAAAAAATATTCCTTAAGTAAATATCATAGGATGTGGTGACACATTAAAATAGAGAGATATTTAGATATTTAGGAGGGTGAAACCAAAGTTAATTTTCAAGCTTCTGGCTAATAAACCAAATAAACAGTAGTTCTATTCATTGAGATAAAAATAATTAAAGGACAAATATGCTTAGAGTAATGCCAAGGAAAGCAAAGAGTATTAATTACTTTTCAGACTTCTTTGGCTTATGGTTCTTTGAAACATACACATTGCTAAATCAACAAGATAGTTTGTTACCTCATAGATAGGTCTGGAGCAATTTAATACATAGACTAGAGTCATAAAAGAAGGTAGCATAGTAAAGCACTTATTTAAAAGAGAGTATGGAATTAACTTTGAGTATTTCTTATATTTAGTGACATTTACAGAAACATAAACTTGCAAAGATCAAGAATGTGTTACTAAATATGACATTAGAAGAATGGGTACAATGTACTAGTTACAAAGACTCTCTGAAAATATATGTTTTAAAGAAACAGTGACAGTAAACATCATTAAGTGGTCTTCATAGGCTAAATATGGTAAAGCATTAAGGGTATATGTATATATGTACACACATACACACAATTTTGTAATTGTTTAATTATCTTAAGGCATTTCAAAGTATTCCTATTTAGTTCTTTTATTCTTTTTCACAACACTTCATTTTAAACAAAATGTTTTCATGATTTTCCCCCAAACAGCAAAAAAAGACCTTTGTTTAAAATAACATGCAAATATAAATATTATTCATATCACCTAGAACATAAGGTTATTCCTAAGGATAATATAATTAAACTGTTTAATTAAAAGAACATGTATTGCTAAGTTAATTTCCAAAATTGGAAACCTTGTTGATTCTGGAAAATAATAATTTCAATTTGTCTTTAGATGTCTATTACAACTTGAAACAATTTTTAAGGTCTCTTTTTAAATTAAAAAAAATCATTTAATTTTTGGATAGAAACAGTAAGAAATTGAGAGGGAAGGGGGTGATAGGAAGAGAGACAGACACCCACAACACTGCTTTACCACAACAAAGCTTTCCTCTCTACAGATGGAAACAAGGGTCTCTAACCCAGGTCCTTGTGCACTATTACATGTGCAATTTCCAGGTGTGTCACCACCAAGCCCCAACCCTAAACATTTCATCTATGCTTACCACTCTAAATAAGGGAAGTTGTGGCAATTTGGCTGTTTTTCTTTTTTTAAAAGATGTTTATTTATTCCCTTTTGTTGCCCTTACTGTTTTATTGTTATTGCCATTGTTCGATAGGACAGAGAGAAATGGAGAGAAGAGGGGAAGGCAGAGAGGGGGAGAGAAAGATAGACACCTGCAGACCTGCTTCATTATCTGTGAAGCGGCTCCCCAGCAGATGGGGAGCCGGGAGCTTGAACCTGAATCCTTACACTGGTCCTTGAGCCTTGGGCCACCTGCGTTTAACCTGCTGTGCTACCGCCTGACTCCCAATTTGGCTGTTTTTCTTTGTGCAATTGCATTGTCTTTACAGAAAGAAAAGTTTCTTGAGTTTTCTTATTTTTTAATTAATTTTACTCATGGCTAGTGTTTTACAGTATAGTCTTTGACACAATGACACAACCACTCATCTCTCCTTGATTGGTGTCTAGGAGACACAACCCCAAATCAGTTACCCTGATCTTCCAAATGGATCTTCCCTCCCTTCCCCAGAGACCTTTGTTTTGATGCAACAAGCCACATCTTGTCCAAGTCACCTTATGTTTTTCCCTGTTGTTTTTTATTCTTAAATTATTGTCTTTTTGAACCCTAAGACAGCAGGAACCTCACATCTTCACTATAGAGCCCCTACTTCCCCCAGTCCTGGAACCCTTGGATAGGGCCCACTTTCCCGTATGCATCTCCCAATCCAAACCAAATAACATTGCATCTGCCGATCACAACCTAACCAAAGCAACGATTGCTACCTCAACATGCTTCACCTCAGAATGTATCCAGAGACTTCACGTGTGGAATGACAACCCTTCAGCTTCATTACTCGGGTGAGACCTTTCCTTTAATAGTACACTCTAATTTCATCTCAGGTAGTTCACTTTCTAACAAAGTCCCATAACCTAGATATACACCAGTTTCTGTGAGAGAGAGCTTATGTGCACACGTATCCATAAACTACTGCAAAATATATAACTGAAAGCAGGACTACACTAAAGTTTGCAGTGAGTACCTCCCTAACACTTCCTCTCCACTATTCCAAGCTTGGGATCCATGATTTCTCAACAACTTGTTTGGCTTCATATGTTAACTCTCTTTTCAATCACCAGATTCCAGATGCCACCAGGATGCTGGCTAGGCTTCCCTGGATTGAAGACCCCACCAATGTGTCCTGGAGCTCTGCTTCCCCAGAGTCACACTCTACTAGGGAAAGAGAGAGGCAGACTGGGGGTATGGACCGACCAGTCAACGCCCATGTTCAGCGGGGAAGCAATTACAGAAGCCAGACCTTCTACCTTCTGCAACCCTCAACGACCCTGGGTCCATGCTCCCAGAGGGATAGAGAATGGGAAAGCTACCATGGGAGGGGGTGGGTTATGGGGATTGGGTGTTGGGAATTGTGTGGAGTTGTACCCCTCCTACCTTATGCTTTTGTTCACTAATCCTTTCTTAAATAAAAAATTTAAAAAAAATTTATACCTGTATATGAAATCATCTGGTATTGGTCTTTCTCTTTCTGGCTTGTCTCACTCCACATGATGTCTTCAGGTTCTGATCATGATATTGAAATCCTTAAATTTATCCCATTCACTAAAGCAGCAAAGGCAACAAAAGCAATAGGAAGTGAAAGACTTTTATACTGAAAACTATGAGGTCTTAGTATCTTGTGGGGAAAAAAAAAGACAATTCAAGTCTAACTCAAGAGGAATGAAAGTAGACACTTGCTCTCACTGGGAGTGTTATAAAACCTTTTGTCATCTTGAGTATTTACTAGGTTCTATTCTGTGGGGATGTGCAAAATGTTTTTCTGTGGACAATCAGGGATTTTTCCAAAGTCTGTAATTCAAATATTTCCAAGACCAACTAATTGTATTATAATATCAAACACACACTGATATGTTATACATCATTACAAATAATTTAATAAAATATTTAAGATTAATTATTCTTGTTTGAATTTCAATTTTTAAAGATTAAGCAAATAGATTTTTTAAAGCTTTTTTATTCTCTTTTTTTTATTGCATAGAGACAGCCATAAATTGAGAGCAAAGGGGGAGATAGAGAAGGAGAGAGATGTATGTCAGTATGGGAGATGTATAGGAGTAGAATATGAAATCAGAACATTTTGAAAAATCTCTGATTAAATGCTTTATTCCAACTGCAGGACTTTAGAATTCAGGTATGCATTTTATTCCCTGATCAAATTCACGTGATAGGGCTCAAGCAGGAAATCCTAGCTAGTCTGCTCAGTTGCAAAAGGTCATGCTTAAACTTGAATTTATCCCAAAAGCACAAATCTACTTTTGTAATTAATTTTCCTGCTTTTTAAAACTAGTCTATCTGGGGAGAGAATGATATATTTATAAGTTTTGCAAAAGAGAACCTAACTAACAGAAACCTGACTGGTGTCTTTTGTGACAATAATAACAATCCCATCATGTTTTCTTGCTAAATTAATTACCTATGACTTTGGAAATCTATATACCCCCCATTAATGTCCTAAGCTATTCATTAATAAGAAATAATCTATCATTGAAATAATTTTTTGGAGGATTAGGAATACATGGTAGAGGTTTTAGCTAAGTGTAGGAGGACTGAAGTACTCTGCCAATTTAGTAATTCCTCATATTAATTTTTTCATCAAGGTGGAAAAAGCAAACCATCAGTGTATTAATTCATTCCTACATACTCCATTTTCAATTTTCTTGTTTAGACAATACTTAATACTTCTACTGCTTGGGCAACATATTCACTCTTGCTGCCAAAAAGACGAAACATCTGAAATCTGTTTTTAAGCAGTGTCAGTTTTTCAAAGTAATAGGCACAACAAGAAGAAAAGAAACATCTGCTAGCTGCAGATTTTTTTTTCCTTTCCTCCCAACATCAATCTAGCAAGTCTTTGGCAAGCAGTTCCTTGCACTCTAAGTCACAGAAATGTCAAAGGAGTAAAAAAATAAGAGTGGATACCTCTGTTGAAATGTCACTTTGAAAGTAAATAAAATCAAGCAAGGGAGGTGGAGGAGAGTCATCTAAAAACAAGAAACTTCACAATCAGGAGATGAGTTGCACTCTATTTAGAGGCAGATGAAGTGGCCACATAAGAAATTAATTCTTTTGTTTTAGTAAAACATGCTACACTATCACTAATTTTTGAAATCATGAAAGCATGACAAAATAGTAACTTAAAATTCTGACACTGATTTGAAATTGGCTGATTAATGTATTACTTTCGATTGAGATCAAACTAGTGTGTATAAGATGTGGACTGCATGTGACAAATCTTAAGGTATTCCTGTGTGCAAAATCGCCTTCATATATTGTTATGAGATGGATCCGAGCATTTCACTGCACAGAAAGATACAAAGCCAATAGATGTAAAAGCTCTGATTTTAACATTTTTTAGTTCTAGTACTTAGCACTGTGGGAAAAAAGTTTAAATTGTTAGTGTCCAATTCTTGATCTACCAGTTTTGATAACAATACTTTAACCACATGCTTCTGGTTATTTGAAAGTAAGTATAGCATTTAAGAATGGCACCAAGCATGCAAGAGTTTCAGTGAAGGTTACCACAATTAATTAAGTTACTAGTGCTAATTTAGTGCCAGCCTTTTTATCATAAGGAAGTAATTTACCTCCCCTAATTTTAATTTACACCATTATAACCAAAAGTATCGACTCTATGTTAACACTGATGTTTTATAGATACACTTCTTACAGAACTAGCAATAGTTGCTACATGTCAGTCCAGAGACAATATTGTATTCTAGTTTTCTGAACAACAGAGATTTCTTTTTTTTTTATTTTTAAAATTTTATTTATTTATTTATTTTTACAGTTGTTGTTGTTTTAACTCTGTCCCCTGGAGAGCTGCATCATGCCAGCAGAAGTTGGCTGGGATTTATTTTCCTAGCTGGCTGTGGGGGCCTGAGACAATTAGAGGATTTTAATTTCACCCAGATTTTTTTCCTTAAATACCAGTGGGTTCTAGTGGGTTCTTGTGAGCAGTTCAGTACACTGTTGCCTTAGTTCATAACAACAGAGACTTCATGTTCTCTATGGACAGAAATATTTGAAACTTATCTTCAATGAGTTATAGGAGACAAGTCTCCTTAGAACTTACCTGATTTAAGTCAAAATGGAGGTCTGTGCAAAGCTTTTCTGGTTGAAACTTTTATATCTGTCTTACTGAGCCCTGGAGAAAAGTGACATGTTAATATAGTAATAACCTATTGACAGTCTTTGCAGACATTAAGCTATGGAGAAAATGATGAACTGGACATTATGTATATATTTTTTCTGAAGAGCATTCAAATAAATAAAGGAATATTGCTCAAATAATAAAACTTTTGAACCCATATAAAATAGCAAACATTCTTGTGAAATATTCTGCTGTCACCATCTTTAGAAATAAGTGTTAAGGGAGTTGGGCGGTAGTGCAGCAGGTTAAGCGCATGTGGTGCAAAGCACAAGGGCCGGCTTAAGGATGGCGGTTCCAGCCCCGGTTCGAGCCCCTGGCTTCCCACCTACAGGAGAGTCTCTTCACAGGTGGTGAAGCAGGTCTGTAGGTGTCTTTCTCTCCCCCCTCTGTCTTCCCTTCCTCTCTCCATTTCTCTCTGTCCTATCCAACAATGACAACATCAATAACAACAGCAACAATAAAAATAAGAGCAACAAAAGGGAAAATAAATACAATAAAAAAATTTTAAAAAAAGAAATCAGTGTTAAACAGTTGACTGATATTACAATAAAAAATATTAAGGAGACACATATGATGACTACCATCAGAGGCACTGTGGTTTGCAATTTACAACTGTTTTTAGTCAGTGTTTCATGTAGAGGCCAGATGGTGGCGTACCTGGTTAAGCGCACATGTTATAGTGCACAAGGACCTGAGTTCGAGCCCTAGGTCCCCACCTGCTGGGGGAAAGCTTCACAAGTGGTGAAGCAGTGCTGCAGGTGTCTCTCTGTCTCCTCTCTCTAGCTCCCCCTTCCTCTCAATTTCTGGCTGTCTCTATCAAATAAATAAAGATTATTTTTTTAAAAGGTGAATTCACCATTGAAAAAAAAAAGAATATTTCATGTATATATCCTTTGTCTCTTATTCTCATGTGCATAATCATCATTTCCTTTGCATAGAGAATGGATCAGTAATAGAATATTCCAATGACGTAAACTTCTGTTGTTGGTTTGAATAAGTAATCCAAACATATTCCATTTATTGGTTTACTAAGAGAGCTTGTACTTGTGTTGAGGAGTAACAAATTCTGTATTGGGGAAACTTAAAGTCTGCTTTAAAAGATACTTATCTTAAGTATAATACATTTTACACTGAATGAAATAATTTTATATAATGAATCCAGAAAATCGTATTTATCAACATGGGCAGTTTCAGAAAACCTGATGGTGAGAAAGAAAAGAGAAAAAAAAATAGAAGAAGGAAATTGAGCTGCTTTTAGAAAATCAGTTCTTTATTCTGGGGTTTCTATTGTTCATTAAGAGCAATTCATCTAATCTATGGTCTTTCTTTTTATATTTATTAACATAAATCCATGTCCTAAATTGAGTTAACATACTACATTTACTGTGCTATTTTACCCAATAATAATTATTTTATTGCCACTTTCTATTAAAATGCCAGTATCTCCTAACTATAGCAAATATACCACTCTACAAACATACTTTCTAATTTTATGCCTCTTTACTTCCTCAAATTTCTTGACCCAAATTGCTTTTTACAATTTCTTTACTTTTGAAATCTTCTTTGTCCCTCAAAACCCAGTTCAGATGAATTGTTTATATAGGTGAACTTCTCTCACTACACTTAATCAAATACATTTTCTTCTTTTGTGTTTCCATAGTATTTTGTTGTACTTTATATATATATTATTTTGATATTCTTCTTATTTTAAATATTTGAGAAATTTGTCTGTATGTGTATTAACATATTATAATACATTATAATTAATGATGAAGTTACAAGATAAAAAATTACACATAAATAACATAGCTTCAAATTTAAATAATGAAAACTATAGTAAATTACCTTAACAAAACATGCATCAATAGGAAACTCAGTGATGAGTTTGGGTTATATAGAATTAGTATGTGTTTATCTGATTTTCACAGATAAGTGTACAAAGCTCCTACTCTCCACAATCCAACAAATGAGTGTTTCAATGAACGGATTCACAAAGGTTCTAGTGCAACGAGTTCTATAATGAAATGTAGAGTAATAGTGAGCTTACCAATGAAGTGTCCAATTATGATTATAAAATGTTCCTGGGATGTCTTCTGAGAGGTGTTCTCTTGAGACTGCAATGAAAATTTCATTGGAATTTGCATACAGAAATACTTTTTTAAACAAGAACACATCCTAGCAAAGTTAGTAAGGTTTGAAGACTAGGTTGAGCATGAATGAAATACAGACAGATGGCATGGTAGGAAAATGAGAGTTTAAGCTGAGTCTTTGGCAGAAATCTTATTGTTTATTTATGCTACAAACAGGGAAGCAGAATGCAAACATCTGCAAGATAGGGGAAAGGTCATGCCAGTCAAATTATTGTTTTGGAAATAATATTATGGCAGCAACATGGAGAGTAACTGGAAACACACACTGAAGTAAAGACAAGACTGGAGTTGCGAATATGGTTTTCTGCTGTTGACTAATTATGAAACATAGAAGGCCAAATTAAGGCAGTCAGTTACAGGGTTAGATGAAAGAATGAAGAAACTTAGCTGTCAGATAAGCCACCTAGTTCTCATGCATGCATGACAACGTGGAACCCTAGCACCATATTGGAGCACTATATACAGCACAAAGGGCCACTCCCTGGATGGTAGAGCATAACTATAATGTCCCTCCCTTTCCTCGAGCTCTTTCCACTTCCTATTGCTCTACCTCTATCTGAAATTAAAACGGAAAAAAAAATCACTAGGATTAGTGGAATTGTGCAAGTGTGCAGTTCTAGTGGACAAAATTATTTGAAGAAAAATATTAAAGATCATTTAACTTTGCTGTTTTATTTGGCATGATTATTCCTTGTATCATTCTACATAAGTGTTTGTTCAACCTCAGGTTTTTTTTGTTTTTAACTTTTTAGTTAGCTGTTTAGTGACTTGATGGGACAGAGAGATATTGAGAGGGGAGAGGAGACTGGGGGGGGGAGAGAGACAATGACAATGATAGCACTGCTTCATCACTAGTGAAGACCCCTCCCCCTTACTGTGGGGGTGTGAACCAAGGGCCTTGTGCATGGTAATGTATGTGTTCAGTTGGGGTTCCAAGTCTTTGCCCCTCAGTCTGTTTGTTTGTTTACTCAGAGCATTGCTCAGCTCTGGCTTATGGTGGTATGGGGGACTTGGGACTATGGAGTCTAAACATATGAGAGTTTCCTTACACCACCATTATGTTATCTACCCCTACCCTCTCAGTCTCTGTTTAAACAGTCATAAGAATTCTCTGTTAAAATTCTCAAGAACTGCTAAAGAATTAAATTGCTAGTTGTTCTGACAAACTATTGTTTTGTCTCTTCTTTTGAACAATTTTGATTTATAACAAAATGTCACTAATCACAGTCAGAATGTTGACACTGTTACTTCTACTGCTTAGCTTCTTGGATAATTAGCAGCTGATTTCTCCCTTCATTTATCCTCAAATGTAATTTTTTATACTTTATTGAGGTTTTATTTAATTTATTAATAAAATGGAAATACAGTTCCATATACTTCCCACCACCAGAGCTCCGTATCCTATCCCCTCCATTGAAAGCTTTCCTATTTTTATCCCTCTGGGAGCATGGATGTAGAATCATTATGGGGTGCAGAAGGTGGAAGGTCTGACTTCTGTACTTGATTCTCTGATGAATTGGAAGGTGAGTCCATACTCCCAGCCTGTTTCTATTTTTCTCTAGTGGGGCAGGGATCTGAAGAGGTGAGATTCCAGGACATATTGGTGAGGTTGTCTGCTCAGGGAAGTCAGGTTGACTTCATGGTAACATCTGCAACTTTGTGGCTGAAAAAAGCATTAATATATAAAGCAGAACAAATTGTTAATTATCAGGAAGCTAAAGGCAAGTATATTGCAGATGAGATTTGGGGTCTCCATTTTGGAAAAAAAAATTAGTAGATCTATTTTAGGTATATTCTAAGGGGCTATAACTTTACTAATTTTTTCCTGAGCCCAGCAGTTAACATGCAGGTGGACTAAAGGTATTGTCTAGGGAGATGATGTCAGAGTTAGGAATAACACTAGAAAACTGGATCAAGGAGGAGGGTAGCTCCAAAGTATATAAATATTGTTAACTATAAACACCATCAATCAGATCTGGGGCCCATATTCAGCATAGGAACCTATTTGCCCTCTGTATCCCTGTAGGTCTGAGCTCACATTCTGTGTTCATGGCTAGGAACATTCTAGGCTGCACTAATTTCAGGACAAATCTTCCTGTAGTGATAGAGTATGTTGTCCTAACTTCCCTTCAGAGAATGGGGCATTCCCTACCACTGTTGATCCTTATAGGGGGCAAGGTCCTATAGGGGCCCACAAAGTGGTACACTATATTGTCCCTGATGGAGATGACCAGTGATGTGAAGAAAGGGATCTGTTAGAGCTATAGGCCTATTATGTCTGTGTGGGAATCCTAGGATTCCCTGACTAGGGCCCCAGGTCATGGGGTGGCCTGGTAGTAACCAAAAGAGCCATTAAAGTATACCAGTCTCTTGCCCTTATTCAGCTTTTATAGTCCTTACTTTGTCTGACAAGGTTAGCTTTGGAGTGATTGAGGGAAGTGAAATAGGAAGTAGTTGATAAGGGTGTCTAGGTCTAAGTAGAAACTATTTGATTTTATGGTGCCTTTTTAGGTATTTTTACTTGCTTGCTACACTTATTGAGTCACTGCAAACTATTGTGCACTTCTTTTTGCTTTAAAATATATATTTTCTCCTAATTTATGGATACATGTGTATAGATGCCCTATCTCATGGGCCCTGGTGTATATCTAGGTTCTGAGGCTTTATTAGGAAGTACACCACCTGAAAAGTAATTAAGGAGTCCTAGGAGCTAGGAAAAGTCGAATCAGGGTAATGGAACTGGAGAGTTGACATTCCATGCCTGATGTCTCTGGACACAATCTGAAGTGAAACATACAGAGGTGGTACTGGTGGCCCTGATTAGGTGGAGATCAGCAGATGCAGTATCTATTGGTATAAATTCAGAGACATAGTTTGAATACTATGCAGTATAGTTGTTAACCCGTAAGTACTGTTAACCCATAAGTACACCCCCTCATCTCCCTATGATAGGATTGTAGGTATCATGTAGGTAGCAATTACAGAAGCCAGACCTTCCCCCTTCTGCATCCCATAATGACCCTGGGTCCATACTCCCAGAGGGATAAAGAACAGGAAAGCTATCAAGAGAGGGGATGGGTTACAGAGTTCTGCTGGTGGGAACTGTGTGAAGTTGTACCCCTCTTATCCTATGGTTTTGTCTATGTTTCCTTTGTATAAATAAAAAATAAAATAAATACAATAAAATACAATGAAATAAATAAAAAAGAAGTGGGTAAGTAAAATTAATGTGAATCTTCTATAAATGATGCAAGACTTGTACTATATGTAGATATAAATTTGTAAAACAAAACAATAATATCATGCATTTTTATAGACTTATTTATTTAGTGAGATAATCAGAATAAGAGAAAAAAGAACAACATTATCCTCAGGCATTTGCCACCTGGGATTCCAACCTGGGGTTGCATGCATGCAAATCTTGTTACTCTCCCTGTCAAACCACCTCTCTGATCACTGAAATATTGAATGGAATATGATAATAGTGAAAATTACTAATTTAACAACTTAGTGGATAATTTTATTATTAAAATGACCTCATTTAATTTGTGGATATTGTACTTTTTATTATTTATTCCAATCACAGTCATAGTATCATGAAAAGCACTATTTGAGATCTTAAGACATACTTGTGTTATGCAAATTTCTTTTAATTGGCAATAGGATATAATAGAAACCATTGTTAAAATAAATGAATATTTGCCTCTGGAACAAGACACTAAATGAAAGATACATTTATAAATTATTTTTAATTCTGAATTTATGATCTAATATTATGTGCATATTTAATTTATATATAATTTAACGTATTTGATATATATTATGTTAATTATGTAACAGGTAATTTAATATCTCCTAGAAGACATATTAGTTTAAATTAATTTTAAAATTAAAGGAGTTGAATTGACATTTACAAGGTAACATGTAAGTGTCATAATGCAAATTCAAATACATTTCTTCAGTTTCAAACTCTATGTTTTCAACAATTCTGATGTATTTCCTGAATTAACTGAGACTAAATAACTAATCAGAACATTCTACAGCCACTTCATTTATTCTATATAGATTTGATTTCCAGGCATTATCTTGTTTTTATTGGACAAAAGGAACCAGAACACGCAGTCTCATATATAAATGCTGCTTTCCTTATAGCTGAAAAAATTTATTAACCTAGCAGAGATGTTCAGATTTATTTGTAAAAACTTACAGAAGTTACTACATGGAAACTGTACCTTACAATGGGGGTTTATTACTAACATAAGCATGCTATATGATGTAGCAATATCCTCAGTGATACTGGAAAAAGGCAGTTATGTAATGGAAACATATGTTGCTTACCAGGAATCTTAATATCAAATTGCATTACATTTGAGAAATATGTTCACAAAAATTATGCACAACTGAGCTTTCTTCAACTGTTATTGTCTGATTTCTGCTACTGAAAGTTTTACTTATCAATGAATTCTAAATTTTGTAAAATGGTTAACTGTGTAAATTTGGAAAATAAGCTATTATATATATGTGCATACCTTAATGAGTAATTTGAAATAATTAATCTAGCACATAGAAGTAGGTGGCATGTGCATCTTAGTAGTATTTGACTGTAACTTCATATTTTGCTCAATTAATTTCATAATATTATTATATTGATTTAATAAAAGGTACATTTACCTTGAACTTTTTCTTTTTAGAGTACACATAATAAAAATAAATATGAAATTGTTTTAGTGTGTCATATAATGACAAGTTTAATATAAAGTAAATTCATTGTATGACTATAACTAAAGACAACCATACAAAGCAAAAAAAAAAGTAGCTAAAAAATAGAGTAGCTAAAGCCATGTAAACTGTTAATTTCTATATAAATTACTTGGCATCCAATTTTTGTTAAATATTTAATGTTTTTTAGAGTGGGTTCTTGCTTATACATCTGTCGTTTTGCATTTCTCTATAGAAAAAGCAGAGCAGATGGGGACAGTGAGACAATATAAAGATAATTCTTCTTGAATGTGAATTCACTAAATATTTAGGATCTTGGCAGCAGCAGTGTGTTACACACAGAATGATAGTTCTATAATCTCACTATCTATAGACGACAGCTGCTTTATATGTTGACATATATTTTTTTCAGTTTTTCACACCCATGCAATGCAAACTTGAGGCATACATGTGTGTGTGTCTGTGCAGACATATGCAGTGCATATGTACATGTATTTGTATAATATGTGTTTGTGTATTCAGATTTCTCAACATTGTATGTCAGATATCTCCCATGTGACATTTTAGTGTTGCTATCCATAAATAATTTGACTATAAATTGTTTAACACCCATTAATTTTTCCCTTTTTTTTCTTTTTTCCCCCAACCAGGGTTATGACTAGAAATATGCTATCACTACTAATTCACTTCTCCAGATAGCCATTTTTCCTTTCTTTCTTTCTTTCTTTCTTTCTTTCTTTCTTTCTTTCTTTCTTTCTTTCTTTCTTTCAACTTGAAAGGACAGAAAGAATTTGAGAGGGGGAAGAATTAGGGAGTGAAAAAGATAGTTTTCTGCAGACCTGCTTTACCACTTGTGAACCACCCCCCACCCCCGCCAGTGGGAAGTGGGGCTCACACATGGGCAATTGCACACTGGGTGTGCCACCACCTGGTCCCGATTTCTTCACTTTCTTTTTTATTATTTATTTATTTATTTATATAAAGGAAAACACTGACAAAACCATAGGATAAGAGGGATACAACTCCACACAGTTCTTACCACCAGAACTCCGTATCCCATCCTGTCTCTTGATAACTTTCCTATTCTTTAACCCACTGGGAGTATTGACCCAAGGTCATTATGGGATGCTTTCTTATGCTATTAACTCTAGGATGACTATTAATCTTGACAATATAGCTAAGGAGATTCTTCATATTTATAGTTTAAATCAATTAAATAAGACTGCAAAAATAATCAAAATGCTTAAGACCTTGGTTTGTTGAACTTTGGGGTGGACATGTACATATACAGGAAGAAAATTACATAGCTTAGAAAAGTAATTTTAGAAGTTTTTATTTTTTTATTTTTTATTTTTTTAAATTTATTTTATTTATTCCCTTTTGTTGCCCTTGTTTCATTGTTGTAGTTATTATTGTTGTTGTCGTTGTTGGATAGGACAGAGAGAAATGGAGAGAGGGAGGGGAAGACAGAGAGGAGGAGAGAAAGATAGACACCTGCAGACCTGCTTTACCGCCTGTGAAGCAACTCCCCTGCAGGTGGGGAGCCTGGGTTCGAACCGGGATCCTTATGCCGGTCCTTGTGCTTTGCGCCACCTGCGCTTAACCCGCTGCGCTACAGCCCGACTCCCAGAAGTTTTTATTTGGTAAGTTACAAGTAGTTGGACTGTCATATACAGTTTTCACACAGATCATTCCAGTAATATATATTAGCACCTCAATAGATGAACAAAATTTTAGAACTTTCAAGATAAAATCAATCCCAAGATTACAAACAAGAAGTCACATGCTTCAAAGGGACTTCCACCAGGTGGAATTCAATTTCCTTGGACATGACTTGTTGCTGATTTTAAAAAGACTCTTTAGGAGCTATTGGAAATTATAATTATACATTATAATTGTAGAATTATGAATTAGTGGACTAGGAAGTGGCTCACTGGATAAAATGTTGCCCTCTAAAGAATGAGGCCCTGAGTTTGATCCCAAGCATAATATATGCCAATATGATGCACTGGCTCTCCTATCTCTCTCCCCTCTCTCTCACATGAAAATAAGTGAATGTATTTTTTAAAGGAAGAAAGAATAAGGAAAAGGTATTATATTGTGTGTTGTGGAGATATTTCACTAGTAGAGCAAAGGACTTGCATGTATGAGGGCCCCAGGTTTAATTCCTGGCACCACATATATCAGAGCTGAGCAGTACTCTGCTGCCCCCCTCATTCTCTCTCTCTCTCTCTCTCTCTCTCTCTCTCTATATATATATATATATATATATATATATATATATATATATATATATATTCCCAGAGGTCTTTGTTCTCCTTCCTTCCTTCCTTCCTTCCTTCCTTCCTTCTTTCCTTTCTTCCTTCCTTTCTCTCTCTCTCTCTCTCTCTCTCTCTCTCTCTCTCTCTCTCTCTTTCCTTATTCTTTTTAATAGAGACAGTGAGAAATGGAGTCAAAAGGGGGAAAGAGGATAGAGAGAAGAAAAAGAGAGACACTTGCAGCAATGTTTCAGTGTTCGTGAAGCGACTAGGAAGTTGAACACTGGTCCTCATGTATGGTGATATTTATGCTTTCTACAAAATGTAGCACAGCCAGGCTACTAATATTATAAATCTTTAAGATAAGCATTGTCTTGTGTATTTAAAAAAAAATTTTCAAGATAAAATATGGATAAAGAATGATAATGCTGTAACCACAGCTGCAAAGATATTTTTTGAGGGTCCACTACTAGATCAATTGGTAAAATCCTAGAGTTTGATTACTCTAAGGTTAAAGCTAAAAGTTATATATGACAGTTTTACATATATATTTACAAAAAGATTCATCCTAAAGTAAGTTAAAATGTTATCTATCAGGATATTGTTACTTCCTATGCTTAAAATCTATGAAACTTGTTTTCAAAACTCACCAAAAGTTAATTCTATTATTTGTTATTTAAAGGGGACTCTAAAAGGAAAATTTTCTTTAGAAATAAAAGATTTTGTGAGGTTGGGAGGTAGTGCAGTGGGTTAAGCACATATGGTGTGAAGCCTAAGGACCAGCTCAAGGATCCTGGTTTGATCCCCTGGATCCCTACCTACAGGTGGGTCGTTTCACAAGCAGTGAAGCAGGTCTGCAGGTGTTTATCTTTTTTTCCATTCTGTTTCCACTCCTCTTTTGATTTCTCTCTGTCCTATACAACAACAGCAACACCAATGGCAATAATAATGACAATAACAAGGGCAATAAAATGAGAAGAAAATGGTCTCCAGATGCAGTGGATTCCTACTGCAGGCACGGAGCCCCAGCAAAAAAAAAAAAAAAAAAAGGATTTTTCATATAAGCAAGAGCTATTGTATTAGTATCCAAACACAAGCACGCTTAATGTTATTAAGTGGACATTAAATCATATTAGAAGAAATATTCATAGTCGGAAACACATAGTCTCTATTCAAATTAATTGTTTGATAGAACAATCTTTTTATATACATGTGGTTTGAAACAGGAATTCTATAACATAAGCTTTCCTACAAAATCTGCATCACAAATCTTCTAGACCTTCAAAATTCAGAGTCTAGGACCAGCATAACGCTCCCTTGAATACCATGTATACTTTGTCATGACTGTCTCCTAAGACACTGGAGGAAGCTTCAGTACTCTATGCATATATCTCCGAGTCGTATTCTCACGTTTGTTCAAACCTAAAACATGTCACATGCAAACACACACATACACACATACACTCACAAATTCTATTAAAAGTAATAGGTCCATACTCTCAGAGGGATAGAGAATAGGAAAGCTATTAGGGGAGAGAATGAGATGCAGAGTTCTGATGGTGGGAATTGTATGGAGTTGTACCCCTCTTATCTTATGGTTTTGTCAATGTTTCCATTTTATAAATAAATAATAACAAGTAACAGGCTAAGACAAATGCTAAATGTATTGTCTAAACAACCACATTATATTATCAAGATAGAACTTGAGATTTATCCAAACAAAAAGTGTTGGTCTTTAATACATATTATTAAATGAATCAAAATAATGTATTTTTTTATTTTTTATTTACAAAAAGGAAACACTGACTAAACCATAGGATAAGAGGGGTACAACTCCACACAGTTAACCACTACCAGCACTCCATATCTTATCCCCTCCCTCAATAGCTTTCCTATTATCTATCCCTCTGGGAGTATGGACCCAAGGTCATTGTGGGATGCAGAAGGTGGAAGGTCTGGTCTGGCTTCTGTAATTGCTTCCCTGCTGAACATGGGCATTCACAGGTCGATCCATACTCCCAGTCTGTCTCTCTCTCTCTTTCCCTAGTGGGACAAGGTTCTGGGGAAGCGGAACTCCAGGACACATTGGTAGGGTTGTCTGTCCAGGGAAGTCTGGTCGGCATCATTCTAGCATCTGAAACCTGGTGGTTGACAAGAGAGTTAACATATAAGGCGAAACAAATTGTTGACCAATAGTGGACCTAAGGGCTGGAATAGTGCAGATGAAGAGTTGTGGGGCCCTCCATTTTGTAGATAGCTTAACTATATGTTATTTTCCTGAAAATACTTGTTATTTTTATCTTCTTTTTTAATTTTTTATTTTCTTTATTTACTTACTAGATAGAGACAGCCAGAAATTGAGAGGAGGGGGAAATAGAAGGAGATAGAGAGACACCTGCAGCCCTTCACCACTTGTGAAGTTTTCCCCCTGCAGGTGGAGACTAGGGGCTTGAACCTGGATCCTTATGCACTGTAATGTGTGCGCTTAACCTGGTACGCCACCATCCAGCCCCTTATTTTTATCTTCTATTTATCATCAGGAGGAAATAATTTGGCAGTGGTTGGCTGTTAACTAACTACAACAACAGTGTTCACAGACATCTCACTGTAGCCGTACACAAAGTATATGCACAGAAACAACTAATGGAGAGAGAAAGTGCATGTCATCACTTGTGATTTATTGACTTTGGGGTCAATTGAGACCTTAATGTTTTAATCTTTGTGAAGAAAAGTTTAAGTTCATCTAATGACCTTCATTACTAAACCGTACAAAGAAAGTCATCATGGGAGAAATAAATTGTAATCAGTGCTTTGGGGACCATTAATACCATCTAGTGGCAACTTCAATCTATAGAATTGCAGTGATTCAGAATTTGAATCCACTGATTTTATTTTTCACCATGAGTGAATTTCTTCCAGAATTATCAAATCACACTAGTTCTATATTTACAAAAATATTTATTAACTACCCATTGTGTGGAAACATTAAATATAACCACAAAGATGAACAACCTAGACAATGTATCCTCGTGAATATGAGGTATACGTGTATGAGGTGACAAATATAATTGTCCAGAGAGAAATGCTCCAGATATATCTTCTATTTCAATAAGTAAGGAATAAATCTGGTCAGCCCCCCCAAAAAATGACACTTAATGGTGTCTAAAGCCAAGAAAGTGCTTATTTTGGCCCAGGATTACATAGTCTTATTATTATTATTATTTTTCACTCAAGCTTCACTATATATGGGAGCATTTTGGTTACTACTACTTAATCAAATTACCTTATCTGAGATCAACTTAGATGTAGAGTTTGAGCTGGGAGATAAATTTTACTTTCTATTCACTCTCTGAAGTATCATTCATGGTTCATTGGACCACTCTAAGGTTCAAGTTCTCTTGTCTGATAAGGAGGATGCAAATCACTTTAGAGATATAATGCCAGGCACCAATACTGCTTTTAAAAGTCTCATGATTCATTAAAATACTTCACAGTGCCTGTACCTCAAACCTCGATTAGGTGCTTAAGTGCTTCCAAAGCTCTATCAACAGGTACTCACACACCACTCACAGGAAACACTCAGACAGTGGAGGGCATGTGCTCTGTAGTAAATGCCAAACATTCACGGCTTTATATAATTATAATGTGCTCACTAAAAACTGATTCCTATTGTCAGATATAGTTAAGCACCACCAAATTTGAATGTGCCTTTAGCACTTCTGTAGACATTTTACCTTCCAAAGCGACAGAATTTCTAAACAGTATTAAAAGATGTATTCCCAATCCAAATCATTTTTCACTAAAAGGTAACTAAACAAGAAATCCATAGTAAACACTAGTAAAATTCAAAGTAGATTACTATTAATTTTAATACTGGCAAAACTGTGTAACAGAGTATGGATACATAAAATTTCATTTGTGGTTGTTTTAACGAATAAGTTTAATAATTGACCTAAGGCTTCACCCTAGTAAAAACACTTACAGCAGTACAGAACTGTGCTAGGAGTCAGTATAAACTTAAAATGAAACTAATTGGACCATATCTAGGATATAAGAAAAGAATGATCAAACTTTGTCAACAATTTAAAATGCCATCTTTTGACCAACCTGAACTTGTTGAATTTAATGTACTTGTGCCTTTAGGAGTATTTCTAACTCCTAAACTATGTGATTTCACTTTTTTTTTTTATTTTGAAGAATTTTTTTAAATTTTATTTAAGAAAGGATAAATTAACAAAACCATAGGGTAGGAGGGGTACAACTCCACACAATTCCCACCACCCAATCTCCATATCCCACCCCCTCCCCTGATAGCTTTCCCACTCTCTATCCCTCTGGGAGCATGGACCCAGGGTCATTGTGGATTGTAGAAGGTGGAAGGTCTGGCTTCTGTAATTGCTTCCCCGCTGAACATGGGCGTTGACTGGTCGATCCATACTCCCAGTCTGCCTCTCTCTTTCCTTAGTAGGGTGGGTCTCTGGAGAAGCGGAGCTCCAGGAAACATTGGTGGGGTCTTCAGTTCAGGGAAGCCTGGCCGGCATCCTGATGACATCTGGAACCTGGTGTCTGAAAAGAGAGTTAACATACAAAGCCAAACAAATTGTTGAGCAATCATGGACCCAAAGCTTGGAACAGTGGAGAGGAAGTGTTAGGGCGATACTCAAGGCAAACTCTAGTGTACTTCTGCTTTCAGGTATATATTTTGCAGTAGTTTATGGATACGTGTGAACACTTTTAAGTTAATAACGTACAAAATTAAGGGAATCCATATGCTTCTGTTGTTATAAAAATAGTCCTAGTGGTCTTTTCAAATAGCATCATCTACTAAGGAAGTGTAAGATGTAGAAATTGGTACCCTCTCCCCCCTTTTGAGTATTATGAGGCAGTTCAGTGAGTCACCTCCCATCATTAGAAGGAGGTTGATCTATTATTGATGTAGAACTCACAACATATTTGTATCTCAGGCATACTGGTCATATGTAAGAAAAAACTATTGAGATAGATTTAAAAGTAATTGAGGCAACAGCATACAAAACATTAAAAACACTTTTTGTAATTTAATTTCATAATTATTTTCAGTTTTGTTGATGGCATGAATCACTGACAAGATATACTGTCTAATGTTTGGCATAGATAGATTGGGTAATAATTTCCAAGTAAGTTTATAGTTAGCATGCATTGTCTCATGAACACAAGGCAAATGAGATTTCTTTTTCAATTTCCTTTTAAGGAGAACTCAGGATTTACTCTTTAAATTTTCATATGTATGTATATCGTGCAACACAATTAACTATATATTTTCACTGCTCATTCTGGCTCAAAAGATACTGTTTTATTTCTAACAAATTCAGAATTTCAGTTTCCATCTGCATTACATTTGTATTTTCGTGACTCTGATCATTGGGATATTTTTTACCTTCTTGTCATGACTCTATATCAGCTTGATATGTAAAAACAATTAAATGTAACTATGGAACATTTGAAATTGAATTGGTAAATTCTAAAGAAAGATATGTAATTCGTGTGTATTATTTGACATGGGTTTTCAATCTGACTAACTTTTCAAGACACAGCTCTATAGATATGGAGCCATTGTGGTCTAAAAATATTCAACTTGCTCAAAGAGGTTAGTAGTTACTTGGCATTAAATGAACTAGGTAATCTTATCATCAGAAGTTTTAGTTTTGTAAGATAATTAGTATGATTCTGCTAACATTAGTTATCACTGTGTTGTTTTTATCTTTTGGGTATGTTGATGCTTTAGTCTTTAATTACATGTAAGGTAAATCTAAGAGCTTCATTTTCATACAAGAGTTCATTGCTGTAACCCATGTGTCATTTTTTTTATATGCATCACTTTTGGGGAGAGTTAATTGTTTACAGTATAGTTGTTGACACATGGTTACATCTTCTCATCTCCCCAGAAGTGTCTGCAAAACACTCCCCCCTGACGTAGGTAACCCTACATCACTATGCTCCAGGACCCCACGTCACCCTTCCTAGAAAACCCCACCCTGCTTCCCTTCCCAGAGTCCTTTGCTTTGGTGTAATACGGCAAATCCAATATATTTTTATTTTGTTTCTCAACAAATGTGCACACCCTTACTGCTTTCACTAATACCTTCTACATTTCCCTCCCTATCTCCACACTGAAAAAGAAAACTCAATTAGAACTGAGTGTTACCCTTTACACTTTACTTCAATAGGCATGGTTCTAGGACTAGTCTAGTACCTCAGGACATGGTAAATATGTGGACTTTAGTATCATACACCAGGACTGCAAAGCCTCCCCACCAACACATATATATTAGAGAAAACATGAAATAACACAACAATTAATAGTAATTTATAGAACAGAATATTTCTGGACTATGAAACCTTTTGAATATTTGAAAACAAATGAAGGGGCCAGATGGTGGCGCACCTGGTTGAGCGCACGTGTTACAGTGCTCAAGGGACTACCTGGGTTCAAGCCCCTGGTCCCCTCCAGCAAGGGGAAAGCTTCACAAGTGGTGAAACAGTGCTGCAAGTATATCTGTCTGTCTGTCTGTCTGCTTGTCTACCTCTATCTCTCTCCTCCTTCCTCTCAATTTCTGACTATCTCTCTATCACATAAATAAACATAATAAACATTTTTAAAAAGAAAACAAATGATCTCACTACTTTTGAAAACATTTTTTAAGCATTTATTTTTTGTTGTCCTTGTTTTTATTGTTATTGTAGCTATTGATGTTGATGTCGTCGCTGTTGGATAGGACAGAGAGAAATGGAGAGAGGAGGGGAAGACAGAGAAGGGGAGAGAAATAGAGACACCTGCAGACCTGCTTCACCACCTGTGAAGTGACTCCCCTGCAGGTGGGGAGCCAGAGGCTCAAACCGGGATCCTTATGCTGGTCCTTGCACGCCATGTGCACTTAACTCGCTGCGCTACCGCCGGACTCCTTTTGAAAACATTTTATAAAATTGTGGAATTTTTGGCAAATCAAAGGCCCATCTACATGAATAGATTAGAGAATATGGATCTTATGTATGCACCCTCTAACACTATGGTTCAAATAATAAAATGAAAATAAGAAAGACAACCATGGACTCAATGGGCAGATATTATAAATCTGTGAGGTATTTCTAGTTTGGCTGAATTTGTCATATGAAAATAAGCATATAGCCATGCTTTGTGAACCACATATGGGAACATAAATAAAACAGTTTATTTTTTTTATCTTATTACTTTTGCATCAAGAAATGAAATGACTAAGGGAGAATTTTTGATGTTCTAAATAGAGGAGATACAAACATGTAGTGCAGAAGACTTGCATGCTTTGTCTGAAATCTCAGGTTCCGTGCTCAACACCAGCATCTGCCAGAGCTGAGCTGTGTTTTGGTGTCTATCTCTCATATTCTTCTCTTTCTAACTCTCTTCTTTGCTTCCCTCTCATTCTGTTTATCTGTCTCTATCTCTAAAGTGTGTGTGTGTGTGTGTGTGTGTGTGTGTGTGTGTATTTTTTTCTAGGCTCTTCCTTACTCAAGTCTCTTCAATCATTGAAGTTAAGTGTAAATTTTATGTAATCAAGTCAACTGTGATTAATATCTCACAATCATAAAAGATACAGTGTGCTGAAGTGTCCTAAGAAAATACCTTTGTTTCTTAATTTCTAATGAGCTTTGTGAGTGCCATTACATACATGTTGAGTTCTTTTGTTGTCTCTCAAATATAACAACTACAATAGATAGAATGTTGTGAGCGCTATAAGAGAATTGCTTATATGTGTTTGATGCTGAGAAGAGGAAGTTACTTTTCTCTAATAGTGTAGACTGTTGAAAGCATTTTGAAAATATCTTAATGGGAGACTTTGTTTTTATTATATATGTCTGATTTTTAAATTTAATTTATTTTAGGTTTTATTAGTGATTTTAATAATAATAGACAAGATTGTGGAATAAAAGAGGTACAATTCCATACAATTCCCACCACCAGAGTTCCATATATACTTCCCTGCAGTGTAAGAGTCTCTAGTCTTTATCCCTCTGGAAGTATAGATCAAAGATTTTTATGGGATGCTGAAAGTGGGAGGTCTGGCTTCTGTAATTGCTTCTCTGCTGGACATGGGCATTGATGGAGCAATCCATACCCCCAGCTTGTTTCTATCTTTCCCTAGTGGGGCAGGGATCTGGAGAGGTGGGGTTCCAGGACACATTGGTGAAGTCCTCTGCCCAGAGAAGCCAGGTGGACATCATGGTAGCATCTGCAACTTGGTGTCAGAAAAGCATTAAGATATAAAGTAGAACAAATTGTTTATTAATCAGGAACCTAAAGGTAAGGATATAGTAGCTGATACTTGGGTGTCTTTATGTTGGAAGGAGCTAGGAATATATTTTAGGTATATTCCCAGAGGCCCATCCATGACTTTACTGATTTTTGCCTGAGCCCCACAGATAACATGCAGGTGGGCTAAAAGTACAGTTGGAGGAGATGGTGTCAGAGTTGGGAATAGAACAAGAAGCCTGAATCAGGGCAGAAAGTAGCTCCCAAATATGGGGAAACTATAATAATACTGTTAACTATAAACCCCATCGATCTGACCTAAGGCGAGATATCTCTCTATTCATAATTAGCACAGGAGCCTGTGTAACCTCTGCATCCCTGTTGGTCTGAGGATGCAGTGAATTAATCTATGTTGGCAAGACAGATTTCTAAAATGATTAGTATAAATTCTTTCTTTCAGTATCTGGTGTGGTCCTTACTTATTTTAAATATCAATTGCCATTTGGCTGAATTTAATCACTTTGTGAAGCAGAATAGAAAGTTGTTAGGTAGAATTTTATCCCTTTATACTTAATGCCAATGTTTACTCTTTAGTAAAAGAAGTTCTAGATTCTTATAAATTAAATAGGTGTTAGCTAACTATGTGGCATAGTTCTCTGAAGCCAGTATAGAGCAATAACTGTGTTTATTATACTGACAATAAAGATTGAAATAGAGGAATTTAACAGTCTTAATCATGTATGACGATATAACAAACTACCCCACCATGTCTTTTTCATTCTTTTGCTGCTTCGCCACTAGCACTGGATATGATTAGAGTGACCAGATCATTTCACATCTCATTGGTTTTAATCATACCAACTGTATGCCAAACATATCCTTCTTCTTGCTCTTTACTTCCCATTCCCAAGTCTGGAAATCTCATGTTCAATTTATAAGATGTAAGACAGAATTCTCTATTTTTGACACAAGTCAAAATTAACAACTACTGTACTGCAATATGTAGAACTTGTTATAGATTGTGATTTTTACATTACGTATTAAGTATCATTACATATATCTTACTTTGTAAGACTGAACACAATAACTTCTTCTATTGTTCCAGGCGCTTCTCCAAAATAGAGACAATGGGGAGTCCATTCTGTCACTTCCTAGTTAAGGTGCCTGAAACAAAATATGCCCTCAACAATGGTTTTTCAATGTAGAAATAAAATTTTCATTGACTAGATATTCAGATAAGTTGATCCATGTGACATCTTCCTTTATATTTTTATTGTATATCTTATAGCAATGATAACAGCAAGAAAGAAGACAGACACTTATTGAGAACTTACCTAGTTCTAGGCACTGTGCTATTTGCCTCACATCCATTATTTATTTCTTCTAATGCTCAGAACAATTCTCTGAGGTGGGCACAATTACTATCCTCATTCCAAGATAAGGAAGCTGAACAAAGAGAGTACACATTTAGCAAATGGTAGTGTCAAGATAGACACTCGGGTCTTTTGACTCCAACACTTGCATTTTGAACAAATAAACTGGCAACATTTTAAGTGATTGATTGGAAGGCTAATTAAGTGTTTTAGTGCCATCAGCAACAAAAAACATCTTAAAGGCATTCCCTACTAGATACAAAAACATAAAATCTTTCAGAATAAAGTCCATAATGCTTTTTCAATCTATACCATATTTACTAGAACATTGTGTTTGTGATATAGAGAGATTGCATTATTTGCTTTGCTACCATTGTGTGTATCCATGTGCTTAGTTCACACTATACAGTCATAATTGATCAATTATTCTTCTCTTAAATATTTTTCAGTTAATATATCTCACTTTGCCTCTACAACGCACATTTTATTATAAAAGGAAATAAAATAAGACAATGGGTACAAACTTAAAATTGAACCTGGGAAGACAGGTTTTGCAGATAGTGCTTTGATTATTTTAATCCTTTATTTTTAAATGCTGATTTTCTTGCACAAGTGAAAATACACCTATAAAGAAAATAACTCTACCCTGAACTAAAGTTTACTTTAATTTATATTAATGTATGTGAAATTTAGTTTTACTAACATCATAATTCAGTGATTCTAAATTGACAAGAAAGTGGTAAAGTGAGTTGAAGTTCTAATCACCCACAGAAGCTGCAACAGTGTCCCCCTTTGGGGTATGGAGATTTACTTGAAGAATGAGGACAGTTTGGGGCTAAGGACAAGTCTTATATCTTAGTCACCTAAAATGTCTTTTCAACCTAATTTCCCCTTCTAAAGCTAAATTTTCTTTGCAAAACATGATTTAACATGTTCACTAGATCTCTGTTATCTAAGTAGTTTATTCTTTAAAGAATAAGAATATTGAAAATAAATTATGTATTTTAAAACATTTATTTATTTTGAGTAGAGATAGAAGTTGAGGGTGTAGAAGGAAATAGAAAGGGAAGGAGGCACAGTGGGTTAAGCACAAGTGGCACAAAGCTCAAGGAATGGTGTAAGGATCCCAGTTCTAGCCTCCAGCTCCTCACCTGCAGGGGAGTTGCTTCACAGGCAGTGAAGCAGGTCTGCAGGTCTGCAGGTGTCTATCTTTCTCTCTCCCTCTGTCTTCCCCTCCTTTATCCATTTCTCTCTGTCCTATCTAACAACGACGGCATCAACAACAAATAATAACTACAACAATAGAAAACAACAAGGGCAACAAAAAGGGAAAAATAAATATAAATAAATATTTAAAAAAAGAAAGAGAATGAGAAAGAGACATCTCAAGCACTGTTTCACCACTCATGAAACTTCCCTCTCTTGGTAAGGAGTGGGTGCTTGAAAATAGGCCCTTACACACTGTAATGTGGGTGTTCAACCACGTTGAGCAACCTGGATCAGGGCAGAAAGTAGCTCCCAAGTATGGGAAAAGTATAATAATACTGTTCACTATAAACTCCATAAATCTGACCTAGGGCAACTCTCTATTTATCATTAGCACAGGAGCCTGTGTAACCTCTGTGTACCCAGGCCTAAATTACATATTCTGTAGAGTATAGATTTCAGTTTTCTTCTTTCCCAATAACTCATAATTTCCTACCACTTTAAAACTAATAAAATTGTTTTTGTATCATTAGATAAGATTTAAAGTTCCTCTGATATGTACATGACTACCTATTATACAAGCATCATCATGTTCTTTTATTCTTGGGAAAGGTAGGCGTATATGTTCTAGAATATGCTCTGGGATATTCATAGTTAGAAAGAAGCTGAAAAACACAGTGAATTCCTTTTACCTGGTGTGGGAAATATGATTCCTCTAACCTAACTATTGAATTTTTAAAAAATTTTATTCATGTTGTCATGGATATTAACTAAGAACTCAGATTGTCCCAACAGGTGGCTAAGCTCAACAACCACTTAGACAGATTCTGCATGACTTCTGCCCTAAAAGAACTCAAGAACTCATGGAAAAAAAAAACCACTAAATCCAGAACAATTTCAAAAATAAAGTTTTAAAATATAAGGTGGTTTTATTTACCAGACATATTTTAAGTAGTACTTTAAATAGTATCAAACAAGTTCTACAATGTTATTTTAATCTCAAATTCATAATATCACTATCCCTCTTTCTTTCTTTTGTATCAATGAATGTAATTTTAAGGGGAGAATTCTATAAACTACTGATTTCAGTCACAGGAAGAAGTGTCTGCCTTGCTGGTGTTTGCTAAGATCAATTTCTAATCGTCATGTGGGGAATTAGGCTACCCCACACAAACAAGCATTCCTCACACACCAGCAAGGTGTTTGGGAATTCAACAACTCAGTTCTAACACTATATCCCTAGACATAGTTTTTGTACCATAAGTTAAAAACTCTCTCTTCAAAGACAACCCTCTTCTTCAAATAAGAAGTGGCAAGACCTGGGCAATCCCTAGAGAAGACCCAGATAGTTAACTGTGCTTCTAACCAACATATTGAGGGTTCTCATGATTCTCTCATCAGACTTAGATGTGAATCAAGAGTCTACATTATTATCTGTGCTTCTGACAACCTGGCTGTCAATCAGTAGTTCACATAAACCCCTCAACTTCAATAATTTTACAAGAATAGCACATGAGGCTCAGGAAACCCCTTTATACCAGTTTGGTCACCAGTGTTTTGTCTTATCTTGTCTTGTCTTGTCTTGTCTTGTCTTGTCTTGTCTTGTCTTGTCTTGTCTTGTCTTGTCTTGCCTTGTCTTGTTTTACCAGAGCACTCAGCTCTGATTTATGGTATTGTGGGGGATTGAACCTGGGACTTTTGGAGCCTCAGGCATGAGAGTCTCTTTGCATAACCATTATGCTGTCTACCCCCCCCCTCACACCCACATACACACATACCAGTTCATCTCAAAGACTACTAAAGGACATATTTCAATAGTCAGAAATAGTTGAGGTCCCAGAACAAAGGAGTTTCTATCCTAAGAGAGCTTGTGGTGCTACAGAGCAGATTATGAAAGTGTTCTAGCTTCCCAGTCCAGACACTCCAAAACCTCTTGAGGGTGTGGATAGTTATTGAGTTTACTCAGGAATAATTGATTAAATCATTGGCCAATGCCAATTAAACTCCATCCATAGCCCCTTTTCTATTGAATTCTCAAGAAGTCAGTTCCCAGTCTCAGATGTTTTTCCAAAGGAAACCTTATTAACATACACCCATTATGAATAACAAAACACACACACACAGCTTTGATAGCTCTGTAGCTTTCTCTAGAATGGAAATATTCATGTCAAATATTTTAACAAAAGATATTACCACTGCATTTATCATTTTAGAAATGTCTAGTGTTTTGGTGGAACACTGAGACAAAAGATGTACTCATGCTTTGCTGGTCCTGAAAATTCCAAATTTTGAAACCTGTGAGACAAGAACTATCAGTGAAGATGGAATATATATGAGAAATATACTTTAATCATCCAGATGATAAATCACAATATCTCAGTGCTACCATGACTTTATACGTACACCTATGCTTCATTCAGTGTGGATGGGGCTGAGTTCAAACACGGTCACATACATGGCAAAGCAGTACACAAGCTGAGTTATTTCACCGATTCTGTCTTATTCTCCTCATGTCTCTACTTCTCTGTATTTCTCAAAAAATGTGTAGATTAATTCAGTTCTAATTTGCTTTCTGCATCTATCAACTATCCAGTCACATTTTCTTCCAGGAAACACCACCCACAATGGTGAAGAAACACCAGAAACCAAAATGGAGCAAGAGGCAGGCAGAACTGGGCTATTTGTCCCAATCTAATTATAATTGTAAAATATCTACACACACCCCCAGCCCCCAGCTGCCATAAGAGATTTGACAAAGTCCAAATAAGGTACAATGACACTTGTGCATTCTTTCTGGAAATCTCTGCCTCCCAAGTGAAACTGCTCCTTGCCCTGAATGAAAACGGTAGATCTCTTTTCCCTTTCATCATGAAGAAGGCCTTTAGAACATTAACTCACTTCTCTGTTCATTAGTTGATGAAAAGATCCATGCTTCTCTGAAACTCTTCTCCTGTACATTTTCACATTGGTGTGGGTAGCAAAGAATCTAGGGAGGAATTTTTTGGTGGCAGAACATCTCTGTTCAAAATTACACTCAGATAAAATGAAATGTTAACTTTTAATTCAGAATGTGACATGCATAGCCTCATTCTAATACCAGGTCTAATTATACTGAAGTGTTTTTAAAACTGTTAAAAGGGAACCTGTCCATTCTGGCATGAGTCCTGGCATAGCTAGCGTAAGCCAAGCCGAAGTATACTAGTCAGGATCTATTGCTGTATTCGTCTCTAGCAAATCATTTTTTTTCCTATAATGTTTCGTGAAAACCAATCAGAAGGAAAAAGCTTCTTGCACTTACTGATCCTTAATTTCAAATAATATCTCTGTGATTTGAAAGTTTTGCAAAAATTTTTTTCTGGTGTATTTATTTTTAAAATTGTTCCATCTTTGCCAATTTCTTTCATGCTGTTCCTTTTTCTTTTTACACTTAAGATGCATTCATTTTTATTATGATTTTTTTATGGTTCAAACATTAGTAATTTGGAAATCAGTTCAAAATTCAGTGGAATTTATCAACTAATCAAAATTTTCAGGTTATATTGAAAGAGAATAAATATATATTCATAGGAAGTATGGAAATGCATTAGGCAGAAATATCAAAAATCCCTAGTAGATTCTCAATATATTTCCCCTTTAACAATGAAGGATGGATTGTTCAAACTAGTATGACTTTTGTTTATACACCATTCTTTTTTTTTTAATTTTTATTTTCAAAAAGGAAGCACTGACAAAACCATAGGATAAGAGGGGTACAACTCCACACAATTCCCACGACCAGAACTCCATATCCTATCCCCTCTTCTGATAGCTTTCTTATTCTTTAACCCTCTGGGAGTATGGACCCAAGGTCTTTATGGGGAGCAGAAGGTAGAAGGTCTGGCTTCTGTAATTGCTTACCTGCTGAACATGGGCGTTGACAGGTCGATCCATACTGCCAGCCGGTCTCTCTCTTTCCCTAGTGGGGCAGGGCTCTGGGGAAGTGGGGCTCCAGGACACATTGCTAGGGTGTTCTGCCCAGGGAAGTCTGGTTGGTATCATGCTAGCATCTGGAACCTGGTGGCTGAAAAAAAGGTTAACATATAAAGCCAAACAAATTGTTGACTAATCATAAACCTAAAGGCTGGAATAGTGCAGGGGGTCTCCATTTTGTAGATAGTTAGTAGGCCTATTTTAGTTATATTCCAAAGGGCCCTTGACTATACTAGTTTTTTTTTTTTTTCCTGAGCCTGACTTCTGATATGCAGGTTGATCCAAATTATTGTTTGGGGAGATGTCATGGCTGGAAAAAGGGCTAGAAACTGGATCAGGGAAGATAGTAGCTACCAAATATGGGTAAGTTGTATAAATATAGGCCATTCCTACCTAACTGACCCATTAGTAATTTAAGTGACTAAATACCATCCACCTCCTCAAAGTCATGCCCCATCCCAGACAGCCTAAATCCGATGATCTACACACACACACAAACATATTCACCTGGCTTTTTTTTTCTTTATTGAGGGATTAATGGTTTACAGTCGACAGTAAAGTACAATCCTTGTCTATCAGATTCTAAAATATTAAGGAAGAATAAACTGACTTCAAGCATATTTGGATGAAAAAATATTTTTAAAATTTACTATTACTTGAGTATTGTTGTGAAAACAAGCCTTATACTCTGTCAAAAATTTAATAGCATAGTAGCAATCTATAGGAAGTTTGTCCCCCTATATATTCTACTTAATGCAAGAGGTATTTTAAATACTAAGTATTTATTGCCTAAAATGGCAATATAAAATAAAAATACAATTAATTCAAGAGAAGAGTAGAATTACTACAGATGAAAAGAATAATCTTTATTTTTTTAACTGGACTATTAACTTAGAAAACAAAAACATCATTATATGGAAGAAAAGCAGACACTATATTTCATAGTCTACACTGAGTTATGTTGTGAAGAAGCAGAAAGTTCTGATTATCCACTTCGTTATCCTTCACAGTGGGTTCTAATTAGCAGAGAGTTGGAGCAGAAGAAATATTTAAAAAATAATAATAACTTCATGTATTTATTGGATAAAGCCAGCAGGAAATTGAGAGGGAAGGGGGTGGTAGAAAGGGAGAGAAACAGAAAGACATCTTCAACACTGATTCACCACTTGTAAAGCTTTCCTCCCTGCAGGTGCGGGAAACTAGGGCTCAAACCCAGGTCCTTGCACATTGTACCATGTGCACTCAACCAGGTGTGTTACCACCTGGCCCCAGGAGAAGTATTTTTAATAGAGAAAAAAAAAAAACATAGTAACCATTTAAGACAAGGGCAGGGAAACTTTTTTTTTCTTCCAATGGCTATTTAGATATTTATAAGATCACTTGTAGGTCATACAAAATTATCAGCTTAAATATTGACACTTAGTCTTGCTGTAAGAGCTCTTAGATTTATTGCCTTCAAGTCCTGCATGGGAGGATGCCTTCGAGGGGTCAGATCAAATGATTTCCTGTGTTATTTTATGGCTTGAACCTAGGTTCAAGCCCCCGGTTCCCACCTGCAGTGGGAAAGCTTCATCAGTGGTGAAGCAGGGCTGCAGGTGTCTCTCTCTCTCCTCTATCTCCACCTACCCTCTAAATTTCTTTCTCTATCCAATAATAAATAAATAAGGATTTTAAAAATCATTAAATATATATTGGAGTCTTGGGGCCAGATGTTCTTCACCCCAGATTTAAAGTAATAAACCATTTGTTTTAAGGGACTTATAGCAATTTCTTCACATCCAAGCACAACTAGAAACTAGTGGTATAATGATCTCTGGGAAATAATAAGGACTTGTACCCGATAAATAAAAAAAAAATTAGAAAACTGCGTATAATGCATTAAAAATAAATATATCATGTCCTACATTCTGCTGCATCTTTCTCTTCCTTTTTCATAGAAGCTGAGGGGTGTGGGTGGTGGTGTGAATGATGAAGAGCAGAAACTATAAGGCACTACAGGGCGTAGACATCCAGTGACTTAATCAAACCTCTACAGTTTAGTCCTCTGTATCCACTTGTTCAAGCACGGTTTTATAGAGCAGAACTATCATAGTCTTATTTATTTCTTCTCTTGCCCTTTCAGTTAAGTGCAGGCAATTAATTCTTATGTGTCTCTTCTTTTTTTAATATTTATTCATTTTTGTTGCCCTTGTTGTTTTATTGTTGTAGTTATTGTTGTTGGGTAAGACAGAGAGAAATGCAGAGAGGAGGGGAAGACAGAGGGGTAGAGAAAGATAGACACCTGCAGACCTATTTTCACAGCCTGTGAAGGGACTCCCCTGCAGGTGGGGAACCAGGAGCTCAAGTACAGGTCCTTTTGCTTTGAGCCACGCATGCTTAACCGGCGCTACCACCTGACTCCCTTACGTGTCTCTTCTATGCTTAAGGTTAACAACATGCAAAAGGAAAGTTAGAATTGCTGGTAGAATCAAAATTGACAAAAACCTAGATTGAAAAGTACTTTTTGGTGATCTCATTGGGGCCTCTGTTTTAAAGATGAAGAGTTTGATTACATGTATGTTTAGGTTTTAGGGGCGGGACTACTTTGTTTATTTTCCCCATAACATTGTGATGGATTTTTATCAGTTTTTATATACTGATATCCTTGTTTTTACAGAGTGTACTCAGTTACTATTATCACCAGTTTGATGGTGACAGACGTACCTGTTGGAACATAGAAAAATACACCCCCCCTCCTCACAACAACTCCCATTTCAGTCCCTCTAGGTAGTTGGGCTGAATGAGTAATTAAAACAATACTAGAGTGGCCAGCAAAGAAAAACAACATCTAACAGCCTGCACAGAGGGCTTCTAATAAACAGACAAATCCCCTCTTGCTGAAAAGGAGATGTTTTGTTGAATACTATGCCCTCAGGGAATATGAGTAGTGAGAAGGAATCTCAGATGCCAGAGAGAAAGGAAGTTTTAGAGATAACAAGGAAGTCTTTTTAGATTAATGATTTGTGTCCTTGTGCTCTCTTCCCTAAGGAGGGAAACAATAACTTTGCCTCAAGAGACTCTGGGATTTTCATTTGCCTCCATTTAAAATAATCTACATCCCAAAGAAAGGGCTTTTGGGACAGGACTCCAGTTCTGAGAATATTGGGCGAGTCTGATTTGGGCATACTCAACAAACTTGTCAACAATTACACAAAAGTTTGACAAGGTACATAGGAGAAGTAAGTTCAAATTACCTTTTAGAGTTGTAATGAAAGCACACAATAAAAATTACGTGCTTTCAAAGTTCAAGGACTGGCGTAAGGATTCCAGTTCAAGACCCTGGCTCCCCCACCTGCTGGGGAATCCCTTCACAGGCAGTGAAGCAGGTCTGCAGGTGTCTATGTCTTTCTCTTCCCCTCTCTCTCTTCCCCTCCTCTCTCCATTTCTCTCTGATCTACCGAACAACAACGACATCAATAACAACATCGATAACTACAACAAGAATAAAAAAACAACAAGGGCAACAAAGGGAAAATAAGTAAATAAAGATAAAAATTTTTAAAAATCCGTGTTTGTAATCTTTTCTGTATATCTGTGTGTAGAAGAATTTGCTTTTAACTTTGACTATGAGGACACAGGATATTATCCCATACACCTCTGGCTTGATGACTAGACAAAAAAAGCAACAGATATTTTTTTTCAGTTGTCTTTCTGTATTTTGAATTTCTTGGGAGAAATGAGAGCTTATGACTAACAGTCCAGTTGTTAACACATAGATAAAACCTCTCATCTCCCCAGTATAGGTATCTACATGCCTGTAAGACATTCACTCCCCCAACCTAGGCCCTTTTCCACCATCATATGCCAAGGCTCCAAAGCCTTTCCCTGTTGCCCTTTTTCCTTCCCCAGAAAGATAATTTGTTGCAATACACCACACAAAGACCAAGTTTCACCTTTTATTTCCTCTTACTGCCCTTGTTTCTTAGGCTCCACCTATGGCTGAGCTCACTGGTATTGGTTTTTCACTTTCTGGTTTATCTCACTCGACATGATTCTTTCAAGTTTTGCCCAGGATAGCAGATTTTTACAAACCAAAAAAAAAAAAAAAAACTTATTTGTAACAGGTATGCCACTGTATATATGGGACAGCCCCAGAAAAGCTGAATAACTCATAGCACTTCAAGGGCCATGTTACATAAGCTTAGCTAAAGCAGAAAGGATGTTAGGAAGAGGCAGGCTAGGGGTAGATAGCATAATGGGTATGCAAAGAGACTCTCAAGCCTGAGGCTCCAAAGTTCCAGGTTTAATCCCCTAAACCACCTTAAACCAGACCTGAACAGTGCTCTGATACAGGGGGGAAAAAAAGGAAGAGGCAGGCTGAGTAAGGAAGGAATATCTAAAAAAGCAGTCAGCAAAGGTGCACACGTGTCAATTCTGCTTTCGTTACAGGAAGCAAGGAAGAAAGAAAGAAAGAAAGAAAGAAAGAAAGAAAGAAAGGAAGGAAGGAAGGGAGACTAGTTCTTTCCTTTTTTAATAATTTATTTTTAAATTAATTTATTATCAGATAAAGACAGAGAGATATTGAGAAGGGAGGGGGAGACAGAGAGATACCTGCAGCCCTATTTCAATAATTGTGAAGATTTCTCCCTGCAGGAGCCCAGGTTCAGGTCCAATCTTTAGTTGTTTCACTGAGGCACCCTCAGGGAATGATTTACATGCAAATAAAGACTCTAAAAACTTGACCTGCACTCAGCACTTTAGAGCTCTTCCCATGAAATTAACCTTTTTTTTTAACCATTTTTCCCCCCAAGACATAGATTGTGGTAGATTTTTCCCTCCTACAGTTACATAAACAGGACACTATAAATTAATCTTCTTAAATATTGTTTCTAATAGAATTTCTCTGTCATAGAGAAATATATGTAAAATCTAAGAAATTTAACTGCAAATTTTAAGTGTTAAGAGTTGTATCAGTGAAAATATGCACATTACCAATTCTGAATTATCAGCATTAATGATCATTTTGTAGTTGTCACAAGGCACAGCAAGTCATGAGATAAAGTTCATTAAGACCCTTCAGATACAGACTGGAAGCACCAAGTTTATTAATCAGAATTATCCTATTAAATATTTTATTGGTACAAATTGCTTTATGCACT
This sequence comes from Erinaceus europaeus, assembly GCF_950295315.1. NCBI lineage: Eukaryota > Metazoa > Chordata > Mammalia > Eulipotyphla > Erinaceidae > Erinaceus > Erinaceus europaeus. Next base: position 67,782,021 of record NC_080166.1, on the reverse strand, counting down.
AATTTTTACGAGATTGGGCATGTTCAGGGTGGTATGTCTGTAGACACCACTAATTTTTCTTTGTTGAATTATTTTATTTTTTATTAGTGATCAACAAGATTGTTGGATAAGAGGGGTACAACTTCATGCAATTTCCACCACCAGAGTTCCATGTCCCATCCTCTACATTGGAAGCTTCCCTATTCTTTATCCCTCTGGGAATATACACCAAAGATCTTTATGGAGTGCAAAAGGTGGGAGGTCTGGCTTCTGTAATTGCCTCTCCATTGGACATGGGCACTGACAGGTCAATCCAAAACCCCAGCCTGTTTCTATCTTTCCTTAGTGGGGTAGGGCTCTGGGAATGTGGGGTCACAAGAACACATTGGTGAGGTTCTCTGTCCAGGGTTGTGAGGTTGGCATCATGGTAGCATTAGCAACTTGGTGGGTGAAAAATATTAAGATATAAAGCAAAATAAATTGTCTAATAATGAGCCAAAAGGTAAGAATATAGCCAGTGATATTTGGGGGTCTTCATATTGAAAGAAGCTTGGAAGTCTGTTTAGGTATATTTCTAGGAGCCTATGACTTTACTAATCTTTGCCGGAGCACAGGAGCTAACATGCAAGTGGGCTGAAAGTATCATCTGGGAAGATGGAGTCAGAGTTGGGAATAGGACTGAAAGCTTGAATCAGGGCAGAGAGCAGCTCCCAACTATGGGAAAACTAGAGAAATACCACTAACTGTGAACCCCATCAATCTGACCTAGGGCCCAGGTCTATTCATATTTAACACAGAAGTCTGTGAGACCTCTGCATCCCTGTGAAATTGAGCTCACATTCCATGGTCATAGCTACGGACATTCTATACTGCACTTATTTCAGGATGTCTTCCTCAAGTGGCAAAGGGTGTTGACCCAGCCTCCTTTGGAGAGTGGGGCAGTTTCTACATTGAGAGCAAGGTCCTGTAGAGGCCTGCAAGAGGTCTTATGATGGTCCTAATGGAGATGACCAGTGATGGTGAAGAGAGAGATATGTTAGAGTTCTTGGCCCATAAATATCTGTGGGAGAATCCCCAAATTCTCTGACTAGGGCCCCAGATTTGGTGTTGCCTGGTAATAACTAAAAAGGCCATTATTAGAGTGTGCCAGTCTCTAAATTTTATATAGACTTAAATAACACATATAAAATGACTTGTAGCCACCACTTTGAATCCAAAAGCACAATATAATCCAAATTAATATGAAAGGTATATAGAAATTATATCTATGTTTATAAAATGACCAGTATTCCCTTTTCCTTTAGAAGATATTTGGCACTGTCGCCAAAATTTCCATTGAGACATTCAGTTCATAGCAAAAGGTTCTTCAAATTTGGTCCTATCAATAATATTGTTGAACAGTCAGGGGGTAGAGTAGTAGGCAGAGTATGGGACTTGCATAGTGTGACCCCAGAGTATCTCCACATTGTCTATGTCAGAGCAGTGTTCTGGTTTTCTCTTATAAAACATATTTATAAAACATATTTATAAAACATATAAATAGAGATTTTACCCAAAAAAGTGCCCATAAGCATACTTGGCCCATAATTCCTAAGGTAATAAAACATATGGTCATGTTTTGTTATATTAATTCTCTTGCAAATCATATTAAATTTTAGATTCCACATTTGTCTTTATTTTTCCTTATCATAATTTTGCCAAGGATAATGATAAATCCTCATCTTTAATGTGTTAGTATAAACCAGAGTTATAAATTAATGTGATAGGTTATTTTAACACGGTGATATTATCTAAATAGGTACATTTTTGACATGCACAAATTTCACAATTTCAATGTCTTAATGGGTATTTTTGCACAGGAAAAATTTATATCTGTGAATCTTTTCTCTTATTATGAACAAATATCTAAATAATATTTTTCAACACAACACATTTTTCAATGCAATATACAAGTGGAAAGTCAATCCTAATCTTGAAAATATCTACTCAATAAATAATAATATTTTTCTTTTTTTTTAAGATTTTATTTATTTATTTATGAGAAAGATAGGGGAGAGAGAGAAAGAACCAGACATCACTCTGGTACATGTGCTGCCAGGGAATGAACTCAGGACCTCATGCTTGAGAGCCTAGTGCCTTAGCCACTGCACCACATCCTGGACCACATAATAATATTTTTCAACACAAGCTGAAATCACATGCACAAAGATACAGGAAGCAAGTTGCAAGTGTCTGTTTCTCTTTCCCTCTCTATCTTGTCCTTCTCAATTTCTGTCCTATCAAATAAAATTGAAGGAAAAAAAAGTAACAGAATGCATTGATTTATATGTATGGTGCACAGTGTCTGAATTCATATATTTCTCTTTAAATTTTTAAAAATTTATTCTACTTATTTGTATTGGGGGGTGGTAGAAGGGAACTGAGAAGGAAGGAGAAGTTTGAGAGAAAGAGAGAAGACACCTGCAACGTTGCTTCATTACTTATGAATGTTCCCCTGTAGATGAGGAAGAGGGGGCTTGAACCTAGGTCTTTGCACATGGTAACATGTCCACTCTACTGAGTGTGCTGTTATCCAGCTCCATATATTTATTTTCACGTTTTAGATGGTAAAATTAGTCAACTCCTAAGTACTTCATGACTTTCTACTATTTTTATTACACATGTAATTATTTGATATCTCCCATGTCATATTTTGAAACTTTATCAATCTTTTTATAAACAGTAGTAATACACTTTTTACTTCCTTTGGGATGTTAAATATTTGTTTTTGATTATAACAAAATACAGAGACCCACTTCTAAAGTAAGAAGATTTACCTGAGCTGAAAAAAAGCAACATTGTGCACTCATGTTATCTTGGTCAGCCTAGTTCTCTGTCAAATTATATAGAAATTTCTTGTGCTAATCCTGTCACAGTCCACTGACCATGAGGAAACCAGCAACTGTTTTATTTTAAACTATAAAATTATTCTAAATGTACAAATGCATTACATCCTATCTCATATATCAGAAAGAATAACTCCTATATCTGCACTTTGTTACAAGTTTAAATGGGTTTGCCTTAATATATTAGTTTCTGTCACTTTTCTTTTATGGTTCATTCATTGACTCTGTGGGGAATGTAAAGACTCATATATTTCTTTCTATCTAATGTAAATAAAAGCTACGAGTCTCAGAAATGATTTATCTGAATTCATTCAATTGTTAAGTAAATTTTATTAGCTATCAGAGTCACTAGTTTTTAATTTCTGTTATATTATTAAAATCTTACTCCTATTCTTCTAACATTATATTATTTGTATAAGAAATTTAATTTTTTCTTACTAGTAAAATGTAAGAAAATCTTAAGATGCAATTATTTATGTCCATAGGATAATTATTTTAGTCTTATTTAATTCAATGCAATATACAGGTGGAAAGTCAATCCTAGTCTTGAAAAGATCCACTCAATAAATATGAAAAATTCTGAAAAATGGAGAAAGCATAATTAGTAGTTGTATATAGCATTCATTCCCAGACTTGTATGTACCTGTCTTATATGATAGGTATAGCCTTACCTGTCAACTAAAGTTAGGAACTGTTAAATTTCTAAAATATTTATTAATATATTTATATTCAGAAGAGATATAGAATTGCAACCAGAAAACAATGGGCAAGAAATGCTAAACATCATGGGCCTTTTATACTCCAAAAAGATTTGTCATGAAAGAAAGAAAAAGACACACACACATACACACATACAAATCTTATTTAAAATCTTCTACTGAGTGGTACTGTCTCCTGTGATCACATTCTAGAAAATCATAAGGAGAGCCACTCCTACTAAAGTGTAATGTCCCTGTAGAGAAAGTATTTCTCTGTCACCATCTAAAGCCATGCTAATCAAGTAAAAAGGGGAGTGAGACTGGGAGGAAGAGACTCTAATGCTTCATTTAATGAGGAACTACATATTCTTCCCAGGTAGGTCATTTCATGCAATTTAAAAATGAGATTGGTATTGGATTAAGTTAAAGCAGGTTCACAAAGTAGCACAAATCCTAAGGACTCAGAACTATTCACAGGAGCCAAAGGGTAATACAGACCCTTTTCTTCTCTACATCTGGAAAAAAAAAAAAAATCATACACATGTCATGCATTACCATATAAGTCCCATATGCTATAATCATAGTTGGAAATTACAGATTTCCAAACAAGATAGAATATTTACACCTGGAAATTACTACTTCTTTAATGTTACCAATTCAAGCAATGAATACAGCTAAACGTTATTACCCCATGGTCCATACTCCCAGAGGGATAAAGAATAGGAAAGCTACCAAAGGAGGGGATGGGATATGGAGTTCTGATGGTGGGAACTGTGTGGACTTGTAGCCCTCTTATCCTATGGTTTTTGTCAGTGTTTCCTTTTTATAAGTAAAAATTTAAAAAAACTTATTCCCATGATGCTATAGACACTACAGTCACAGTAAATATTTGTGATGGCTAATGATTCTAATTTAAAAAGTTTAAGAGACATAATTTGCAGGATTTAAGAATACATTTTGAAATATTTTTATATATCTAAAGTAATTCTTCTCTGAATAATATTTGTGACTATACATAGAAGCTAGCTTAATGCTGAAGTTGGAAAATTAATAATTTATAAAAATTGATTCATGATCTAATGGCAGCACTTGACTTGGCTATTGATGGAGGGCTGGCAACTTTCATGTTTCTGGTTTAAATTAAGAGAAAAGAGCCAAATATAATCTCTTGTTCAATTACTTTTCTATGGGCTTCCTTTAACTGAGTTCAATGAAACCTTATGTTATTATTATTATCATTATTAATTTATTTATAAAAAGGAAACACTGACAAAAACCATAGGGTAAGAGGGGCACAACTACACACAATCCCCACCACCAGAACTCCATATCCTAACCCCTCTCCTGATAGCTTTCCTGTTCTTTATCCCTCTGGGAGTATGGACCCAGGGTCATAATGGGATACAGAAGGTGGAAGGTCTGGTTTCTGTAATTGCTTCCTCACTGAACATGGGCGTTGACAGGTCGATCCATACTGCCAGCCTGTCTCCCTTTTTCCCTAGTTGTGTGGGGTTCTGGGGAAGTTGGGCTCCAGGACACATTGATGGGATAGTCTGCCCAGGGAAGTCCGGTTGGCATCATGTTAGCTTCTGGAACCTGATGGCTGAAAAAACAGTTACATATAGAGCCAAACAAATTGTTGATTAATCACGAACCTAAAGGCTCGAATAGTTCATATGAAGAGTTGAGGGTATCCATTTTGTAGATAGTTAATAGTCCTGTTTTAGTTATATTCCAAAGCCTTGTGTTTTTTAGCTAGAATATTGATTGTAAAATAAAACCTCATCACATCATTTTAGAGAGAAGTCAAAGAGAGCTGTTTTCCATTTAAGTAGCATTACTTTGAAAAATCTAAGTGCATAACTAACTCCATAGCATATGAAAGGAACATCTTCAGAAGGGGGGTATTATGTAGACTTTAACATTTAGTGTATGTGTGTGTGTGTGGAGAGAGAGAGAGAGAGAGAGAAGGAGAGAAAGAAATAGATATCTAGATCTGTAGCTTTTATTTATTATTTTTTCTTATTTTTTTGCTGTTGTTTTGTTTTTGCCTCCAGGGTTATTACTGGAGCTAGGTGCCTGCATTTTGAATCCACTGCTTCTGGAGGACATTTTTTTCCCCTTTTGTTGCCCTTGTTGTTTATCATTGTTGTGGTTATTTTTTGTTGTTATTGCTGTCATTGTTGTTGGCTAGGACGGATAGAAATAGAGAGAGGAGGGGAAGACAGGGGGAAGAGAGAAAGACAGACACCTGCAGACATGCTTCATCATGAAGCCACCCCCTTGCAGGGGCTGGAACCAGGATCTTTATGCTGATCCTTGCACTTTGCGCCATGTGCTATTAACCTGCTGCACTACTGCCTGCCCCCCTTAATTTATCAGCTTTATCACTACTGTGTAACAAAGAACACTGTTGCCAGCTATATTGAGACATAGTAATTGACAGATATTAGTTTTTAAAGTAACCAGCAATGTCAATTAATTAACCCCAATGACCAATGAAGCTGAGAGACTAACTTTCACAGAATCAAACTATTGCATATTAGTGTCTTTTAATAAAAACTCTGAGAATCTCCTATCCAGTGGACATTATCATTAATTATTTAGCAACACTGCCTATGGTTATTTCCAAATTCCAAATATACTAGCATAATTGAGCCATGATGCAATTCTACAAATTCTATAAATATTTAAAGCCATACATAAACTGTAATGCACTGATTTTAGTGGTTTTTCAAATGATAACTGAAAGTTTCATTGAGTAAGCCAAATGATGAGTAGTTCTTTTATTGAAATATAAGATAATGATATATGGGAAATATCATTTTTGAGTACCAAGTTAAAAGAAAAATTCATTTAAGTGTATTGAATTATTAATTGAGTAGTTTGAATCGATTAGTTTCTATTTTTGCAGATTATAGGTGGCCAGGGTATGATGGTTATGCAAAGAGACTCTCATGCCTGAGGCTCCAAAGTCTCAGGTTCAATCCCCCATTCCACTATAAGCCAGAGCTGAGCAGTACTCTGGTAAGAGGAAAGAAAGAAAGAAAGAAAGAGAGAGAGAGAGAGAGAGAGAGAGAGAGAGAGAGAGAAAGGAAGGAAGAAAGAAAGAAAGAAAGAAAGAAAGAAAGAAAGAAAGAAAGAAAGAAAGAAAGAAAGAGAGGAAATAAAATAAATGTAAGGGTCCAGGAGGTGGCACAACAGATTGAGTTACAATCTGTTTACACTTGCAATGCAAAGGACTTGGGTTCAAGCCCCTAGCCCACACCTGCATGGGGGAAGCTTCCTGAATGGTGAAGCAGGCCTGTAGGTGTCTCTCTGTATCTTTCCCTCTATCTATTTTCCTTCCCCTCTTGACTTCTCTCTTTTTTATCTAAAAAAGAAAAAAGAGGCCTGGTGGTAGCACAGCGGGTTAAGCACACATGGTGCAAAGTACAAGGACTGGCATAAGGATCCAGGTTCGAGTCCCTGGCTCCCCACCTGAAGGAGGGTTACTTCAAAGGCAGTGAAGCAGGTCTGCAGGTGTCTCTCTTTCTCTCCCCCTATCTCTCTTCCCCTCCTCTCTCCATTTCTCTCTGTCCTATACAAAATCAGTGACAACAAAAACAATAATAATAATAATAACAACAACAAGTGCAACAAAAGGGAAAAAATAGCCTCCAGGAGAAGTGGATTTGTATGGAGCCCCAGCGATAACCCTGGAGGCAAAAAAAAGAAAGGAAGAAAGAAATATCAGATCATATAAGGACTCAACCATATAAAAGAGAAAAAGGGCAAGTGTATATTTAATAGAAACTACAGGCAAGGGGCTGAATGGTGGCACACCTGGTTGAGCGCACATATTACAGTGCACAAGGACCTGGGTTCGAGACTCTGGTCCGCACCTGCAGGGGGCAAGTTCTGCGAGTGGTGAAGCAGTGCTGCAGGTGCCTTAGTGTCACTCTCCCTGTCTGTCTCCCCTCCTCCTCTCAATTTCTGGCTGTCTCTATCCAATAAATAAATAAAGATAATATTTTTTTTAAAAAAAAGTAACTACAACACCAGGACAAATAGTAAATAAAAAAACTGAGAAAAATAGTAAAAAACTGACAAATATAGGAGATAGTAAAAGACTACACTATTGATGGAGTGTGCTGCTCCCATGTAGTGCCAGCTAGAGCCCAACCTAGACCTGGCGGATGGAAGGATAGGGCCATGGCAAGACATGGGCTCTACCCAAGGAGCAATCTCATAGCCCCTAGTTTGTAGTCTCTTATGGGAGTTTTATGGTATGTTTACCTTGATCCAATAGCATATCTGTTGGTAAGATCTATAAGGCAAATCATAAATAAACACTTGAAAATTCTTTATATTTCTATACTAAAATACAGCTATATCACTATAGTTACACAAATGATTCACAGCTGCTTATTATTATTACCATTGGTCGATTTTATATTATTATGTGAATACATCTGGGAAACTTAGACACTTCAAACTATGATGAGATTCTATATGTGTGATGGATTCAAGGTTTTAACATGTTAATATGATTTGTTAATTGATCCATTTCAAGTAATTTTTTTTTTCATATTTCAACTTTGGATTTTCTTTCTTTCTTTTTAGTAATTTCACAGAGCATTTTGTGCCTCATTTTCTTTCTTATTTTTAAATTCATTTATTTATTTATTTATTTGCCTTCAGGGTTATCGCTTTGACTCGGTGCCAGCACTATGAATCCACAGTTTCTGGAGGCCATTTTTCTCATTTTTGTTTCCCTTGTTGTTGCTATTATTGTTGGATAAGACAGAGAGTAATTGAAAGTGGAGGGGAAGAGAGCAAGGGGGAAAGAAAGACACCTGCAGACCTTCAACGCTTGTGAAGCGACCCCCCCCCCCCCCGCAGGTGGGGAGTTGAGGGGCTTGAATCAGGATCCTTGCTCAGGCCTGCATGCTTCATGCCAGGTGCCCTTAACCAGCTGCACTTTCGCCGGGCCCCCCTTTCGTTTTACTAAGGTGGTTAATTCTTTACATTGATTTTATTTTTTTTCCCCTCATTGTAAGCATTTCTTGCTAACTGAAATGAAAGACTGGACAACACTTTTATGCCCATTTATCGTATATACTTACTGAACATTGTTTAATAATCTGGGCTTTCTTCATATTTATCCTTAGTTGTTTTTTAAAATAAATTATATTTCTCTACACAGTAAAAACATTTTATGAAAATCTTACTAAACCCTGTCAATGTGATACAATTTATATTCTTTCCTTTCTTCCTCCCTTCTTTTCCTTTTTAAATATCTGTATTTTTTTATTATTGGATAGAGACAGAAAAACTGAGAGAGGAAGAGGAGATAGAGGGAGAGAGACAGAGGGACACCTACAGCCCTGATTCATCAGTCATGAAACTTTCCCCCTGCAGGTGGGAACCAGGGGTTTGAACCTGGATCCTTGCACATTGTCGTGTGAGCACTTAACCAGGTACACCACAGCTTGGCCCCTTCTTCCCTTCTTTTCTTCCTTTTGTTTCTCCTTCCCTATTTTTTTTCTTTCTTATATCCATCCATACTTGTCTATTTTCCCATATTTCTTTTATTTTATTTTATTTTATTTTATTTTTTTATTTAAGAAAGGATTAATTAACAAAACCATAGGGTAGGAGGGGTACAACTCCACACAATTCCCACCGCCCAATCTCCATATCCCACCCCCTCCCCCAATAGCTTTCCCATTCTCTATCCCTCTGGGAGCATGGACCCAGGGTCATTGTGGGTTGCAGAAGGTAGAAGGTCTGGCTTCTGTAATTGCTTCCCTGCTGAACATGGGTGTTGACTGGTCGGTCCATACTCCCAGTCTGCCTCTCTCTTTCCCTAGTAGGGTGGGTCTCTGGGGAAGCTGAGCTCCAGGACATATTGGTGGGGTCTTCAATCCAGGGAAGTCTGGCCGGCATCCTGATGACACCTGGAACCTGGTGACTGAAAAGAGAGTTAACATACAAAGCCAAACAAATTGTTGAGCAATCATGGACCCAAAGCTTGGAATAGTGGAGAGGAAGTATTAGGGAGGTACTTACTGCAAACTCTAGTGTACTTCTGCTTTCTTACTTTGGTGCCATACTCCAAACTCAGTCAATTTCTGCTTTGCGTTTCTACTTCTTTTTTTTTTTTTTACATGCATAACATTCCCCAGATTCCCATTTAACAATACAACCCCCACTATTTCATTCATCATTTTTCATGGACCTGTATTCTCCCCACCCACCCACCCACCCCAGAGTCTTTTACTTTGGTGTAATACTCCAATTCCATTTCAGGTTCGACTTGTGTTTTCTTTTCTAATCTTGTTTTTCAACTTCAACCTGAGAGTGAGATCATCCCATATTTCTATGATAATTTTGGAACTTTTTTTTTCTAATCTTCATAGGAGGTTAATAGTTGACACATAGTACAACCTCTCCTCTCCATGAAAGTTCTCTGCAGAACACTCACTCACAACTTAATTACTTTTATACCATCATGCAGGAGGAATGCATTTCTCTTCACCCCTTCACCCCTTTCTCTTCCTTCCTAGAGAGTTTGCTTTGGTACAATACACCCTACCCAACCAAATTTCACTTTGTTCTTACATTCTGTTATTATTTCTTAAGTTTCACCTATACGTAAAATTCCACATTTATATTTTCTTTTTGGATTACCCCACATAACATGATGCCTTCAAGAAATTTGGAATGTCTTAGCCAACTTGCTGATTAATCAATAACCTGTTCCACAGGGCTCAATCACCACCCAGAAATACACCTCAAAAAATGTTGAATATATGGTTGTGTTTAAAGAAAGAATTTAATAGGCTAGGAATAAAAAGAGTAGTATTGAGAAATCTATCAGCAACACAACCAAGTGTTGTGTTGAATAAGCAGAGAAAAATTACAATGTTATTTTCTCCAGAATCGTATAATTTTTCAGACCCAAAATGTATCAAGTTCTGACAAATTATATAAATCTAACATGGAGAAAATATTTTTCATGTAGCACATTTTAATATTTTAAGCTTTATTTTGTTGCATTTCCTGTTGCCATTCAAATGAAAATAAAATTACTATATTGAAGATTTGTATGAACAGCACAAATTTTCTTCCTTGTGATTGCAATCTATCTGTCTTTGCAACTAAAAAGTTTTGATCGTGCTTCTAAGTAAGGACGAAACAGTCTATACTAAGGTTGAGTTTTCATGGGCAAAGTAACTTTAGATAATTGAATAATTCAAGTAGAATGGACATGAATATATACTATGCATAATAGTTTAATACTTTAGTAGAGCATTGTCAAAGGATCTGAAATTTTACTTCTGGTATGAATTTTTTTTTTTCTAAGTATAGTGGGAACTTGATTTAGTCACTTTGTCTAATGGGCTGAGTTTCTTCATCTATAAAACAAGGGACTGGCCTATTTTTTGCTACTGTTTTTCATAGTTCTTTCTGTCTACCTCAGTTTGAATTCATTTTAGTTCCATGTTATAGAGTTCAAATTTATTGACCTTTTTATTCTATTTGAAAGTGTCTCTAGACTTCTAGGATTCTGACATTTTACTAAATCTGTTTTTAACAAATAATGCTTAAATTATCTTTAGACAGAATTTCCTATTAAATTATTCACGGAAGGTTTTAAAGTAATTGATACGCACATAGGAATGGATTCACTTGAAGTATAGAATGAACGCAGTATTCTTTTGCTCGGATGTTTCTTTTGGATGTAGCTTTGAAGGCTAAAGGTGAACTAGCTTTTAAATGAATGAAATGCAAGAAGTTTTTAAACAGAGGCAGTCTATGTGTTTTCTCTTTTTGTTGTGAGAAGCAAATGTTTATTTTAATGCATTTGTGCAAAGTGATATAAATAATTAATGGTATTTTTGATCCTGTAACTAGATCTACACATTTTTCAATAATTAATGAAGTATTCAATACTGTACAGGCTATCCATCTGCTAAAATGTGTGGTGCGTGTGTGTGTAATCTATTAATATTGAAAACATTGCACAAAAACAAGAGGGAGAGACTTTGGGCATGAAGCAGTAATATCTATGAACATATGCAAAGTTTCCACTTCTGGTTTTTAATTTTAAGATGCTCATAAGCCAGTTATTTAATAAGAAACTTCGATTTAACATATTATATGATGTTTAACATACTTTTCAATTGTTTCTTCTATAATAATTATGAATAACTATTAAGGAAGTGCCAAATCATAGACATAGTGCTGTATTTTAAGAATATTATAAAGTAGAACATACATAAGATGAGAAACCATAGTTATTCATATTATTTTGACTGAGGTTTAAATAATATTATTCCAATGTGCCATTTTCTTGGGAACTAAAATGAGAGAAAGGTACCAGTATACAAGTCATTACCATGAGGTCATACTAAGTGTTTAACAAAATACTAAAAATTTAATAAAATGTTCCTTGTATTTCATCTTATTGTCTAACTTCCAGGTTGAGCTCTCATATAAGAAACCTATGTTGATAGCAGAATGAGAGAGACTTGGATTAGAACTAAAGCTTTAAAGCTATGTATCTAAGTCACGTTATTTTATATTTTTTAAATATTTATTTTTATTGAAGTATCAAGAATTATATATAGGTTTATGGTTTGCATCATGGAAAAATGAATGTATTTATGTGTATTAATTTAGTTCTGATTAAAAATCCTCCTGCTCCATTCATGTAAATTGATGTTTTAATTTTTTATATTTATTTATTTATTTTCCCTTTTGTTGCCCTTGCTGTTTTTATGTGGTTGTAGTTATTATTGTTGTTGTTATTGATGTCATACTTGTTGGATAGGGCAGAGAAAAATGGAGAGAGGAGAAGAAGACAGAGAGGAGGAGAGAAAGACAGACACCTGCAGACCTGCTTCACTGCCAGTGAAGCGGCGCCCCTGCAGGTGGACAGCCAAGGGTTCCAACCGGGATCCTTATGCTAGTCCTTGTGCTTTGGGCCATGTGCGCTTAACCCGTTGCGCTACTGCCTGAACCCCTGTAAATTGATTTTTTTATTTAATCATTTTATTGAGGAAATGTTGGTTTATATAGATGCCATATCTTCCCAAGATAAATTTCATGACACCTCACAGTCCACCCACCTGTCATCTTCTGCCACGTCTGATCACCACGCACACCCTCCCCAATAATTGATTATAGTTCAAAATTTATTTTTATTTTACTTACGAAAACTTTTGTTTTCCCTGAATATGCTACTTGTAAGTATAATTATACTATATTGTGTGTGTGTTTCCTCACCTGGCCTATTTCACTTTGAATAATACTCTCTGGGATTGTCCATTTTCTTGCAAATGGAGAATTTTAACTCAATTCCTGAAACTTCAATATTTAAAAATTAAAGAAACTTTCAGACCGATGAAAATATTAATTCCCTAGGTATGTGATATCCCACTGTGCTTCTTTTAAGTGAAACTTTCAATTTGAAATTTCTTCCATGAGGGGACGGTTGGTGGTGCAACTGGCTGAGTGCACATGTTACAATACACAAGGACTCAGGTTCAATCCTCCAGTCCCCATCTGTAGGGGAGGGAGAGATTTGTGAATGCTGAAGCAGTGCTACAGGTGTCTCTCTGTCTCCTTCCCCATCTCCTCTTCCCTCTCTGTTTCTGGCTCTCTCTATGCAATAAAAAGTAAGTATTAGGAATTACTCTGAGTAGGCAGCGGTAGCACAGAGGGTTAAGCACAGGTGGCACAAAGCACAAGGACCCGCATAAGGATCCTGGTTGGAGCACCAGGCTCCCCACCTGTAGGGGAGTCGCTCAACAGGTGGTGAAGCAGGTATGCAAGTGTCTATCTTTCTTTCCTCCTCTCTGTCTTCGCCTCCTCTCTCCATTTCTCTCTGTCCTATCCAACAGTGGCAACATCAATAACAACAACAATAATTACTACAGTAAAACAACAAGGGCAACAAAAAGGAATAAATAAATTATATATATAAAAGAAATTACTATGGTGATATAGCTCCTTTCTGGTACAATGTAGTGTTAGTTATGAATGTATATATTCAATACAAAAGCTCCAGGTCTATCATTCATTATATAATTACTCCTGTTTTCATGATTTATAAGCCTCTGTATTTCCCTTTTGGTAACCACTAATTGGTTTTAAAGTCTAAAGTTTATTTAGTTTTTATTCATAATAGCTCAGTTGTCTCAAGGTTAGCAATATACTTTTAATTATTTTGTAACATTTTACAAATATGTTTGAATTTGAATTGTCAGACAATTATGACTAATAATTGAATATTATGGTAAATAGCCTCTATCCTCTGAGCACAAAGAAGATACAGGAAATTAGAACACAACAATATATTTTGCATAGAAATAGTGTGTTGTGTTAGGAAATAATTAAAGAGAAAATTAATTTATGTAGAACTATGTGTCTAAATCACTTTATTGGGCTGTAACTTGCATGTATTAAAACACATCATTTTTATCCACGGTGCCACCCACCCTCCAGAACACAAAACACACCATTACTAATGTCGCATTGTAATGTATCATTTGATAAGTTTTGGTTAGTATCCATGTCTTATCCTACAGACTATACTGGGTTGTCAGGAAAGTTATGACATTTTTTTTGCCAGCAGGTTTATCCCCGGGAGCTCCGTGCTGTCACTATGAATCCACTAATCCACTGCTCCTGGTGGCCACTTTCTCTTTCTTTCTTTTTTTTTTAATTTCTATTTAACAAGATAGTTAAATGTTGAGAGTGGAAGGGAGATAGGGAAAGATCAACATAGCACCTGCAGACATGCTTAAGTGGAGGGGCTCAAATCCTGGTGATATGTGTGTTCAATCGCATCTGTCACTGCCTGAGCTTCATGACATATTTTTTTTCTATATTATTCTATGCTAAAAATGCATACTGACTTTTTCCCCTGACAATCCAATATTTTTCCTGCTTTTTATTTCATTTTTATTAGTGATTTCTTAAATATTTATTTATTTACTCCCTTTTGTTGCCCTTGTTGTTTTATTGTTGTAGTTATTATTATTGTTGTTATTGATGTCGTCATTGTTGGATAGGACAGAGAGAAATGGAGAGAGGAGGGGAAAACAGAGAGGGGGAGAGAAAGATAGACACCTGCAGAACTGCTTCACCATCTGTGAATCCACTCCCCTGCAGGTGGGGAGCCGGAGGCTCTAACTGGGATCCTTATGCTGGTCCTTGTACTTTGCGCCATGTGTGCTTAACCTGCTGTACTACTCCCCCTGCTCTGTATTAGTGATTTTAACTAAGTTTTTAAAAATTACAAGATTTCAAGCATATAATTTCACACTGTACATGGCTAGTGTAAGGCAATTACAATAATTTTAGTACCTTGAAAATTTCCGCATATTCTGTATCAGCTGCATCTCATAATATAATCACAAATACGTCCTTTGATTTTTCATGCCAAACCTAGGAGTTAAACTTAACTTTAAAAAAAATTAAGTTTAATTATTAAACTGAAGTCCATAAAAGAAGACTACAATGTCAGGCTATACCTTATACTAAAGAATTCTAACATTGTTTTCAGGATCAGGTGATGCCACATCTGGTTAAGTGCACATGTTACCATGCACAAAGACCCAGGTTCAAGTCCCAGGTCCTCACAAGCAGGGAACAAGCCTCACAGCTTCACAAATGGTGTAGCAGTGCTGCACAGGTCTCTCCTTCTCTCTCCCTCTCCATTCCCCTTCCTTCTCAATTTATTTCTCTCCTATCAAAATAATAAATGAAGCTTTATAAAAATAAAGGAGTGGAAAAAAATTCTTTTAATAATAAACAATACCATTAAGTGTGGTTAACTAGGCACTAGACTTTGGCATATGATCTGTAACCCTACACCTTTTCTTCTTTTATATTGCATTTTTTGTCATTGATTAATTTTACACACTGAATACTCTTAGGGTCAAAAATGTTGTCTTCACTATAGCACAATGTGTTTCTTGAAAGTATCTTTGTATTTCCTAGTTTTTTTTTTTTTTTTTAACCAGAGCACTGCTCAGCTCTGGTTTATGGTGGTGCAGGGGATTGAACCTGGGACTTTGGAGCTTCATGCATGAGAGTCTGTTTGCATAACCATTATGCTATCTATCCATGCCCCCTAGATAACTTTCATATTTTATTTTACCTTTCACACTTTTTAGATTAAAAATTTTTTTTATCACGTTACTGATTACTGTCAAAATTCTGACCCATTTTCAGCATATACTTAGGATTTATGGCTTCTATTTTTGTGATGATTTTATTTCTTTTTTTCTTTTTTAAAAAAAATTTTTGGTATTTTATTTATTTATTCCCTTTTGTTGCTCTTGTTATTTTATTGTTGAAGTTATTATTGTTGTTATTACTGATGTCATTGTTGTTGGATAGGACAGAGAGAAATGGAGAGAGGAGGGGAAGAAAGAGAAGGGGAGAGAAAGATAGACACCTGCAGACCTACTTCGCCACCTGTGAAGTGACTCCCCTGCAGATGGGGATCCCAGGGATTGAACTGGGATCCTTCCGACAATCCTTGCACTTTGCTCCACATGAGCTTAACCAGCTGCACTACTAGCTGACTCCCAATGATTTTATTTCTATCACCATTATATGTCTTCAACTTTATTTAAATATGTACTTATTGATTTAAGATACCTAGTTCTATATTATACAGATAAATATAAACTCAAATCAAGTAAGGTAAATGTTTTAATTATTTTCAAATCTATTTTAACTTAACATTTAATAATTACTTAGTTCAAAATATGACCCCAAATGGTTGTCTTTACTTCAAATTATCTCTTAATAAAAATTTTTGATATTTAATAATACCATGCATATCACCAAAAGCACCTTAGAAATAAAATGTTGTAGCCATAGGCATAAAAGATATATTTGTAATAGAAATTATTGCTAAAGCTAGGCAACAGTTTTATTTATAATAAATTGTTTTTCTACCAAACATATATGACTTTCAGTTACCTATCTTTCCTTAAAATACAAAAATTGCAATTACTTTCTTACTGAGAATAAAATAAGTTGGAAGAAATAAAATTATAATAATTGTGTTTTACTCCTGAAACTTAATCATCTTAAAAGCAAGAAGAATATAAATTAGACAGGTGTTTTAGTTTTTATTTCAGAGTCAATTTTTTTCTTCCTAGCATAAAGAGAAACTTATGTATTTAAATAAAACATGTAAGAGATCACAAAATTAAGAAGACATTACACATTATTGAATTTGTGGAAATCATGCATTTGGCTTTTTAAGTTTATACTTTCTAATCACATAAAGTCAAAATTTCTGAAATCCAGTTAGATTTGTGTTTGAGAATAAAAACAAGACTACTGTAAATTTCTTGAAGATTGTTTCCAATCCTCTGAGTAGGAAATTGTTTTCTAAGCCTAAATTAAACTGAACAAAGATCCTCTGTTATTCACATTGGATGTCAGAGTTATATTCTTTTATTATCTATATTTATAGGATAGAGACAACCAGAAATGGAGAGGGAAGGGGTGAAGCACTGCTTTACCACTCGCAAAGCTTTCCCACTGCAGGTAGGGGGCTCGAACCCACATCTTTGCACATCGTAACAGGTACACCACCACCTGGCCCACTCAATAATGATTTTTAAGAATCTGTGTAGGGAGTTTCACTTGTTTCTGTCCTTACTGCTGCCCATGCTGCTCTTATGTCCAGTTGGAATATATGTTCACCCCCTACAAGTGATCTTTGGCAAATAAGCAGAGGGCTCCTTGGTTTCTAGATCAGCAACAACTGTCCTCTCACATTTATCTATTTCCTTCTAGAAGTGAGAGCAATCAGCTCTTTTATTTTATTTCATTTTATTTATTTTTGCCTCCAGGGTTATCGATGGAGCTTGGTTCCTGCATTATGAATCATCTACTCCTGGAGGCCATTTTTTTTCCCCATCTTTGTTGCCCTTGTTGTTATTATTGCTGGATAGGACAGAGAGACATCGAGAGAGGTGGGAGAGACAGAAAGAAGGAGAGAAAGATAGACACCTGCAGACCTGCTTCACCATTTGTGAACGACTGCCCTGCAGATAGGGAGCCTGGGACTTGAACCAGGATCCTTACACAGGTCCTTGTGCTTTGCGCCATGTGCACTTAACCCGCTGCGCTACAGCCCAGCCCCGTTATGTTCTTTATTTTATTCCTTTAACCCATAGCTTCTCCTGTGCTGCATGTAATAATGGGAAAGTTATCAGGGGAGAGCAGTCAGGAGACATTTTACAAGGTTGGAAATGGACCTACCTTATGACCCATGAATTCCTCTTCTTGAGATATACCCTAAGAAGGCAAACACAATCATCCAAAAATATATTTGTATACCTATATGTTCATAGCAGCACAATTTGTAATAGCCACAATCTGGAAGCAACCTAACTGTACAACAATAGATGAATGGCTGAGAAACTTGTGTTATATATATTTCCCAGTTATTAAAAATGGTGAATTCACCTTCTTCATTTGATAATGGATAGAACTTAAAGGAATCACATTAAGTGAGATAATCCAGAAAATGAAGGATGAATATATAGGATGATCCCACTCATAGGCAGAAATTGAGAAATAAAAACAGAAATGGAAATACAAAGTGGAACTCAGAGTGGGTTTGCAGTATTGCGCTAAAGTAAAAAAAAAAAAAAAAAAAAAAAAAAAACTCTGGGGGAGAGGGTGGATTTCCAGGTCCACTCTAGGTGAGTGGAGAGGAGACACAGAACTGTGTTGGTGGGAATAGCATTAAACAATACTCCTATTAATTTATAAATCACTATCTATGTAATATGTCAGGGAAAAATAGATTGGATATGTCTCAAGTTCATTAACTGCCTAGATTTCAGTTCTGAGCATACATGCCTTTAATCTAAACACTTATTGCTCAAAACTTGTAAATTGATTGAATTCTGATACTAGGCTTAATTTGTTAAAGATTTTCTAAAAAAAAACAAAACTATTTTTTTTTCAAATACTGAGTTACCTACAACCTTAAACTGGATCAGAAATATCTGTTCCTGTCAGTATTTAAGATATGGTTATTAGTAGATAATATTAAATGACATAAATCATGGTGAGGTCAAGAATAGTACAGTAAGTCCTAACCATGGGATTTTCAAAGTAAACCAAGCCCCCAAATAACTTGGTTATCATAATAATTATCTATTGGCTCCTTAAACTCTAATACTGCAAGGAACCTTTCCCATTCTTCTTAAAATCCTTATTTCTCCCAGTGCTGGAACTTCTGGGACTTTGTTTGTATATGTCTTGATGCCTCTTCTCTTGATCCCTTATCCTGTTATACTGCCTCTGCTGACCTCAACTAAATCAATACAACGAGTGGCACCAGGCTACATAATATTGCCATTGCCTTTTCACATCGGATTTTCTCCAGAAGATGCCAAGTTTGAACTGTCAACCTTCCAACTCCAGTAATCTGGGGAGATCTTTGCTAACTCTTGAGACTACCTAGTTCTATTTCTGGTTGATTTTTCCATAGAGGTGGGTAGACAGAGACAGAATGAGAGGAGATAGATAGACATTACAAAGTCTATTCTTTCCTAGGGCCATAGGTCTCTAATATGGTGTGATGGGAGCTTAAAACTGGGTTATACACATGTCACGGCAAGCATCCTACCAGATAATCCCTCTTGAAGGCCCCTCCTTGACTATTGTGTTGTGTTGTATGATGCTCAGGGTGGGAAACACCCAGTCATTGCAAAGGACTATTGTCAAAGTTCATATACTTAGTTTTGGGAGTATACAGAATAAAGAGAAAGCACATTAATCTCTGGGTTTTTACTTAGTTTTGGGAGTATACAGAATAAAAGAGAAAGCACATTAATCTCTGGGTTGTTTCTGCACTGTTCATGAGGGAGAGAGAGAGAGAGAGGTTTTAGCCAATCTGTGAAAGAATAGCAAGTACTACTTTTATTGTCAATCAGAATAAGCCTCCTCTTGTCTGTTCTTTGTTGCTTTCTTCTAAAATTCTTTTTACATTAAAAAATAGTTCCTTTCCTTAGAAATGGTTTTTTGCCTGTCACAATATTCATTTTTAAATGTGCTTTGAAGAATATTTGAAATCTTTAATTCACAGTTTACTTATAAAATAGCTCAATCTTAGAAGAAAAGTTTGAGCTTAGTAGAGGTAAAAATTTTAAGAAAGTATGTTGTAGTCCAAGAAAGTGGCTCAGTGGTAGAATATATACCTTGCATTTGTGAGATGCTATGTGTAAGCCAGAAGCAAAATGGTGAAGTATTATTCTGGTTTCTCTTCTCTCTCTCTCTCTCTCTCTCTCTCTCTCTCTCATAAGTATGTTTAGACTTTGTGTCATCATTAAATTGACCAATCAGAGTATCATTTTGAAGGGAATCCCCAATTTCTGGAACAAATAAAGAAGGATATCAGGTAACAGTAAAAATATAACAATAAAACAATAGTGTGAATCATCATGATTATTAAAGCTAATATAGAAAATAGTTACTTGGGGGCAAGGAGGTGGCACACTTGGTTAAGCACTCACATTACTGTGTGCAAGGAACCAGGTTCAAGCCAGGTGGTCCCCACCTTCAGGAAAAAAGCTTCATGAGGGTGAAACAAAACTGAAGGTGTCTCTCAATCCCTCTGTCTCAATTTATCTGTCTCTATCCAATAATAAAAAAAATATCTAAAAAATAAAATACTTGAAAAATGATTCATTCTAATGATATATATCAGGTATATATGTATGTATGTGGATATATATATATATATATATATATATATATATATATAGAGAGAGAGAGAGAGAGAGAGAGAGAGAGATTCCAGAGAACTATTCAGCTCTGGTTTATGGTGACTCTGGGGATTGAACCTGAGACCTTAGGGACATTGGAGCCTCAGGCATGAAAGTCTTTGCATAACCATTATGCTATATCTCCAGCCCTGAATTCACTTTTTTCCCTCTCTTTTTAAAAAAATTATTAGTGACTTAATATTGGTTTACAAAATTATAAGATAACAGTGTCATAATGCTGCATTATTCCCACCACCAGAGTTTTGTATTTCCATTCCCTCCACTGGAAGCTATAGTAGTTCTCCCAAGGTCACAGATATGGGTTGACTATTATGTCTATAGCTATCTGTCTATATTCATATGTATTTATCTTTTTTTTTCCATTGTCCCATCTTCTCTTACTTTCTAAGTCACACCTACACCTATCACTACTTTTGAATGACCTTCATTTTTTCCTCTATTTTCCTCTCCTCTTTCTGAGTCCTGATGCAGTTGGAGATCAGAGACCTCTGTTCATCTTCTACCTATCACTTTTCCTTTGATAAAAGTATGGACCAAAATTATTTTTTGTGTACAGAAGGTGATTATTCTGGCTTCTGTAATTGTGTCTCCACTGGACATGAGCCCTGGCAGCTGGATCCATACCCTCAGCCTGTTTCTCTTTCCCAAGTGGGGTAGGACTCTAGAGAAGCAAAGTTACAGGATATGTTGGTAATGTCTGCCAGTGAAGTCAGGACAGAATTATAATAGCATCTTACATAGTTGCAACTTGCAACTTGGTGGATTAAGCATCTGTTTGTCTTTTTTGTTTGTTTTTGGATGACTGCAGTCATTTGTATATTACTTGATTTGCTTGAGAATTCCACCTTGTCTCCCTTCTTTCTCCTAATATTTAAATTACAATGGAGGAAAACTAGTAGCTTAAGGAAAGCTTTCTAGGGCTGGTAAAATAGCTCACTTTGATTGTTGTTGTGTGCCACGGAGAAGAGAGAGAGAAGGTCCAGAGCGAAGAGGAAACACAAATCTTTATTTGTGCTGGCACCTCAGAGTTGGGTGCTAGAGAAACAGGTTGGGCCACCTCATGCAGTAACCTTTCCTGCGTCTGAACACCGAAGTGAAGCGCTGGCAAGAGAGCGAGGTGCAGAAGAAGAAGGGCTTTCATAGGAGCAGCTTTCGTGAGAATGGGAAGGGGGAGGAGTACCCATAGCACTCCAGGATAGGATAATAACTCTCTTGAGAATGGGAAGGGGGAGGAGTGACCAAAGCACTCCAAATATCGCGGGGAAATAGACAATGCCCTGAGGGCACAACATGGCGAAACAGGCACTCCAAGAATGTCCCAACTCTCGCGGGAACTAGCAGTAGCCTGAGGGGACAATATGGCAGATGTGACTGCATCTGCACAATTTCCCAGCATCTCCCCCTTTCTTTTTATCTAATGCCCAGGGCAACAGTGTGTAAAGTCTATGAACTACTCAGGGTCAGTCTATGAAAAACCAGCAACGTGAAGGGAAGGAAGCTGCTGTAAAATTGTCTAAAGTATCCAAAGGGTATACCAGCAAGTCCGATAGAAGTCTCAGTCCAAAGTAGGCGACTAGGGGGAGAAATGGCAGGGGATGAAATGCTGCATGAGGAAGGTCAGCCTCTGGAATTCTGCTTTTCTGTAGAGTGAGCTGGAACCACCAAAACGTGACAGGTCAAAGCAGAAACAGGAAAGGCAGACAGGCAGTAAAAAGTTCTGTCCTTGGAGTCTGTGAATCAGGTTCTTCAGATCCCATCAGGTGACATCTAGGGTTTCGGGGTGTTGTGCCACTGTAGTCGTGCCATCTAGTGGGTGATGTCAAGGTGTGCAAGGGTCCAGATGGTTTTTTACGGGATTCCTGTGGAAGAAACACAAACAATCTGCTTCTCGTGGTTAGCAGGGCATCTGATTTGAATGCTTTATAGAAAAAGAGGTTTGGTGCCTTAGCCAACTGAGTATTGGGGGATGTATCTTTCCTATTCATTTATTATTATTATATTATATTATTTGTCGTGGTAGTCAGCCGTTATCTGGAAGGTCCTGGGTGATTCATGGGGAAAAAGAACTTAACTTTTAACAATGACTCTAAGGTGTAGGGAAGTGGGATCTTTTTTTTTTTTTTGGTATTTTGCCTTTTGTTGCCCTAGTTGTTTTATTGTTGTAATTATATTGTTGTTGTTACTGATATTGTGGTTGTTGGATAGAACAGAGATAAATGGAGAGAGGAGGGGAAGACAGAGAAGAGGAGAGAAAGAGAAACCTGCATACCTGCTTCACAGCCTGTGAAGTGATTCCCCTGCAGGTGAGGAGCCAGGGGCTCAAACTGGGATCCTCAAGCTGGTTCTTACACTTAGCGCCACCTGCGCTAAACCCACTGCACCACCTCCCAATTCCCAGGAACTATCTTTTAACATAAACTCTATGGCCATGCCAATAACAACCTTGAGGGCACATGTGGCTCCCCACATGTCCCCCTTTCTTATATCATGTTTTGATGTTTGGCGGACTTTGTTTTGTGGCAGGGCGGACTGTGCCTGTCTTAGGTTGGGGATCAGCCTTCCGTCTTACCCGTCATTGGAACACCTGGTCATTTTTGCCCAGTAGTACCAGGTGCCCTGTCTTAGGTTGATTGGATAGTGCTAGTTTCCCTTTTACCCGTCATTGGCTAGCCAGTCCTCTACATGGTGGACATTCTGATGGAGGGGGGCAAATCCTCCACAGCAACTCAATATTCTGCCATGTCCAGCCTATGATAGTGAGTTTGTATAGGTTGCATCTTTATGGCATCAATCTGTTATTGCAAAAAAGCCATGAGCTTATTAAAAATTATAGGACCGTGGTCTGGGAGGTGTCACAGTGGATAAGGTGTTAGACTCTCAGTCATGAGGTCCCAAGTTCGATCCCTGGCAGCACATGTACCAGAAAGATATCTTTCTCTCTCCTCCTCTCTTTCTCATTAATAAATTTAAATGTTTTTTTTAAAAAAAGAATTATAGGACTTATTGTGAGCAGAAGAAGTAAAACAAGATAGGGTCCCACAACTAAGGGTAGACAGGTAAGGAAGGGGGAGTGTATCCATTGGTATGAAGAGGCAGGATCATATCTCAAGTCTAAGGGAAGCAGTCAGTGGATGTGATGTCTAGGGGAATAGCCATTAGTCTTTGGAGGTAGTAAAGGATGTCTGTGGCATGGGTGATGTTATAAAGGGAAACATCTTTAAATTGTTGGCTGAAAAAGGCAGGCCTATGGTGGCAAGACAAGATACCCCAGTTAAGTTTACAAGAATATGTGAATGTTGTTAATTTACATAGGTTGTGTATGGAGGAACTTTTTATAGTTTAATACCTTACCATATGAATGATTCTTCATATGAAGGCTTGATAGCTGTACTCACTTGTGAAAAAAAATAAAACTTGTAACAAGTTAGAGGTTTACTATAATTGATACCTTGATGATTATAATTGGTTTGAATAACTTTATGATTTTGTTAAAAGGTCATCTAATGTGACCTCCTGTAGCAGTCTCTACAGCAGTATCTTTAGACCAATTATAGTTAAAATATATATATTTATTTTTAACCATTTTTACTTTGGAGTATCAACAGACTCAGGTTACTTAGAGAGTTAACGTATGTTAGTGACAATGGTTTTAACATTTGCAGTGCCAGATTGATGCCAGATCTGTTGTGGATTAATTTCCACAAGATAGTTTACAGGGCATTTTGGGGGGCCATCCAAAAGTGTCCTGTATACAGAATTTGCATTTTAGTTTGGGGGATATATTGTCACGTTTACTATTTAGACTTTACTTTAAATAGTTAGTAACTTTAGCAAATTAACTTTACCTTTCCTGGTAGTGATATAGCTTCAAGGTTACACTTTTAACCGCTAAGTTAATGTTTTACCGAACTTGAAACATACATATAAACATTTAGTTATAACACACAGGAGGAAAAAAAAAACTTTTGTTATAAAAACATACCATTAAAAAAATTATATCTGTCATTACTCACACAGTTTAAGACTAAACAGTTACATATATACCAAAACTTATATATAAAATCAAAAGAGAAAAAAAAAATTTTGGAATTTTTCTGGACGTCTCCAGAAATTTTGGTTGCATCCAGCATTTTTATATAAAATATAAAATTACCTTATAGAGTACTCTGTGCAGATGGGTCATGCAAAAATTTTTGGTCATTTAACACATTCACTCACAAAACACAACTGGCCAGTCATAACATAAGACATTCAGGGGAGGGGTAGGAGAGAGGGTTCTGTGAGCCAACTTTTGTAGGTTCTGCCATGTCATATTATGGATCCTGAGATGTATCCTGTGGCTAGTCCTCTTGTATTTCTTGTTCTTCAGAGATAACAGTGCCATCCTGAGGGTATTGTCGGGACATGGTGGGCAGGAATCCAGACAGATTTAGAGTAATTATGTGGGAAAATGCATGCAAAACCTCTTCCCATGGTCAATAGAGGGTCAGGCCCTTTCCAAATTTTATCAAGTGGGTCGTTCCATTTGACCTTAATAGATGGGAGAGTAGATGGTGTTTGCCAGTGAAGAATAATAGGAGGTAAGTCCGAGTTATTGTAAATATTAAAGAGATTTAACGTAGTTAAGGCATTTGATAGCTGGATATTGGGGGGTACATTCCTCCTTTATCTTTATTCAATTGAGCCTTAAGGGTTTGATGGGCCCTCTCGACAATGCCTGTGGTATGAGTAATGTTCCAGAGGGAACAAAAATCTTTAAATTGTTTGTTGGTAAACGCAGCTCCATTGTCAGTTTTCAGTTGAAGATGTCAGCCCATCACAGCAAAACAGGAAAGCATATGGCTTATAAGCTTTTTAGAGCTTTCTCCTGTCTGAGCTGTTGCCCACATACATTTAGAAAAGGTATCAATTGAGACAAACACATATTTTTGTTTGCCAGAGTTTGGTATGTGGGTGACATCAATTTGCCAAATAGCATTAGCTTTTAAGCCTCGGGGGTTAACATCAAGAGTCTGAATAGCAGGTGTTTTTATGAGACTTGCACAGGAAGAGCATGTAGCTAGGATATGTTTTAACTGTGGTAAAGGAACATCAGGAAATCGAGCTTGAAGGCCTTTAAGATTAACATGGGTTAGGGAATGAAAGTCAGCAGGATCAGAGACAGAGACTAGGAGAGCTCCTGTGGAGCAAGGCGGTCAGCTGCAGCATTCCCTTTGGACAGGGAACCAGGAAGAGGGCTGTGGGAATGAAGGTGCTGAATATACAGTGGTTGGGTTCAAGAAGAGAGCATAGAGGCAATTTGAATCAAGAGAGGGGAAAGTGGGTTGTCATCAATTTTCACATAGGAACAAGCAAGCTATGGAAGTAAGTTAACAGTATACACACTGTCAAAAAAAGGTTGAAAGATTCTGGTACAGCTTTTAATGCAAGGAAAACAACATAAAGTTGTTTGTACTGAGGGGAATTCTTAGGAAGCTCAGTAAAGAAAGGTTTAGGGGGTTGTTTGTCCGGGTAATATATGGGGGCAGCAGCTCCCTTTTTTCCACCATCAGTGAAAACTGTAGGAGCAGAAGGAATGGGATCTCGAGAGAAAAGTTTAGGTGCTAGTAGAGGCAAAAGAGGTAAAGAAGCTATCAATTTATTAGAAGGAAAATGGTTATCTATTTGTCCTGGAAACCCCACGAAGCTTATGGCAAAGCAGGAATGATGGTGTATGAGCCACTCTGTATCTGTGAGAGAAAAGGGCAGAATACTTAAATCCGGTTCTTTCCCTAAGACCTGCACAGACCTATTTCTTCCTTGGCGAACCATGAATGCTAATGTGTCTATCTCAGTGAGGAGTCTTGGAGCTCTGCCTACTGACATGTGAAACCACTCAAGAACCCCATGGTTCTGCCACAATGCCCCTACTACTGTGGGGGTGGAGTTAAAGATTAGAAGGTTTACCGGAGAGTAGGGGAAGAATATAGCTATTGTTGTTGTTGTTATTGATTTCGTCATTGTTAGATAGGACAGAGAGAAATTGAGAGAAGAGGGAAAGACAGAGAGGGGGGAGAGAAAGATAGAAACCTGCAGACCTGCTTTACCACTTGTGAAGGACTCCCTTGAAGTTGGGGGAGCCAGGAGCTGGAACTGGGATCCTTAAGCTGCTCGTTACACTTTGTACCACCTGTACTTAACTTGCTGTGCTACTGCCCAACTCTCCCAGAAACCATATAGTACAACACATAATTTAGACTCAATTTCCCTCTAACTTATCAGATAAAATAAAATGAAAAAGTTGAGTTTTGTCAGATATGTATATAAATGGCATAATATTAATTAACATAACTATACATGGCACAATCATAATGATGTAATTTTAGACTTAATATCAGTAAGCTGGTATATATCTATATAAGAAACTAATATTTCATGTACTAGTAAACTCTAATTTGGAACTTATTCACTTGTCACTGGTAGTTTCTTCAGGGCAAGCAAACACATTACTTGTAACTTAATTTTCTATGAAGTATGAGTATTAATACTTATAGTATTTTAAAACTTCAATGGACTATATTAATGCTAAGTAGTAATGAAAAGAATAATAGTGTATGTGTGGAACATTAATGGAGTCTTGCAACAGATAACTTAAATAAACATATAATTTGAACCTAACCATTGTGTTCAACTGGAATAGTTTAAGTTTATACTCTACCAATATAAATACAAGCAATCTTAAATTGTTTATTCTAGTTCTCTTTGGGAAATAATACACTGGAGGACATATCACAAATGGGACTATGAAGAAACTAAACACCAATTGTGATATTTATATGTAAGTCTTAAATTCCCAGTAGGAAAAAGTTACACACACTGGGTAATTATAATTAAATATATAAATATATATAATATGAATATAATATATATATACTTAGTAATATCAGGATCTAAATTATTATTTTATATTCCGAGTCATGCTCAAATTTTTCTAACATAAGTACTTAATATGTGACAATATCTGTTTTTGGTAGCTTGTCTATTAGGAAATAATAGTTAAATACATGATCTATAGTTATATTCTCTGGATTAAAGTCAGAATATGATAATTTATAAGTAATAAGATATTATTGTCAACAGGTTAATATTCTCCTGGATATGTCATAAAGTAGGGGAGATCCTATGATTGACCAGTGTATTTCTTTCGGTTTACATTTATTTTTTTTTGAGAGAGATGCAGAAAGCAAAAGACATAGAGAGAAACACCAGAGCACTGCACAGCTCTGGTTTATTGTGGTGTGGGGATTGAACCTGGAACTTCGGAGCCCCAGGCACAGTTGTCTCTTTGCATAACCATTATGCTATCTCCCAAGCCCCTGTTTCTTTCTCTATATCTATATCATCTATATCTATATCTATATCTATATCTATATCTATATCTATATCTATATCTATATCTATATCTATATCTATATCTATATCTATATCTATATCTATATATTTGTTATATGCATAGTTCTAGCATTGAGAGCATGTACTTCTGGAACTGATTCTTTGGCTAAAGGAAGTGATAAGGTAAATATTGAGAGTAAGAACAGTTTGCTAGATAGATCTAGGAAATTAATCAACAAATTCCATTCCACTAGTAAAAATTATCAATTTAACTATGAGAAAATTATAGGCTTATCCTTTGAATAACTATGTTTTCTTTTCAAGAGGTATATCACATGACAATGCAACTTGTACTATACTATTTTATGAAAATCAGTGTCTACATTTATGAGTTTTCTTCTCATGTTAATCTGTACTTACTTTCAGTTTGTACCTTCATCTAATCTGACTATAGTTCAACATTGTCAAGGGTTTAAAAATAAACATATAGATGCATAGTCGTTCACTAATGAATGGAGTTCACCTCAACCTCAGAGCTTTAAACAACATATACTCAGTGCAGTAGTTTCTGTGAGTCAGAAATCCAAGCATGGTGATTAGTAGGATTTTTCCGATTAGAGTCTCAGGAGGGTATAATCAGTCAAGGTGCTTGACAGTTTGTATTCTTTTCCAGTGGTTTCACTAAGGAAGGTTTCACTTCCAAATCATTCCATATTTCTTCCAGATTGTTGGTAGACTTGACTGTCTTACAGCTTCAAGCTAAAGATGGCTTCTGACTTACTGTTAGCTTGAAGATGTTTTGACTTCTGAGATGTTACCTGTCGTACTTAGAGGATGCCCACAGACTCTGTCCATGTGAGCTTTGTTTTAAAAAATGTTTTATTAAAGAAATAATGATTGTTTAAAATCTCTTTATTGGGGGATTAATGGTTTACAGTTGACAGTAAAATAGAATAGTTTGTACCTGCATAACATTTCCCAGTTTTCCACATAACAATTCAGCCCCCACTTGTTCCAGGACCTGAACCTTCCCCCCTAAACCCTCACACCCTAGTGTCTTTTACTTTGGTGCAATGTACCAACTCCAGTCCAAGTTTTGCTTTGTGTTTTCACTTCTGATCTTGTATTTCAACTTCTGTGTATGCTTGAGATCATTTCATATTCATCCTTCTGTTTCTGACTAACTCACAACATGCTTTCTTCAGGCTCTAACCAAAATGGAATAAAGAAGGGGAATTTACCATTTTTAATAATTGAGTAGTATTCCATTGTCTGTATAGACCACAACTAATTCAGTCACTCATCTATGGTGGGACACCTGGGTTGCCTCCAAATTTTGGCTATTACAGATTATGCAGCTATAAACATAGGTATATACAAATCTTTTTGGATGGGTGTGTTTGGTTCCTTAGGATATATCCCCAGGAGAGTTATTGCAGGGTCATAGGGTAAGAGATAATGATTTTAAAGACAGTCTTCACATGGATACAATTTCTTGTCTTTCTATAACTTCTGCACACAATTGCCACCACCTGCTCAGGTTCTTCTCAGTTGCTGTGCACTGGGTCCCTAATACACTGTCAATTTCCTTACTCATTCCCTGTGTTTTTGATGAACAGATTATATCTAGTCCTTGTTTTACCAGGGGTTTTGCCATTATTTCCCAATTTCATAAATTCCACCATCTATCAGTGAGATCAACTGGTATTCACTCTTTGGCTCATTTCACTTAATATATTATTTCAAATTCCATCCAAAATGAGGCAAAGATTATTTGATCCTTTTAAATGGTTGAG
Source organism: Erinaceus europaeus (assembly GCF_950295315.1). NCBI lineage: Eukaryota > Metazoa > Chordata > Mammalia > Eulipotyphla > Erinaceidae > Erinaceus > Erinaceus europaeus. Next base: position 67,752,466 of record NC_080166.1, on the reverse strand, counting down.
TAGTAATCCATTGTGTATATATAACAATTTTCTTAATGATTCATCCATCTTTGGGCATCTGTGTTGCTTCCATGTTTGTGTTATTACAAATAGTACTATTAGAAACATAAATATAAATAGATCTCTTGAGATTTTTTTTTTTCATACATGTCTGGGAGAGGGATTGCCAAATCATAGGGTAGGTCAATTTCTAACATTCTCAGATATTTCTTGATTGTCTTACAGAAGGATTGAACCTTCATATTCCCATCATTAATATAGACATAGTCCTTTTGGGGGCCAGGCAATGGTGCACCTAGTTGAGTGCACATGTTACCATGAATAAGAACCTGGGTTCAAACCCTAGTTTCTACTTGTAGTGGGGATGCTTTATAAGTTGTGTAGCAGTTCTGCAGATATTTATCTTCTCTTTCTGTTTCTATCTTTCCCTGTCCTCTCAATTTCTCATTGTCTTATTAAGTAAAGAAAAGGGGATAAAAAGGGCAGGGGGAAGGGCACTAGGAGCAGTGGATTAGTCATGTAGCCAGACTCATAATGATAACCCTGGTGACCCTCCCAAAAAATAATATCCTCTTCTCTCTCATTCTTTTCAGCACTTGTTTATGTCCTTTCTGTTTATGTTCATTTTCACAGGTGTTAAGTGGTATCTCATAATTGTCTTTATCTGCATTTCTCTGTCAATCAGTGACATTAACCATTTCTTCATATGAGCATGTGAAATTGTTTAGTATTCAGAAAAAAAGACAGGCCCATAGAATAGATCAAGAGTCTAGAAATAAGCACCCACTCCCTACTTATAGACAACTAATGTTCGTCAAATAGGCCTATAACATTCAACAGAGAAAGGAGGAATTTTTATAATGTTATTTATTTATTTATTAATAGAGACAGAGAAAAATTGATGAAAGCAGAAAGTAAGGGAAGAGAGACTCCTGCAGCACTGCATAACACTCATAAAGTTACCAATTTCCATGTTGGGACTGAGGGCTTGAACCTGAGTCCTTGTGCATTTTAACATATATATTCAAACAGATGAGCCACCAAGTGGCCCCAAAAGTAGTGTTCTTACTATAACTCCTTCCACTATCTAAATATCAAAGAGAGTCAATTTCTAGATAGAGTTAGCAATAATCTAGCTAGCATAAACAGTTACAATTACAAGGATGACATACTAACACCTTATCCACATACTGTTGGTTAAAAGAAAAAAGTAATTCCCCCTGATGATAGAACATACGCCTATCAGCATGACACAAATACAATTCATGACTTTCTAGCATTTTCATAATATGTCAAAAGGACATACAAATCTTTTTGGATATTCAGTATCACCAAACACAATATGACATCATAACATCAAAATTCAGAACATGTTTTTATATAATAGTGTCATTCATATATAAACAGTTGACTTTATTAAATTCACTTATTAATTTTTATATTTTGTACAAAGAATATTTAGTTTTAAAGTCACACATGTAAATAATACAGCATTCTGTGCTTTCTTTTTAAAGTAGTATTATTTCATTGTATGAAGAGATAGATACAGAGAAATATACAAAACAAAAGTTTAGAGCACTGCTCAGCTCTGGCTTTGGTGGTGCTGGGGATTGAACTTGGGACGTAGGAGTCTCAGTCATGAAACTCTTTTGCATAGCCATCATGCTATTTCTCATCCCATTATTTATTTTCTATGGGGAAATTTTTTCTATAAGAAAATTTTAATTTTATTTATATATGGCTATTGCCTACTCAATCATTTAATTTTAAATATTAAAAATCCAGTTAGAGCTTTATAATTACCCACAACATCTAAGCAATATCACAAATCATTAAAGCTGAAAACCCCCCTTATTCATTCTCCAGTTGTTAATGTTGATGCGTCAAGTAGAAATTTCTAATTGAAGGTTAGACGAGGCACATATTAAGAAGACTGCTATTAAACTCTGACAGCTAAAATATTATAAACATCAGCTTTCTTTTGTGCTGCTCCAAAAAAGACATCCTGAAAATATACTGAAACTGAGGGACTTTAGCAATTAAGATTTACTGACAGAGTCCAGTGATAAAGTAGCAACACATAATAGCAACATGAATTTATGACATATTTTTAATTTCAACTTTCTATTTTTATTGGATAGGACAGAGAATTTGAAATGGTGGGGGGGAAGGAATAGAGGAAGAAAGAGACACCTGTAGACCCATTTCACCACTTAAGAAGTGTCTGCCCCCCCGATATTTTAAGCTACAATATCTGTTTTTGATAAAGTCAAGTCAATTTAAATATTATCATTAATGAATCTTGGTTCCTGGATACCAAAGTAAGATTTGAAGTCTCTTCTGATCACAAGACCAATTTTGTTCACTTCCATTTATGGTTTTTTTTTTTTTGAAAGAAAGAGAAAGAACAGTGTTTATAAGCTTACAATTTCTGAGGCAAGTGCCTTTAAGAGTCTTCAGAATGAAGTCACTGAGCAGTAGTACAACCATATTTTGAAAACCTTTTAAACGGGCTGTTTTCTATGTTCTCAAAAATGCTCTCTTCTGAGCACAACCATTTCTGTTTTGTTTCTGCCCATGCATTTGAATGTTGCCCCAGAGGCTAAGGGATATCAGTCATAAGCACTACAGTCAGTCTGTGGCCAGTGTAGATACAGATGTACAAATCCATCTTTCTCCATTTGAACAGTTTGCTAAATTCTGCATGCAACTGCTAGCTCTAAATGGCTTTTAACTCTTCCATAATATACATTCTGAAAATGTTAGGGACACATATTTCCCTCTCTTTTATTTCCTCTATTTTCACATTTAGAAATACAATATAGACATAATGAACCACATGACTTACCTCAAATCTCTGTAAGGCGAGTGTCTCCATCAGTATTGTGGCCCCAAGACATCTGTGTCTAGTCTTTGATTATACAAATAATATATAATGAAGCAGAACAAAATAAAAAAGCATCAGTTTAGAAGAATGCTATTGACATTTTTTTTACAGAAGTGTTCAGTCGATTTTAAGTAAAATAATAGTGAGGAGAATGTAGACATGACATACAACATAGATCTAAAATGAGAAATAAGTTACCTCAAAGTTCAGCTTACATAAAGCTATACACATGGAATGATATTGGTTACATCTTATCCACTTTCCCTGGAGTTTCTTCATATTTCAATTTTTTCTTTTTTTTAAATTTTTTTATTTGTTATTGGATAGAGACAGAGAAAAATTGAGCGAGAAGGGGGAGATAGAGGAGAGACAGAGAGACCTGCAAACCTGCTTCACTGCCTGTGAAGTGACTCCCCTGCAGGTGGGGACCCAGGGGCTTGAACCGGGATCCTTACGCCAGTCGTTGAGCTTTGCACCACCTGCGCTTAACCCACTGTGCTACCACTTGACTTCCTTCAATTTTTTCTTAACTCTTTCTTACAGAAAACTACATTGTGCTTTTTTTTTCAGTCGTGTCTATCCACAAGTGTTAAGTAAATGTGTTTAGCAAAGGAATTGTTTGTAACCTCCTCTTTGCTTAAAATGAACATATTCTAGAAATATATTACCAAAAGAGAAGCCTATTAAAATGGAACCCTGTCATATTCATGAGGATAGAGTTCTATTCTGTTTTGTATCCAAATGAGGACTATTTTCACCAAAGAAACTTGAAGTCACATCCATTCTCAGAAAATGAAAACAGCAATAGTGTTTCCACTGTGAAACCAACTCTATAATACAAATCATTCATGTTACACAATTTTGGCACCTAACATCTGTAGTACACATGCAAATTCCCCTAATTACTGACATCGCCATGAAAGCCCATGATCTCTTTGGTGTTTTACACTTTGCTTTTCATCAACTCCCTTGTGAACCAAAAGCAACAATTCTGCCAGGTGAGCTTAACAGATGCCATTCTTTGGCATAGTCAGGAAAGTCTACTGCGTTGTTTTCAGCTGGAAAAATGTCCTGTTGATTTGTGCAAGGTTTATGGTTTTCAAACTGAGCCACCAGCTTATAGCCCACGTTCCAGCTTACAATCCTTATAAATATATACATATACATATTTATATGTATATGTATATATATATTCACATACACCTGTGGCGCACAAATCAAAGACACATAGCACATGTCAAAGGCTGATCCTTGAAACAATGGTGAATAAGAAACATGTTGGGGTCAGATCTAGAGACGTCAGAGAAAGCAGTAGTCACTTCTAGTAAATAAGCTGGAGCCAAAATATAAAGATAAGCCCAGGTTAAATTGTTTTCTAAGGTGAAGGAAGAAAAAGAGGTAAATTAGAAGATCATAAGATACTTTTATTTATTTGTTATTTTGTTATCTGTATTAGACACAGCCAGAAATTGAGATGAAAGAGGATTATAGAGAGGGATAAAGACAGAGAGACACCTGCAACACTGCTTCAGCACTTGCGAGGGCTATCCCCCTACAGGTAGGGACTGGGGGCTTGAACCTGAGTCTTTATAGCATGTGCATTCAACCAGGTGCACCACCACCCAGCCCCCCCAATAAATATTTTATATAATGAGGATATCTCTGGAAATTTCCTTTTAAATTATAGATTTTTGTTAATATTCTTATGTCTCTGTCAAGTCATAAAATATGAGCTTACAGCCTTTCTTCTTATTTTACACTACTTGACAAATGACCCCACTCTGTTACTATCCTCCGACTGACATCTTCTCTTATATGTCAGTATATTTTTATTTCCTTTGTTTTCATATGTTGCTAGTGATTATTATTTATGCTTAACAATTCTAAATTTTACCTACTACTTTCATAAATATTTGTAATATGTCTATTTCCTAATTGCCTTTAATTTATTCTTACTAGACATAAGATATCAAGGATAGATAGTTGTCAGTGTAAAGTTTTTTTTTTTTAAAGCCATACTCTTTAATTTAGTGCAGGATACAAAGTGACTTTGGTGAAAATTTACACTTAGAAGATAAAACTGAATTATAAGTAGAGAACATTTTGATTAATATTAAAATTTAAACCAAGTGTACAAAAGTTTGTTTTGTAGCTTGGAAATCTGTAAGTAGATAGTTAGATTCTGAACTAAGGTCAGAGCATGGAAAATACTAAGGAAGGGTATCAGAATTAGATTACAAATAGAATTGATAAAATCTTAAGTGACAGAAAACAATATTTAAATAAAATAATTACAGGATGTCCTCTAAGTTTAGGGATAGATGACAACAAATGTTTGTATCATGAATATATATATGTGTGTGTGTGTGTGTGTGTGTGTATAGAGAGAGAGAGCCCTATTTACTATATTTACTTTTTTTTCAGAATCAGCAGTTGAATAATATTTCCTATTTACTTCCCTATCCAAGGTGGATGAATATTTTATTTAGCACTTACATAGCTACTATTTATTGTATTGGGTAAGTAGTAAAAGATACCAGAGAGGCACAAAGATCTAGCTGGCAATTTAGTGACAATATATACTAATAACTACATACTAATAACTAATACTAATAACAATAAAGTTGGCATAATATATACTAATATCAAAAGGAAATAGAAACATTACCACTCTGGTCTTGTCTTGGATTTTTGATAAACACTTCACAAAAAGAACAGTGTTCTTTGAATTGAGTGTTGAAAATTAGTATTGAGTGGTTATTACAGATATATATATATTTGGAAACGTTCTTAAATGTAACATGTATATATATATATATATATATACATGTTACATTTAAGAATGCTTCCAAATTATTCCATGGCCATGTTCTGGCACACTCTGTTGAGTGTACATGCTACCATGCATAAGGTCCCAGGTTTAAGTCCCTAGTCCTCACTTAAAGGGGAGGAAGCTTTTTAAGTGGTGAAGCTGTGCTGCAGGTCTCTCTCTTTCTCACTCCCTCTATATCTTCCATTCCCCTCTCAATTTCACTTTTCCCTACCAAATAAAGATGAATAAAAATTTAAAATGATAATTATATAATAAAAATTCCTCAATTTCAGCCTTCCCTAAGTCTTCTTCTTCTTCTAGCGTTTGCCCTTCTTCCGTAGCCAGTCAACAGCGTCTTTATCCTTCTGTAAACAAATGGTCATAGCTCAGCTGTCTTAAGATCTAACCTGCTTTGTATAAGAAGTAAATCTAAGAAATATTGAGTTAAAAATAAAGCAGCTCAAGGCATTGGACTTCCAGAAGAAAAAAACCAAGCCAAAATTTTAGCTTGAGTTATGGCTTCATTTCTCCATTTGACACATATAATAATAAATACATGATACATGATAAATATTACATGAAATAAAAAATTCACGTTTCCTAAGTGCTTTGAGTAACTCTGCTATCAAACTATTATTAAAGCAGTCTGATAACAATATGTAGTTTCTAAAAATGTATTAACCCCCAAGTTTTATATTTTAATATTTAAAAATATATTTAAACAAAAACATATGATCCCAGTAATAATCTAATGTCATAAAATCTATTTTATATAACTTCCCTCAAAATTATGAATATATGCTGACACTGATGAAACTTATATATGTAAGTACACACATATGTATCAAACAATATCTCTAACTGATGCATTACATACTTTAAAGGATTTTGTCAAAGGAAATATTTTTTAAGATTAAATTTTAGCTTCTTTTTAAAATTGGTATCCTTTAATTTTTCCCTTCTTATTGGTGAATTAATGATTTTTAATAATGTTGTCACATGGGTGAAATTTCTCATCATGTCTCTTACTACATTTCTATTTAGCGTTCTTCCCACATGAAATAAAAATATGACTGTTAAAATTGAGCTACAGTGTTTTAAATTCTTTAAATTATGATAGAAGTCCTAAGACAGAAGAGAGGGGGTAATTATATTGTCTTTCCTGTTTCGAAAGGGCATGTAATTCCTTCTATTCATAAACCTTGAAGGAAGTTATTGCAGTCTAGTCTCTGTGCCTTTGTGTTGAATTGTGTCATAACCAAAGGAAAATTGAGAGAGAATTGGGAAAAGTAAAAAGTAAATAATCAAAAATGTCATTTACTTCTGATAATTTCCCAAAATTTTAGCCTCAGAAAATGTACTTGTAATATGATGGTAGTGCATTTGTAAGAAGGCCTCAACACAGAACAGAATAACTGAGAACAAAGGGTTAAGCCAGACCCTCTACCTTCTGCAACCCTCAACGACCCTGGGTCCATGCTCCCAGAGGGCTAGAGAATGGGAAGGCTATCATGGGAGAGGGTGGGTTATGGGGATTGGGTGGTGGGAATTGTGTGGAGTTGTACCCCTCCTACCTTATGCTTTTGTTCACTAATCCTTTCTTAAATTAAAAATTTAAATAAAAAAAAAATGTGTAAAATGACTGAGACTGAGTATGCACCAAGGTTTGAGATGGTGCAGGCTGGCCTGCACTGGGTGAGCAAGTGAAAACAAAGTACAGATGGTGAAGGTCATACTGAACTTTTACTGAGAATGCCCCACCCAACTGTGGGTCAAGAAAGTAAGATGTTTGATATAAAAGAAGCGAATGTGCCATCCTGTATCTATAGTAACCAAGGTTATGGCCATATTTTGTCTTTAATTACTTATCACATCAGCTTCTGTAACCCTGGCTACCTTTTGCCCTCCTTAAAAGGTGTCTTCTCCTTTCCCTCGGCACCCACCCAGTGGTATATCTTATGCCGAGGCTAAACTTTCCCAGACACAGCTATGCAGGAAAGATAATAAGTAACCATAACAGTAACTAAGGCAACCAGACCCACCTCTTGACTTTGTAGCTTCTGCTTCTGTAATGACACTATTTGGTTTCAAGCCTGCATCCCCCTATATAAGCTTCTATTGTCCCTTTGTTTGGGGCCAGAGTTATCAGAATGACCTGAGTTCTTGACCTGTGCATTTTAATAAAGGTTTCTTTCTTCCTCCATCCACCTCTGCTTCAGTCATCCTGATTATTAATAGGGCTCCTTAATACTTCTTGAAAAAGTCTTGAAGGTAGAATTTTCTGAAAATTGTCTTAACATTTGTGATTTCTCTTTCATACCTTTTATCTATCACAGGTCTTTACTACCCTTGCTACGATTTACAAAATAAGTCCGTGTGACCAGGTAAAGCAGTATACAGGCAGAAAGAAGAAATCAGAGTACCTCACTCTCTGCTTCACATTTCTCCATTTGATGCCTTTGTTGCGACTCACCTTGGTTTCAATGCCTTTCCAGTGAGCAGACAGGAGAAAGGTTGACAGAAGGGAAGTTGTTGTACCCCAAGGGCCACTGATCCCATTTAACACAATGTGAAAATGTCTTTCTGACCTGCTACAGCAAAAAGAAGTTATATCCTAACAATTCCTACGCAGGCACCACTTGCAAAACAAGAATCAATAAGGCTGTCAGACCCAATTGAGAGAAGTTTTTCCTACACAACCTCCCTATGTTCACATGGCTGTGAACTTGGGTTGACATCTGAAATATAACTGAGCCTGCTTCTTCAAAAATTAGGTAATTGAGAGCCACCAAAGCAGTTGCTAGAAAACTAAACTGCCTTGTCTTTATTCTGATGATTTCAATATACATGAAAATCATGGTTTTTTATTTAGCAATCACTCCCAAATAATGAGGCTCTAAATGTGGAGTGGATAGAGGAAATATGTCAGTACTGATGCCAGTTTTCAGGTTTTTGTCATCTTCCACTCCTGTCCCCTCTCATTAGTTTGAATAAAATAGAAGCAGGTTGATTTCCGGATTTTACATTACACTGTGTGAAATCACTTAAATTCAATATGTGCTAACTAACAACCAAAAGAATTCTCCCCAGCTGAGGACAAATGATGTCCTCTCCATCTCTCTCTTTCTCTCACTTTGGACCTTTGTGAATGTTCACCTGTGTTTCTCTTCTACTCTTGAATTTGCCTGCATTTTGGTATAGTGTTAATAGCATCTGGGTTTCACCTGGGTCTTACATATGAGCAATTTCATTGCTTCCAGTCAAACATTTCATTCGCTTTTTTTCTTATTTCAGACAGAGATAAAGAAAGAGAGAAACACCATGACACCAGAGTTCCCCTCCCCCAGTGCTTTTGCTCTCCCATATCATGTCAGCAGGGTTCAAACCCAGGGCACATACATGGTAAGACAAGCACCCAACTATATTAGATATCTTTCTGACCCAGAATTTTCTTTTATTCCTATTTTGCTATACACTGAAACTAAAGTCACATGATCACTTTTAGTGCATCATTCATCTAGACTTGCTGAGTGAACAATTTATACTCTTTAGTCTACTGTCCTAAATAATCTCCTCAGTGGTTCTTCTGCACGGAACATTTCCTGAACAGATACAGTCTACTGTCATCATTTGAAGGTGAATTGGATTTTCTTTTTTATTGTTTCCTATATGTCAAATATTATGATAAGTACTTGACACACATTATCTAGTATAATATTTAAAAATAAAAATGTACGAGAGAGATGATGATGACCTCTTATAGAGGTAAGAAAATAAGAACAGAGGACATTTTTGTATAAAATGCACAAGTAATACTAAATAAATAGTACAATCCTGTCTGACACCCAAGCTACATTCTTGTACATTAATCTGAACTGTGTGGGGAAACAAAAACAAACAAACAAATAGACAAACAAACGAGAAACAAGTGTTAGGAAAAAAAAAAGAAAGAAATTGGCTCGGAAATTCTTTTTCTGACCATGTAACATACTTTTACAAAACTCACTGTCCTATTCTATAGAATAAATAATGTCTGGTTAAATAGAAAAAATGGACTCTCAGATTATGAAATTTTGCAGCATTGAGGCCCCTTGCATGTGCAGTTCCAGCACACCCAGGCTAGCATGCTCATTCAGATAGACACAGAGAGACAGCACAGAACTGCAACTTTCTCCAGTGTCACAGTACTTATGCATAGTGTCAGAGCTTTCACCTGGGCTGGGTACATGTGCACATGACAAGGCACACACCCTATCCAATTATCTGGCCCCAAGGTTATATTTTAACATTTCAAAATATTTTATCTCTTTCTTCTCAAAAATGAGTTTGCACTGCATTTATAATTTAATTTTCAAACCGACAAATCATTGCCAACTGTCCTATTCCCTCTCTTATTAAAGTCAGGTGGTAGGGCAGTGGGTTAAGTGCAGGTGGCGCAAAGCGCAAGGACCACAGTAAGGATCCCGGTTCAAGCCCTCATGTCCCCCACCTGCAGGGGAGTCACTTCACAAGCAGTGAAGCAGATCTGCAGGTGTCTATCTTTCTCTGCTCCACTCTGTCTTCCCCTCCTCTCTTCATTTCTCTCTGTCCTATCTAACAACAATGACATCAATAACAACAATAGTAACTACAACAACAATAAAAAACAAGGGCAACAACAAAAGGGAAAATGAATCAATAAATATTTAAAATATATATAACCAATGTTCAGTTAACTGCCTTATGTCTATTTCTGCATGATTCAACCCTTGTTTGACTCACTGTTTAAACTCTTGGTCTCTAGGATTTTTTTTTCCTGGTCCTTAGTAATCTGCTTCTCACTTTGATAAGTGATGCAAGACTATACATGGGGAGTCACTGTGAAAATGTTATATCCCAGACATTGTGTTATAGGTAAGATGAGCCAAACACTATATGAAGATCAGAAGGCCATGAGCATATATGTATATGGAAATAGTGTAATACAATAGTACAGGGGCAGACTCTTTACCTGTCAAGTTACTGCAATCCTCCCAAAGAGGATTTTCTGACACAACTAAGGATAAATCTAATAAGGAAACTATTAGTTTTTCGAATATTATGTACATAGTGGAGAGATATTGTCATACTTATTCCTCAGTCATGTCTACTACTGTTTGAGTCTTCTTGAGATGAATCACTTTAATGGAAAAAAAAATTGGAACACTAGTATTTTCCTTATTAAATTTGCCCTTGGGTTGTGTTAGATAATCCCCTTTGGGATACTTGCAATTTGATGCTACTCAACAGTCAATTATCAATCTACTGAATAGATTTTTTTTAATGTTTCAATTCTTTTTAAAAATATTTGTTTATTTATGTATTCCCTTTTGTTGCCCTTGTTTTATTGTTGTAGTTATTGTTGTTGTTATTGATGTCGTCATTGTTGGATAGGATAGAGAGAAATGGAGAGAGGATGAGAAGACAGACAAGGGTATAGAAAGACAGACACCTTCAGACCTGTTTCACTGCCTGTGAATTTACTCCCCTGCAGGTGGGGAGCCAGGGTCTCCAACTTGGATTCTATGCTGGTCCTTGCGCTTTGTGCCACTTGCGCTTAACCTGCTGCACTACCACCAGACTCCCTCAATAGATTATACTGAGTGTCTACTATATGTTAGTATCCTTATGTGGAAATGTAGAAATGAATAAAATAATTTTATTTATTTATTTATTCCCTTTTGTTGCCCTTGTTGTTTTATTGTTGTAGTTATTATTTTTGTTGTCATTGTTGGATAGGACAGAGAGAAATGAAGAGAGGAGGGGAAGACAGAGAGGAGGAGAGAAAGATAGACACCTGCAGACCTGCTTCACCGCCTGTGAAGCGACTCCCTGGCAGGTGGGGAGCCGGGGTTCGAACCGGGATCCTTATGCCAGTCCTTGTGCTTTGCGCCACCTGTGCTTAACCCGCTGCACTACAGCCCGACTCCCCATGAATAAAATAATTTTATCTTTAAATATGTTTTTGTGGAGTGTGGCACAAAACCTTTTTTAGTACCACATGATAAAATAGTTAAAGTGTGAAATAAAATGGGAACACTACTGTAGTCTACCTAAGCATCCTGGCACAGCCTAGGAAAATTTTCCTCATCTGCTGAAACCTAATTTGAGTCTAAAGATAGGACTATAGTTTTTAAAGTTGGATAAATATTTTAAAAAGAAAGAAAGAAAAGAAAAGAAAGGAAAAGAAAAGAAAAGAAAAAAAGAGAAAAAAGAAAAAAGCAAGTCAGGCGATAGGGCAACAAGTTAAGCGCACATGACACAAAGCACAAGGACAAGAGTAAGGATCCTGGTTGGAGGCCCTGGCTCCCCACCTGAGGCTTTACAGGGAAGTTGCTTTACAGGTGGTAAAGCAGGTCTGCAGGTGTCTCTATTTCTCTCCTCCTCTCTGTCTTCCTCTCTTCTCTCCATTTCTCTCTGTCCTATCTAACAACGATGACATCAACAACAACAATAATAACTACAACAACAAAACAAGGGCAACAAAAAGGAATAAATAAATATTTAAAAATAAATAAAGTTGGGTAAATTCTATGCAATCAAAAAAAAAAAAAAGACCAACGGATGAATTTGGAAAAATATAACCCATGTTTTCTGGCTTCCTGGTATTGGATATTATAAGGAAGACTTAGACATGTGTCTATAGATACTGGAAGGGGGGAATCATACAGACCCTTTTTTAAAAATTTATTTAGTAATAATTGCAAGACCATAGGATAAGAAGGGTACAATTCCACACAATTTCCACCACCAGAGTTCCACATCACATGCCCCCACTAGAAGCTTTCCTATTCTTTATCCTTTTGGGCATAGGGACCCAGGATCATTATGGGGTGCAGAACGTGGGAGGTCTGGCTTCTGTAATCGCTTCTCAGAGACTCTTAAGCCTATGAAAGAAATTTGGATTTGGCCATAAAAGAAGTTGGAGAGATACAATTTAAAATGTAACTCAATACTCATTTTTAAGAAAAATAATTTTGGCATTTCTAAGAATATATTGAAGTACCAGAATAATCACGACCAGGTAGTTATTCACACTCTTTAAAGAGAATTCCATTTCACTTGTTTCTCAAGTAGAAGGCTCACTACATTTTTTCCTGTAGTTGCCTGTGCTCATCTCGATCTTAGGAAATACTATGCTCATCTGCTTATAAGTGGATGGTGTTTAGTATGATCCTGGATAGATAGTAGACTCAATAAATACTTCTGAATTCAGTAAGTGAATTCAATAACAAGTCAGTCAGCCCTTTGAGAGAGCTGAGAAGATCTCTAACAATGATTGATATGACTTTCATACTTATCTTTTCTATGATGCAAAATCACACAGAATTTTATTTCTTTTGTCTGTCAGAATACTTAATATTCTTCTCGAAAGCTTTTATATCAACCACTGTATTTTCCATAAAGTGTTATGTTGAAAAATGTTGAAATGTTGAGTCTTTTTTTTTTTTTTAGAATTGCTTCTTTGTATTTTGGATATCAATGTGGCTGTTTATTTCAGTAAGGTAAACAAAATTGAATGCCATTGTGGAGGCAGGAAGTAATGTATTAAGTTAAACTATTCCTAAAGTTCAACAAATTTCTCAGTGAAGTGAGTATGATAAAAAGTAGCAACATCGAAGGCGAGGGAGTCCGGCTATAGTATAGTGGATTAAGCTCACATGGTGCAAAGTGCAAGGACTAGTGTAAGGATCCGGGTTCGAGCCCGAGCTCCCCACCTGCAGCGGCGTCCCTTCACAGGCAGTGTAGCAGGTCTGCAGGTGTCTTTCTCTCCCTCTCTCTGTCTTCCCCTCCTTTCTCCATTTTTCTCTGTCCTATCCAACAACAGCGGCATCAACAACAACAATAAAAAAACAAGGGCAACAAAATAGAAAATAAATAAAATATATTTTTTTAAAAAGTAATAACATCTTTACAGATGTTTATAAAAAAAATGTCACTTTAAAAGGTGTAGCAGAAAATGCAGAGCTACTGTTTGTTTTAAAACATCCCTATTTTTGTTATTAGAGTGTAATAAAACTCTTTCTACAAATATATTTAATCTATCACAGTTAAATGCCACAGGAAATTTAAGGCAGATGTTATATCATAAATATCCAGAGTAAAAATATCAAAATTATGCTTATGAGTATAGAAAAAATCTATTTTTACTTTAAGTAATTAGCACATTTATAGAACTTTTTTTACACATAATTCTCATTTATCAGAAAGCAGCAGCATGGATTATCCAAACTATGAATAACCCAGTGGGCACTTGTGCACAATTTGGGGATGTACTTTTTTGGTAACAGAACCACATTATTAATTGTTTGTCACATAAGCAAAAACTCAGTTTACTTTTCCTGTGAATGTTGGAAATGTTTTACTAGCTGAGCTGTTAAGTTTAGCTGGTGAGAAATATACTGAATTTAGGGAGGAAGGAATAGCTGAATCTACAGGTAGTATATATCACACCATACTCTTTATTACTTAATTTTGACTGATATATTCCTATTTGCTTTATTTCAACCAGATTTTCCTTTCACAGACAAACAACTCACTTTCTCCATTTTTTCTTTTTTTTCCTTCCTTTTTTTTTTTTTTTTTTTTTTTTTGGCTGCTGTTGCAATCAGGTTTTGGGTTTTCCTTGCATATCTTTCACTGCTTTGGTGGACTCTTATTTTATTTTATCATTTTCAGATAGATGATGAAAAACACAGAGAAAGATAACACAATATTGTTCAGGTAATCATGAAGATTTCACTTCAGTTGTTTCTTCACATGGTGACAAGTGCCTTAAACCTGGATCCTCTCTCATAGCAACTGTGAGCACTCTACCAGGTGAACCACCTCTTAATCCCTCTTCTTTTCTTTCCATCTCCCTCTCTCTCCCCTTTTTTCTATTGTGTTTATTTATTTGACAAATAAAAATAAAGAGGGAAGGGGGAAATAAAGATGGAGAGACAGAGATATTTGAAACACTGTTTCACCATTTGTAAAACTTTCCAAGTGCAGGTGGGGACTGGGGCCTTGAACCCAGGTCCTTGTGCTTTATAACATATATATGCTAAGCAGGGTGCACCATCTTCTAGCCTCTGATCTCTTCTTTATTATTTTTGTGTGTGTTACCATTTCTCATATGCCTAATATAGCAATCAGTTGAAAGCATATTTTCATAATTTTAATAGAAAATGCACTAATGATTAGTTTTGTGATTAAAGAAAACCCCTTTAATAATCAATTTTTTTTTTCAATCCCAACTAAATATCATGGTCTTAAGCTTCCGTTAAATAATTCCCAATTTTTTCTTTTGCATTATACTTTGCATATATTTGTACTTTAGTAAAATTACTTTTTATTGTTAATAAAAACCTTTATATTTCCTGGGGAAAAAAGTAAATTTACCTATAATCAGTGATATTTAATAACACTAGTGCTTTCTACTCAACATACATTATCAATAATGATTAATGAAGTCAAATTCATCAGTTTCTTTTTGTTTGTTCATATAAAAGCCATTGTATGCTACCTTGTAGGAAGGATTTTATTAAAGCCTGAGGAAAAAGTAGTAGCTAAAATGTAAAAGCTTACCTATTAAATCTCAGTTTCATTTTTCAAGTGAAATGAACTATGAAGAAAAATAACTGGTTTAGTACTTATCCAAATTTCTTTATATTTTGTCATCAATTACTTTTACATCATCTTAGAGAAATATATATATTTACTCTGTTCTCTCTACCCTTTTTATTCTTGTAAAATAAATAAATATACATATCAATTAATTACAACAAAAAAAAAGAAAGGCAAGAAAAGGCTGTCCAGTGTTACTTCTCAGTGTAATGTTGGAATGCTGTGTATGGCCTTCACACCTTTTTTTTTTCCACATAATACCATTCTCCACTGAAAACATTAGCAATCCACATCTGACTCACTTCAGAAACTTTTCAAGTCTTATGTATACATATGTAAGTTGGAGTTCGAGAGCTCCAACCCAAACATTAATGACAAATAATAAAGTGATGTCTATTGACCTTTTTCCAATTTTATATACATGTCCTTTATATTACCACTGTTTTTTATTATATACGTGCCTTTTTAATTTAATTAATTAATAATGCCAACAGGATTGTTGGTGGGGCTTGATGTGTGCATTACTGCACCATTCCTTGTAGCCATTTTTAATTTTTGAGTGTTTTTTTTTTAATTTATTGATTTACTAATGAGTGACAAGACTATAGGATCAAAGGGGTACAATACCACACAATTCCCACCACCAGATTTCTGCCTCCCATCCCTTCCATTGGAATCTTTCCTGTTTTTTATCCATCTGGGAGTATGGACACAGTATCATTATGGGGTGCAGAAGGTGGAAGGTTTGGCTTCTGCAACTGCTTCTCTGCTGGACATGGGCATTGGTAGGTTGATCCATACTCCCAGCCTATCTCTGTCTTTTCCTAGTGGGGCAGGGCTCTGCAGACGTGGGGTTCCAGGACACATTGGTGAGGTTGTCTGCCCAGGGATGTCAGGCTGATATCATGGTAGCATCTGCAATTTGGTGGCTGAAAAAGCATTATGATATAAAGTAGAACAAACTGTCTAATAATGAGAAACCTAAAAGTAGAATATAGCAGATGAGATTTGAGGTCTCCATTTTGGAAAAAGCTAGTAGGTCTGGTCTATTTTATGTATATTCCAAAGAGCCCATGACTATACTAATTATTGCCTGAGTCGCACAGCTAACATGCGTGTGGGCTAAAGGTATGGTCTGAGGAGAGATGCTGTCATAGTTGGAAACAGGACTAGAAAACTGAATCAGGGAGGAGAGTAGCTGCCAAATACGGGGAACGTGTATATATATATATTTTTTTATATATATATATATATATACTGTTAACTATAAACCCCCTCAATTTGATCTGGGGCTCATATTCAGCACAGGAGCCTGTGTAATCTCAGCATCCCTGTCAGTCTTAGTTCATATTCCATAGTCACAGCTAGGAACATTTTAGGTTGTATTCATTTTAGGATTGATTGACTTGTATACTGCTGGGGCTGTATACATTTTTAATTTTTAAGAGAATATGACAGAGAGAGAAAGAAGGAGAGACCCCTGAAGCACTACTCTTTCGTGGATTCCCCTCTGCAAGCAGAAACACAGACCCTGAACCTGTGTCCTTGCAAGGGATACTGTAGTTCACAGGGCACATCTCTCAAATATTTTGTTTTCTTTTACTTTTCTTACCTTTATTTACTTTTTTATTATCTTTATTTATTTACTGGATAAAGACAGTCAGAAACTGAGAGCAAAGTGAGTAATAGAGAGTGAGAGAGATATCTATAGCACTGCTTCACCATTTCTGAAGCTTTCCCCCTGCAGGTGGGTACTGGGGGCTCAAAAATCTGGGTCCTTGTGCATTGTAACATGTGTGCTCAACCAGGTACACCACCACCATCCGTCTCCAAATCCAGATATATTTTTTATAAGTAGTGTGTGTGTGTGTGTGTGTGTGTGTGTGTGTGTGTGTGTGTGTGTGTGTGTGTGTAATACCTCACACACATGTGATTCACTTCTCATTTCTATTCAATTAGAGAGACAGAGAGAGAGACACCGTGGTACCAGAACTTCCTCTGGTGCTTTAGTACTCCCATGTAAGTGCAGGAACTTGAACCTGGGCCACTCAACGGAAGATATATATCCTACCTGGTGAGCTATCTCTCTAGCCCTTACTTAGGTGTCTTATAATGTTGATCTTGCCTATACTTTTACCGTATCCTTAGTTCAATTTCTGATTGATATTGTCTCATCTTATTAAAAAGGGCTAAGCTTGACTATAAAATTAGAAGCAAAATCATGTTTATTCTAATCACTATTACAAAAAAAGTTTTTCTTATTCTTTTAGGTTAAAAGTGAAACAATTTTTCCTATATGTTTCTTTTGCTAGATTGACACTTCTATCAACTATCGCATTATCCAGTTCTCTATCTTTCCTCTTAAAATAAAGCAGGCTTATCAAACTAAATGAATGTTAGTCAAATAATTTACTTCAGTGTGTTTTTTTTTTCTTTTCTGGATAAGTATGTTTGCTCCACTCAAATCTTGTCCTGTTAACAGAGACTGCAAAGCTGTTTTGTCCCTTGGTTCATAATGTTGGACCCAAGAGTCTGATGTTGTATTTACTGCATGAGCAACAACTTAATTAAGTGTCGCTTTAGAAACATCACCAGAGCTTTGTTTCTCGTATTGCACGCAAGCATGTATCACATTGTTTTGACACATGCATTGGGAGATTTGCTTTGTAGTTAGTCATGTTTTCGGAACAGTAGTAGTAAAGATAGAAGGAAAGAAATTTCTATTGGTAAATCATAGAAAAATGTTCTGATTCAAAAATTAACTGCAAAATACAGGGTTAATAGCGAAACTTTCTTCCAAGACAACTCTGAATAAACTAAAATTTTCTTTATTTGACATTCAAATACGTAGAAGCACATGTATATGTGCTCTGTACATAAACATACAATTGAATGTGCAAATATATCATTCATATTTCCATTTTTATTTTTCAATGGAGGTATATCTATATATCTAACTAAATTTAATGTTTCAATTTTAAATCACTATAGATCATGGTAGAATTTAAATTGAACAATATTTTTCTGTTAAAAACCAGATATAGTTTCTGAAGGGATGGTAATGCATAAACACATTTTCTTCTCCAAAGAAATAAACAATATTTTTCTACCTAATATGCTCTGAAAATGTACCTGAAGTTTAAAGGGATTAAATATATCAGTCTCAAAGCAACAGAATGTTTAATTCTGTTGTCATTGGCCATCATAATTGAGATTATAAAATTAACATAAGTTCAAAAAAGATCCAAAACTTTGAAAAAATAAAATTACCAAGTAGTAAAGAAAGAAGTGATTTCTTCAAAGGTAACACATGGCCTGGAATCACTAGACAAGATGGCCTAAATCATCAGTGAAGAAAGGTGTCCCAAAAGGGACACAAACCATTAAAGATCCAAGAGATAAAGAACAGAAGCTAATTATTTTCAAAAGCTTTCTCATATTCTTTTTTTTTTTTCCTCAGTAACACACCTCATTCAAGTCCAGTGATCAATGGCAATGACTGAAAAAGGTCTAACTAGACTTTTTTTTACCTCAAAGGTAGGTTAATATTGATCTTCAAAGCTAAGTCACCCAACTTAAGCAAGCGTTTTAAGAACCTGTCAGAGAAAAGCCTACATAGGACACATTTATTTTATTTTATTTATTTATTCTCCTTTTTATTAGTGATTTAACAGATTTTTTTTTTTAAAATCATAAGATTACACCACAGCTTTTCGCTGGTACAATGGCACCTCCTATCTGATACCAGGAGTGGAGTTTAGGTCAAACTCACGAAAAGGGGTATGTCCCACCTTATAGCTATCTTTACATCTCTACTTTTAATTTATTTTATTTAATTTTTATTTAAGAAGGGATTAATTAACAAAACCATAGGGTAGGAAGGGTACAAGTCCACACAATTCCCACCACCCAATCTCCATATCCCACCCCCTCCCCTGATAGCTTTCCCATTCTCTATCCCTCTGGGAGCATGGACCCAGGGTCATTGTGGGTTGCAGCAGGTAGAAGGTCTGGCTTCTGTAATTGCTTCCCCGCTGAAGATGGGCATTGACTGGTCAGTCCATACTCCCAGTCTGCCTCTCTCTTACCCTAGTAGGGTGGGTCTCTGGGGAAGCGAAGCTCCAGGACACATTGATGGGGTCTTCTATCCGGGGAAGCCTGGCCAGCGTCCTGATGACATCTGGAACCTGGTGACTGAAAAGAGAGTTAACATACGAAGCCAAACAAATTGTTGAGCAATCATGGACCCAAAACTTGAAATAATGGAGAGGAAGTGTTAGGGAGGTACTCGCTGCAAACTCTAGTGTACTACTGCTTTCAGGTATATATTTTGCAGTAGTTTATGGATACGTGTGAACATATGCTCTCTCTCACAGAAACTGGTGTATATCTGGGTTTTGGGACTTTGTTAGAAAATGAACCACCCGAGATGGAATTAGAGTATACTATGAAAGGAAAGGTCTCACCCGAGTAATGAAGCTGAAGGGTTGTCAATCCACATGTGAAGTCTCTGGACACAGTCTGAAGTGAAGCATGTTGAGGTGGCAATCGTTGTGTTGATTAGGTAGTGAATGGCAGATGCAATATTACTTGATATGGATTGGGAGAGGCATATGGGAAAGTGGGCCCTATCCAAGGGTTCCAGGACTGGGGGAAGTAGAGGCTCTATAGTGGAGATGTGAGGTTCCTGCTGCCTTAGGGTTCAAAAAGACAATCAATAGTTAATGTTATCATCACATTATTTTGTAATTGGTTAACTTTGAAAAGTCCTTTTGTTAGGGTTTGCTGTACAGACCCAGTATCTTGTATATAGCTGTGCTATTGGATGCTTCTGACCTACTTGGTCTAGGCTTTTGAGAGAGTCTGCATATCAAATACACAGCCTATATATTAAGAAGATTCAGTCTGTGTTTTGAAAAACTTTGAGACATACAGTTGATCTTCTCCCTCTCATATTAATTAACTAGTGATTTATATGACTACATTTTATTACAAGTGTACATAAACACCATTCCCAACACCAAAAGACTGTGACCCATCCCTCCCACCGACTCCCACCCACCAATGGCCCAGGAAGCTGCATCTCTACCCCTCACCACAGGGTTTTTACTTTGGTGCCCTACTTACAATTTGCTCAGGTCCTGCTTTTAGTTTCCCTTTCAGATATTCTTACTCAAGTTCAGTTGATGAGTTGGATCATCCCATACTCATCTTTCTCTTTCTGACTTAGCTCACTTAACATAATTCCTTCTAGCTCTGTCCAAGATGGGTCAGAGAAGGTGGGTTCATTGTTCTTGATAGCTGCATAGTATTCCATTGTATATACATACCACAGCTTTCTCAGCCACTCATATGTTGTTGGGCACCTGGGTTGCTTCCAGGTTTTAGCTATTATGAATTGTGCTGCTATGAACATAGGAGTACACACCTCTTTTTGGTTGGGTGTAATGGAGTCCTTGGGATATAACCCAGGAGAGGAATTAATGGATCATATGGAAGGTCCATGTCTAGCCTTGTGAGAGTTTTCCAGACAGCTCTCCACAGAGGCTGTACCAATTTACATCCCCACCAGCAATGTAAAAGGGTTCCTCTGTCCCCACAACCTCTCCAGAATTTGTTGCTGCTGTCCTTTTTGATGTATGCCATTCTTACAGGAGTGAGGTGGCATCTTAGTGTTGTCTTAATTTGCATTTCTCTGACAATCAGTGACCTAGAGCAGTTTTTCATATGTTTGTTAGCCTTTTGGATCTCCTCTGTAGTGACTGTTTTATTCATATCCTCTGCCCATTTTGGATGGAGTCATTTGCTTTTCTGGTGCTAAGTTTGCTGAGCTCTTTATATATTTTAGTGATTAGTTTCTTGTCTGATGTAAGGCATGTGAAGATCTTCTCCCATTCTGTGAGGGGTCTCTCTGTTTAATAGTTTATTTGGATGTGCAGAATCTTTTAAATTGATGTAGTCCCATTGGTTTGTTTCTGCTTTAGTCTTCCTTGCAATTGGGTTTGATTCATCAAAGATGTCCTTGAGATGTAGGTGGGAAAGTGTTTTACCAATGTTTTCCTCTAAGTATTTGATTGTTCCTGGTCTGACATCTAGGTCTTTGATCCATTTGGAGTTGAATTTTGTTTCTGGTGAGATAAACTGGTTCAATTTCATGTTACAACCCAGTTTTCCCAGCACCATTTATTGAAGAGAGCCTCCTTTTTTCCATTTAATCCTTTGGGCCCCCTTATCAAAGATTAGATGTCCATAGGTGTGGGGATTTATGTCTGGGCTTTCAATTCTGTTCCACTGGTCTGTGTGCCTATTTTTGTTCCAGTACCATGCTGTTTTGATGATGATGGCTTTATAATATAGTTTAAGGTCTGGGAGTGTGATTCCTCCATTTCTGTTTCTTTTCCTCAAGATGGTTTTGGCAATTCTAGGTGTTTTCAGGTTCCAGATAAATAATTGTAGTGTTTGTTCTATTCTCTTAAAGAAGCTTGGTGGAACTTTGATGGGTATTGCATTATATTTGTATATGGCTCTTGGTGGAACTTTGATGGGTATTGCATTATATTTGTATATGGCTCTTGAATACTCTCTTGGGAGAATATTCATTTTGATGATATTTATTCTTCCAGTCCATGAAAATGGGATATCTTTCCATTTTTTGGTATCAGTTTCTATTTCCTTGAGTAGTGACTCATAGTTTTCACTTCTTTGGTCAACTATATTCCTAGGTATTTTATTTATTTTGCTGAAACAGTAAATGGGAGTGATTTCTGGATGTCTTCTTCTTCAGATTTAGTGTTTGCATAAAGAAATGCCACTGATTTTTGTACATTGATTTTGTAGCCTGATACCTTGCTATATTGCCTAAAAACTTCCAGTAATTTTCTGCTGGATTCTTTAGGTCTTTCTATGTATACTATCATATCATCTGCAAATAGTGAGAGCCTGACTTCTTCCCTTCCAATCTGTATCCCTTTGATTTCTTTCTCTTGCCTGATTGCTATGGCAAGAACTTCCAATACTATGTTGAAGAGTAACGGTGACAGTGGACAGCCCTGTCTAGTCCCCGATCTGAGGGGGAATGCTTTCAGCTTCTGTCCATTGAGTATGATGTTGGATGTAGATTTGCTATATATAGACTCCACTATCTTGAGGAATTTCCCATCTATTCCGATTTTTTGTAGATTTTTGAGCATGAATGGGTGTTGGATTTTGTCAATGGTTTTCTCTGCATCTATTGAGATAATCATGTGGTTTTTGGCTTTGCTTTTATTGATGTGGTGAATGACATTGATTGACTTATGGATGTTGAACCATCCTTGCATTCCTGGGATGAATCCCACTTGTTCCTGATGAGCAATCTTTTTGATATGTTGCTGTATCCGGTTGGCCAAGATCTTGTTTAATATTTTGGCATCTATATTCATCAGAGATATTGGTCTGTAGTTTTCCTTTTTTGTTCTGTCCCTATCAGCTTTTGGTATCAGGGTGATGTTGGCTTCATAGAAGGTGGAAGGGAGTATTCCTGTTTCTTCAATATTAAGGAAAAGCTTAAGAAGTATGGGTACTAACTGTTTCCTGAAAGTTTTGTAGAATTCGTTTGTGAAGCCATCTGCTCCAGGACTTTTGTTGTTGGGGAGATTCTTAATAACGGTTTCAATTTCTTTGTCTGTGATTGGTGCATTTAGATTTTGTAGTTCTTCTTGGTTTAGTTTTGGAAGGGTATATGCTTCTAGGAATTGTTCCATTTTCCAGATTCGCTAGCTTTGTGGCGTATAGTTTTTTATAGAAGTTTCACAGGATTCTCTGGATTTCTGTGGTGTCAGTTGTGATATCTCCTCCATTGTTTACATTTCTATTAATTTGAGTCTTCTCTCTTTTTTTTTGTTGGTGAGTCTGTATAGGGGTTTGTCAATTTTGTTTAATCTTTCAAAGAACCAAGATTTGGCTTCATTGATCTTTTGTATGGTTCTTTTATTTTCGATGTTGTTTATTTCTGCTCTAACTTTAGTGATTTCTGTCCTTCTGGATGCTTTAGGGTTCCATTGTTCCTCTCCTCTAAGTCCTTGAGGTGTGCAGTAAGGTCGTTCATTTGAGCTTCTTCTTCGTGTTTAATATGTGGTTGTATGGCTATAAGTTTCCCTCTCAGTACTGCTTTAGCTATGTCCCAAATATTTTGATAGGTTGTATCTTCATTTACATTTATTTCCAGGAACATTTGAATTTCCTGCTTGAGTGAGTCTCTGACCCAGTGGTTCTTAAGGAGTATGTTGTTTAATTTCCAAATTCTGTGACTTTTAATAATTGTCTGTTTGTTGTTAAATGTTAGTTTTACTCCACTGTGGTCTGAGAAGATAATTGGGATGATTTCAATGCTCTTGAATTTATTGATGCTGTCTTTGTGGACTAACATGTGGTCTATCCTTGAGTTTGTGTTATATGGATTTGAAAAGAAGGTGTATTCCAATTTTGTGGGGTGAAGGACTCTGAAAATATCCAAGACGTCTAGTCTATCAATCTCTTCATTCAATTCTCTTGTATCTTTATTGGTTCTCTGCTTTGTTGATCTGTCTAAGTGTGAGAGTGGGGTATTGAAGTCTCCCACTATTATTGTATTACTATTGATGTATTTTTGAAATTCTTTCAGTAGCTGCTTAATGTATTTAGATGGTCCCTCATTGGGTGCATAGATGTTAATAATTGTTAAGTCTTCTTGGCTGAATGATCCTCTAATCATTATGTAATGTCCTTGCCTATCTTTTATTACTTTATTTAATTTAAAATCTATCGTGTCTGTGATGAGAATGGCTGTTACTGCCCTTTTTGTGGTCTGTTAGCCTGTATGATAGTTTTCCATCCTTTCACTTTAAGTCTGTGTTTATCTTATTGTGACAGATGGGATTCTTGCAAGCAGCATATGGCTGGGTTATGTTTTCTGATCCATCCCCCCACCCTGTGCCTTTTGATGGGTGAGTTTAAGCCATTGACATTTATTGATATTATGGATTTAATGTATTGTAGTGTCATTGTTCAAAAAATTTTTTTGTTTGTTTGCTCTGATATATTGCAAGTATTATAGTGATGTTCTTGTTTATAAGAGGTCTTTTAGAACCTCTTTCAGGGCAGGCTTGGTGATGGTTGCCTCCTTTAACTGTTGTTTGTCTAAGAAGGTTTTGATCCCTCCATCTAGTTTGAATGAAAGTCTAGCAGGATATATTATCCTTGGTTGAAACCCTTTTTCATTCAGGGTTCGATAGATATCTTGCTATTCTCTTCTGGCTTTTAGAGTTTGAGTGGAGAAGTCTGCAGATAACTTATGGTTTTCCCTTGTATGTGAATTTTTGTTTCTCTCTTGCAGCCTTTAGGATCCTTTCTTTATCCTTACTTCTTCTCATTGTGACTATGATGTGTCTTGGTGTCTTCAGGTCTGGGTTGATTCTGTTTGGTACTCTCTGGGCCACTTGAATCTTGATGTTGTTTCTGTTATTCAGGTTTGGGAAATTTTCTTCTATTATTTCCTCTAGAATGTTTGCTTCCCCTTCCTCTCTTTCTTCTTGTTACAGCAACACTGTACTAAATACCTTTATGACAATTGCACTTACCACCCTCAGGAATTACAGTAGCAACTGAAGCAAGTATTGAAGCAGTTTAATCACTACCAGTTAGCCAAACAATTTCTCCAGTCCATGAAAAAATAGTAGCCAAATCCCAGTGAATAAGAAAGAGAAAGGAAAGAAGGGACAGCAAGAATAGACAGTTATGCAAATCTAGTATCCACTGTATATTCTAGTGGTAACAAGATGGAGAAAGGGAACTAGAGCAGAGATACACACATAGAGAGTCCACTCTGAGTCAGATTTCTTCCCCAAAATAATTCACAAATTCAGAAAGGCAAAGAAGAAAGAAGGAAGAAGTGTATGACAAGATAAAAAAAAAGAAGAAAGAAGAGACAAGAGAGAGAAAAGGGAAAGATAAGAAAAAGAGCTGTAATTAAAGATCAGTGAAAGGAAAGGTTTTTTTTAATTACTTTATTTTTAATTTAATTTAATTTTTTTGATTAGCTAGGAGGGGATGGGAGGGAGGGGAGTCTGTAGAGGAGGCAGGATTAAGGAGGCAAGTTCCTCCCACAATAGATAAGATGCCCACTACCCTAGCACTGAAATATATGCTAAGAGTTAATTCTGATCAACCTAAGGGGGGGGAGATATATGCCTTTATATAATATTAATAGTAAAATAGAGCATGGTAAAAAAAATAAAATAAAAACCCTGTCTCAGATTACCTCAAACCGTGTGATCAGAGGCAGCTGATTGTTAAGAATGAGAAAAAAAAAAAACCCTCAGGACTAGACAAGGATAGCTGAAATAGACAGTTATGCAAATTGCTATCCACTGTATATTCTAGGGGTGGCTAATAGAGGAAGGGAAGTTGAGCAGAGACACTTGCAGTGCGAGTCCACACTGAGTCAGAATTCTTCCCCAAAATAATTCCCAAATGTGTATCAGTGAATTAAAAAAAGCACAGTGTTTGCTGGTGTGGCGGCTGAGGGCTGTGGCTTTGGAAGCTGTAGGATTAAGGAAGAAAGGATATCAAGAATGAGAAAAAAAAAAGATAGAGAGAGAGAAAAAACAGAAAAAGATAAGAAAAAGAACAGTCATAAAAGAGCAGTGAAAGGAAAGGTTTTTTTTTTAAATTTATTTATTTTTCATTATTTAATTAGCTATGCGGGGTGAGGTGTGGGGGGCTGAGTACTTAAAAGAAAAAGGGCCAGAGGTTTCAGAAGGGTATAGACTTAGAATGAATGATACTCCCTGGAGGGATAGGAATTTGGTAAAGACAGAAGCTCAGCAGGGGAGCCTGCTAGGAGCTGGTCCCCAAGGACTGGTTATGGAGGGGGGAGGGGGAGGAGGTATGCTTAAAAATTAAAAGGAAAAAAAAATTTCCCCTTTTTTTCCTACTCTAATTCTTAACCCAAATTAAGTTATAGTCTCCTCCTTGGTGTCACCGCTAGGACCCCTTATTGACTGGCCTACTAAAGGCAGAAAATCCTACCGTTTCCAGGAGATGTGGTCATAGCTCAAGCCACTAGCAGCTTATCAGTCCGCCATCTTCTGGGAACCCTCTACTTTTTATATTTTGAGAAACTTTCATAATGTTTTCCACAGTAACTGCATCAACTTATATTCCCTTCTCTCTGTTTGTATGTCTCTTTCTCTCTCTCTCTCTTTTTTTTTTTTTTGCTTCCAGGGTTATTGCTGGGGTTCAGTGCCTACACTATGAATCCACTGCTCCTGGAGGCCATTTTTCCCCCTTTTGTTGCCCTTGTTGTTGTAGCCTTGTTGTAGTTATTATTGTTATTGTTGATATCGTTCGTTGTTGGATAGGATAGAGAGAAATGGAGAGAAGAGGGGAAGACAGAGAGGGCGAGAGAAAGATAGACACCTGCAGACCTGCTTCACCGCCTGTGAAATGACTCCCCTGCAGGTGGGAAGCTGGGGGCTCGAACCGGGATCCTTACTCCAGTCCTTGTGCTTTGCACCACCTGCGATTAACTCGCTGTCCTACCGCCTGACCCCAGTCTCTTATTTCTCTCTAGCTGAATATAAAAGTTGGTCCAGAAAGAGGGAAATCACTCATGTGTGAGGTCCTGACTCTGAAAAAGAACAGAAGAAAAAGAGAGAGAGAGATAGAGAGAGAGAGAAAGGCATAAAAGAATATATATATACATGTATATATTAAGCTTCAGAATAAGCTCCCCAAAGAGAAAGTGAGGATCTGATTTTATACCGAGTAGACTTAAAATAATATAAATCTATAAATATTTAGGGTTTTCCCCATAAAAATTATCATGTATATTTAAGATGGGAAAAGGTGAGCATGAAAGTTGGAGAATGCACAGTGAGCATCCATTAACATGCACCACATGACATACACAAAAATGGCAATAAGAATTTGTAGGTATGTATCTTTTTAGAATAGTAGTGAGGAAATAGGTAATTTCTCTACCAAGAAGGGCTGCACTATGCAGACTTCACTAAGTGGTAGTACTCAGACAGTGTCCTGAGTCCTTTTTTAGTGCAAAAGGTTTTTTTCAGTCCATAAACACCAAAAGAATATTTCCCAGAGAAGTCTGGACACATTCTCTAAGCTGTGAGCCTTCACCAATGTCTTTAGGTTTCTAAGCCCTAGACAGTTCATCCCAGCTCGAACAAACGTGGGCACAGAATTGCACAAACTTTTGATTATCTGTACTTTTTTAATTGTTATCTATGTTTTAATTCCTTTTAAAAAATCTTTTCATTTATCTATATCTTGCATAGAGTCAGAGGGAAATTGAGAAGGAGAGAGACACCTGCAGCCCTGCTCCACCACTCATGAAGCTTTCCCTCTGGAGCTAGGGACTAAGGGTTTGAACCCAGGTCCTTGCACATTGTAATGTGTGCGCTTATCCTGGTGTGCCACCACCCGGCCCCTTACCTCTGTTTTTCTACCTCCTTGTTCCACCAGATGCTTTGAATCATGATGACCCTTAATGCTCCTTTCTCTCATGCTCTTTTTGGCCTACATTAATAATTCCCTATATTTTTAAAATATTGGGTATGCTTTCTGTTTTCTAGAAAAGATCATGATTGTCTCAGTTAAATAAATGATGACATAATAATCTTTTTAAAAAAGTGCACATAAAAAGAGATTTAAAAATAGAAGAAGAAAAGAGTTAAGTGCAAAAGGTTCAGAAAAGAAAGATAGGGGTGGGGCTGTGTGTGGTGTCATACCTGGTTTAGTGCACATGTTACCTTACTGACCAGCCAGGATTAGAGCCAGCCCTGCTCCCCACATACAGGTCTGCAGGTGTCTCTCAGTCTCTCCCCTCCCTTCTCAATTTCCCTCTGTCCTATACAATTAAAAAAATAGAGTTAAAAATAAAAGGACAAAAGTGGCCCCAGGGGGAGGGATGGATTCATAGTATCAGCACTGAGCCCCAGTGATAACCCTGCTGGAAATAAGAGGGGGAGGGGGAGAGTCAAATCATTACAAGCTACAGAATGTGTTTAAAGAGGGATGGATAAATAATGATATTTATACAATTAATCAAAATAAGATTTAAAAAATATTCTATTTAGTTTAATAGAACGAAACATGTTTTTAGGAAAATCATACCCATTTCCAATGAAGATTCCGGGTGCAAGACACAATCACAATTAAATTAATATTTTATAATAGCATCTAACATTATGCAGAACAAGGATACCTATATACTTACTTTTTTTTTTGATGCTCAGTTTTTCACTAGCACTTCTTAATGATGCTCAGTTTTTTCATAAGCACCTATTAGTCTGCATACAGCCAGTGCAAGTAGTTGTATAACTGGCTTTGGCCAATAAAATGAAAGCAAGTCACATAGCTCTTTATAGAGCTGCATAGTTTTCTGGAAGCCAGTGTTTAGTAAATGGGACAAAGTTAGGACACTGCTTCATATATTCATCTTCATCAAATTAGATGAGAATAAAATCAAGGTCAGAAATAATTATAGCAGTTATAGTTCTTCTATTTTAGTCAAATTAATTATAGAAGTATTTGCAGGAGGACAGAAAAAGACAATAGCCTACCAACATCTACATTAGATGAAAACGATATAACTTGCAGGAATACTGGTTTGATATAATAATTTAAAAAAAGGTATCTAAGCATTCCCAGCAGAATTATTCCAAGTACTTAATAGATACAATTTAAGTAGCAGATTAAGGGAAAGAAACCCTTTTTCATATTTAAACTATAATTTTCAGATTAATGCTTAATATTCCTTAAGTAACTAAAAAATTCACAAATATTGGGTAGAAAAATAGATTTTACTTGATTACATGAGTTTATTTTTAACATATTGCTCTGAAGGGTTAGTTCATAAGTGATTATTACGTATAAAATAATGTCATTAGTGACTTTTGCTTGATTAAGAGAACATCAAAAAGACCAGTCTGCATTTTTTAATTCTCTCTCTCTACAGTGTAGAAATATTTGACAAAAAACTCCTACCTACAAAAATTCTCAATCTTTAGTATCTAAAAAAAATTATAATTTTTTTTCTCCTTTATAACTATGTCAGAACAGGACAACTTGTGTTATGGTTGGAAACAAACCAGAAATTTCAATTTTCTTGGCTGATAAAAAAAAAATTTCCTTTTTCTTGTTTATGCAAACTGTTACTGTTCTTCACAACTGTACAATTATAGCAGTTCTGCATGTGTAGGCTATTTTGCTTATATGTTTTTATAACTATTTGTCTGGAAGCAAAAAAAGAACAAATTGACTAGTTGATCTTTGATAAATATTTTCACCTCACATGGCACAAAGGGCAAGGACTGTTGGACAGTATGCCAGCTCCCCCTGGCTTCTGCTTAACCATATGCCTATATAGGGATAGATTTAATCCCATTCAAAGCTTTGGTCTATTTACATAAATCACTTTTACATTTACATAAAGCACTCCCTCCAGGGCATTGGTGGTTCAGTGATAGGATTCTTGCCTGCTCCACCCCCTCCTTGTCACACTGATTTTCACCAGTCACTTTTCTCTCCACCCTCTCTATGTCACATCCTGTTTCCACCCTACTTGGCAAGTATATATAAAGACAGCATTGTGAATTTTAGGGTACTTGAGTTTAGCTTAGCTCATCTTAGATTGTGCTGCGTCCTGCATGAATAAAGAGATACTGCCTACAGCTCAACCATGAGTCCCTGGTCGTCTGTTACCCACCCGTGAAGCCAGCCCGGCGAAAACAACCTAGCCAGGCGAAAACAACAAAGGACCTGTGTGATGAGCCTCCTGTTGGAGCCCTCAGCTCCCCATCTGCAGAGGGGTCACTTCACAGGCAGGGAAGCAGATCTGCATGTGTTTGTGTTTCTCTGCCCAACCCTCCGTCTTCCTTTCCTCTCTCGATTTCTCTCTGTCCCATCCAACAACAACAGCAATGGCAACAATAGCTATAACAACAACAAGGGCAACACAATGGGGAAAAATGGGAGCAGTGGATGAGTAGTGCAGGCACCAAGCCCCAGCAATAGCCATGGAGGCAAAACAAACAAAAAAACACACCTCGAATTGATGTATGTAATTTTAGTTTCTTTATTTATATTATTTTAAAGAATTTATTTATTCATGCGAAAGATAAGAGGAGAGAGAATAAAACAGACGTCACTCTGGTACATGTGCTGGTGGGGACTGAACTCAATACTTCATGCTTGAGAATCCAATGCTTTAACGACTGTGCCACCTCCCGGAACACTATAATTTTAGTTTAAGTGTTATTGGCTATAGGAATTCACATGACCCTGTCTCTATTTAACAAAAGGAATAAGTGCAATTTACCTGATTCCCCCAGAACAAAATTCAGGGCTAGACAGAAAACTCACAGGACAAGGTATGTGCCTTTTCATGTGTGTAGCACAAGGTTGAATTCTAACATTGTGCAGGAAGTTTTATGGCATTGGAGTAATCTTCAGTATTGTGGTGTTTCTACTTTTCTATTTTTCTCTTTTGTTGTCTCTCTGAAAAAGTTCAGAACATGAAGTCACACATTTGTGAAGCCTTTTCAATTAAAAAAAAATAAAAGGCATAATTAGATTAGCATTGAATAGTGGTAGTGACTACACTGCTCTGCAATTAAAAAAAGGTGAGACCAACACTAGGAACAAAATGAATGGAACTGAAGGTGCTTATGCTAAATGAAATATATAAAAAGATGGAGAACAACTACTGGATGTTTTCACTCGTATGTAGAATATAGATGTCTAAAACAAATGATCTTGAAAAAAAAATGTAACCAAACTGTCTTTAAGAGTTTGTGAGAACTCTTGTGTTCATTATGGAGTCTCAGAGGCATAGTGTTTTGGTGGACAGTTTGGTGGCTTACACTTATCATACATGAGTGTGAAATTAGAACCTGAAATCATGGAATTTTGTACACCTTTTAAGCCACTAATAAAAAAAGGAAAATGAATGGAAACAAAGTAAATTATCCATTCTGAGTCTTTCATTTGCATAGTTTTTGCACTTGAATTTCCAAAAACCAATAATATATCAACCTGAGAAGGAAAGACTTAAGAATAATACCTATAGGTGTGGTAGGTTTATGGGTTTCTTCTAATTTCAGAGTTTCATAACACACTGCATCTTTCTATTATTGTATCCTGTTTGATGGGTCTTTGTCTTTGCCACAAGAAATAATTCAAGGACAAAACATAGAATATAACTAAATGATAGAAAGTTGTTCAAGAATAAATGAAAATGCACACTACACAGAATGTGGACAAGCTCAAGACTAAGAGCACCACTTCTGAACTGTACTGGTTTTTTTTTTTTTAATTTTTTATTTAAGAAAGGATTAATGAACAAAAACATAAGGTAGGAGGGGAACAACTCCACACAATTCCCACCACCCAATCTCCATAACCCACCCCCTCCCATGATAGCTTTCCCATTCTCTAGCCCTCTGGGAGCATGGACCCAGGGTCGTTGAGGGTTGCAGAAGGTAGAAGGTCTGGCTTCTGTAATTGCTTCCCCGCTGAACATGGGCGTTGACTGGTCGGTCCATACTCCCAGTCTGTCTCTCTCTTTCCCTAGTAAGGTGTGTCTCTGGGGAAGCTGAGCTCCAGGGCACATTGGTGGGGTCTTCAATCCAGGGAAGCCTGGCCAGCATCCTGGTGGCATCTGGAACCTGGTGATTGAAAAGAGAGTTAACATATGAAGCCAAACAATTTGTTGAGCAATCATGGATCCCAAGCTTGGAATAGTGGAGAGGAAGTATTAGGGAGGTACTCACTGCAAACTCTAGTGTACTTCTGCTTTCAGGTATATATTTTGCAGTAGTTTATGGATACGTGTGCACATAAGCTCTCTCTCTCGCAGAAACTGGTGTATATCTAGGTTATGGGACTTTGTTAGAAAGTGAACCACCTAAGATGAAATTAGAGTGTACTATAAAAGG
The DNA here is from genome assembly GCF_950295315.1 of Erinaceus europaeus. Lineage (NCBI taxonomy): Eukaryota > Metazoa > Chordata > Mammalia > Eulipotyphla > Erinaceidae > Erinaceus > Erinaceus europaeus. Next base: position 67,720,164 of record NC_080166.1, on the reverse strand, counting down.
AAAGGTCTCACCCGAGTAATGAAGCTGAAGGCTTGTCATTCCACACGTGAAGTCTCTGGACACAGACTGAGGTGAAGCATGTTGAGGTGGCAATCGTTGCGTTGGTTTGGTTGTGATGGGCGGATGCAATGAACCCACCTTCTCTGACCCATCTTGGACAGAGCTAGAAGGAATTATGTTAAATGAACTAAGTCAGAAAGAGAAAGATGAGTATGGGATGATCCCACTCATCAACAGAAGTTGAGTAAGAAGATCTGAAAGGGAAACTAAAAGCAGGACCTGATCAAATTGTAAGTAGGGCACCAAAGTAAAAACCCTGTGGTGAGGGGTAGACATGCAGCTTCCTGGGCCAGTGGGGGGTGGGAGTGGGCGGGAGGGACATGTCACAGTCCTTTGGTGGTGGGAATGGTGTTTATGTACACTCCTAGCAAAATGTAGACATATAAAGCAGTAGTTAATTAATATGAGAGGGGAAAAATCAATTGTATGTCTCAAAGTTTCTCAAAACACAAACTGAATCTTTTTAATATATAAGCTGTGTATTTGATATGCAGACTCTCTCAAAAGCCTAGACCAAGTAGATTAGAAGCATCCAATAGCACAGCTATATACAAGATACTGGATACTATACAGCAAACCATAACAAAAGGACTTTTCAAAGTTAACCCAATTAACAAATAATGTGATGATAACAATAACTATCGATTGTCTTTTTGAACCCTAAGACAGCAGGAACGTCACATCTCCACTATAGAGCCCCTACTTCCCCCAGTCCTGGAACCCTTGGATAGGGCCCACTTTCCCAGATGTGTCTCCCAATCCAAACTCTACTGGTTTTTATGGAGCTAGTTTGTCAACATAGACCTAGGAGCTGAGGAATAATAAGCACCATTCCATCCCTCATTTTAAAAAAAAAAATTATTTATTTATTCCCTTTTGTTGCCCTTATTTTTTATTGTTGTAGTTATTATTGTTGTTGGATAGGACAGAGAGAAATGGAGAGAGGAGGGAAGACAGAGAGGGGGAGAGAAAGACCTGCTTCACCTTAACTCCCCGGCAGGTGGGGAGCTGGGGCTCAAAGGGGGATCCATTCCACTGGTCCTTGTGCTTTGCTCCACATGTGCTTAACCTGCTGCTACCCTCAGGCTCCACATCCCTCCTTTGTCATGGAGTATTTTCAGCTATTGCCTCAGCTATCAAGCAAGTGCCTTTTGGCTTCTTATTGTTGGCACTTCAGATTTCTGTTTACTCGTGAACTTTGATAACTCGGATAGTTTCTGCTCATTCACTGACTTTTATCAAGGATACGTAAATATCTCCACAGGTAGTGTGTTTTTCTAATCAGATACGGATTTTTTTTTTTAATTTTTACTAATGACTTTCTTTGTTGTACAGTGAAATTTCTCAGTTGGCCACATTACTCCTATTTAAAGATATCTTAATTTTAAGATTTCATATAAAATTACTGATCTGGGAGTCGGGCAGTAGCGCAGAGGGTTAAGCGCATGAGGCGCAAAGCTCAAAGACCGGAGTAAAAATCCCGGTTCGAGCCCCGGCTCCCCACCTGCAGGGGAGTCGCTTTACAGGCAGTGAAGCAGATGTGCAGGTGTCTATCTTTCTCTCCCCCTCACTGTCTTCCCCTCCTCTCTCCATTTCTCTCTGTCCTATCTAACAACAACGACATCAGTAACAACAGTAACTATGACAATAGAAAAAGGGCAACAAAAGGTAAAATAAATAATATTAAATTTAATTTTTTTTTAAAAAAAAGATCTATATATTAGTTTCTCATTAGTCAACTTATGACAGACTCATGAGATTTTTTTTTTCTGAGACAAGTAGTCATATAGAAACACATGCAATTCTTTGTGATTAAGATGTTCTCCAAGTTTACTACTGAAGCAGAGATGATATCCCAAGATCACCTCAAATGAGCCCTATGATCACAAGTGATCTTATAAGAATTAGTGTGAGCTTGGACCAGGTGGTGGCATACCTGGTTCAGCGCACATGTTACAGTACACAAGGACCCAAGTTTGAGCCCCCTGTCCCCACCTGCAGGGGGAAAGCTTTGCAAGTGGTGAAGTAGGGCTGCAGGTGTCTCTCTGCCTCTCCATCTCTATCACTCCCTTCCCTCTCGATTTCTGGTTGTCTCTATCCAATAAATAAAGATAATAAAAATTTTAAAAAGAGAAAAAAGTTTAAAAAAAATCTAAAAAAGAATTAGTGTAAGCAAGGAAATACCCACTAAATATTACAGTTGATTATAAAATATGGAGACAAGGGGGCCAGGCAGTAGCACAACAGCTTAAGCACACATGGCACAAAGCTCAAGGATAAGCTCAAGGATCCTGGTTCAAGTCCCTGGCTCCCCACCTGCAGGGGGGTTGCTTCACAGACAGTGTCTTCCTCTCCCCCTCTCTATCTTCCCCTCCTCTCTCCATTTCTCTCTGACTTATCCAACAACAACAACAGCAATGGCCACAATAACAACAACAAGTGAAACAACAAGGGCAACAAAATGGGGGAAATAACCTCCAGGAGCAGTAGATTCATAGTGCAGGCACCAAGCCCCAGTAATAACCCTGGAAGCAAAAATAATAACAATAACATATTGAAACAAAAGATTATAATAGGATTTTTAGATATAAAATATTTATGCTATCCAGGTGATGCATAGAATTCTTAGAAAAAAGAAACTTGAATAATTAAAGCCAGTTAAAATACTATTTATGTATTTATTATAACTACATATTTTCTGACTTTTCTTAAAGTTATTATTAATTGCTGTAATCCTCCATCACACTGTGAAAATGGCCTCATACTTTTCAATTGACAACCACTTTTCTCTTGCTCTCATAACCTGAAGAGATCCTCAGAGACCATAGATTATGTTGAATCCAAGAATAAAATCCCACTGGGCAAAGCATGTTGATAAGTTCTAAAGTATACTTTATTAGCATATAAATTGAAAATAGCAACTTTGATCAGGTTGTTTAATGAAAATCACCTCTTAGTACAAGTGAAAAACTATTTCCTTAATCCTGGTTTCTTAAACAACAACAACAAAAACTACTTATGTGATTACTGCAAAAAGTGACAGGAGACAGCAAAGCAGAAGTGATGGCTGAGCCAATCAACCTTAGAAAAAAAAAAAAAAAAACCTATGTTAAATCTGGGTGGATAAATAGCTGGATACATGTGTAGACAGAAACTCTTCCAATAATGTACCTAATGTCAAGGTCTCTTAGGCAATAAAAACTTCCCTGTGATGAAGTCCATTAGGCAGCAACCTTATTAAACTCAGCGCCACAATTAGCTCTGGGTGACTACGTCTAGTAGTCTCACTGGTGACAATGTAAGGGAATCTTCATTTTTCCAATAAAGACTGATGTGGCTTTGGTGAAACCATCTAGCTTCAATTTCCCTGGGTTAAAAACACTCCTAGAAAGCCTTTTCATGACATCCAATATCATACAGGTATCCTTTTACTTTTCTTCTCATGCATGATATTGTCAGTTTTTGTTCAAATACTATAATTACAGAATAAACAATTTAATTCAGGGTTGTCACTGATGACTACCATTTTCTGATTATGTCGCACAAGTATGGTAAATTTCAAAAAAGGTCTTCAACAAATTCATGTCACAGTGCACATTTCAATTCATCCATTTATGAATTTTGAGAGCATGTACTAACTGAAACAACAGGGCTTAGTCTAATTGAAGCAGTCTTCTTGCCATTATTAGCAATTAAATGATGAAGAAGCAGAAAACATAGTATATATCATGAATTATAAAAATATGGGGACTCAGAGTGTATTACTAGATAGGAGTGTATGCATATATGGAGTACTCTAGAGCAACTACATAAAACTGTATCAAACAGTAATATTACACAATAATCTAAAGAATTGAGAGAAAATTGAGGACTATTATTGAAGCAATAAAAAGTAAAAGGTAGAGAAGGTATGCCGGAGAAAGCACAGTTAATTATAGCACAGAACTTACAAGCTTCACAGACTTGGTTTGATACCAAGTACCACCTATGCCAAGTCTATGTAGTGCTGTGGGCTCTCTCTTACATAAATATAAATATTTTATTTTTATTTATTCATTCCCCTTTGTTGCCCTTGTTGTTTTATTGTTGTACTTATTATTTTCATCATTGTTGTTGGATAGGACATTGAGAAATGGAGAGAGGAGGGGAAGACAGTGGGGAGCCTGGGGCTCGAACTGGAATTCTTGAGCTTGTCCTTGCGCTTTGCGACACGTGCGTTTATCCGGCTGTGCTACTGCCTGACTCCCATAAATAAATATTTTTTAAGCAATACTATGCATTACTTTATTTTTCTACCACCAGAGTTGTTGCTGTGCTTGCTCGGTGTCACCTTTTCGAATGACCATTTTATTTTCTTTCTTGATTGAAACTGAAAGATAGAGGTAGACAGTGAGGATTAGAGAGGTGGAGAGAGACAGAGAAAAAGAGAGACACCTTATAGCATTGCTTGCGAAAATTTTTTTTTTGACTAGAGCTTGAACCAGTATAACATGTGCCCTCTAGTGGATGAACCACCAACAGGCTCCTAAGCAATATTGTTTTTTGTTACTTAAGTATGAAAAATAGTCATAAAGGTGCCCTCTTACTCTATAGTCTTCTCAATATTTTAATTTTATAAATAAAAATTAAAAAAAGAAAAGTAGTCATAATAGGAGAGATCAGCTTTCCTCAGAAAACTACAACATTGCTTGAAGCTTTGAAATAGCTATCTAGAAAGGGACAGGAGTATAGAAAACATGATTGGAAGGGAAGAAGTCAAGCTCTCTCTATTTGCAGATGATATGATAGTATACATAGAAAGACCTAAAGAATCCAGTAGAAAATTACTGGAAGTTATAAGGCAATATAGCAAGGTATCAGGCTACAAAGTCAATGTACAAAAATCAGTGGCATTTCTCTATGCAAACACTAAATCTGAAGAAGAAGACATCCAGAAATCACTCCCATTTACTGTTGCAGCAAAATCAATCAAATACCTAGGAATAAAGTTGACCAAAGAAGTGAAAGACTTGTATGCTGAAAACTATGAGCCGCTACTCAAGGAAATAGAAACTGATACCAAGAAATGGAAAGATATCCCATGCTCCTGGACTGGAAGAATAAATATCATCAAAATGAATATTCTCCCCAGAGCCATATACAAATTTAATGCAATACCCATCAAAGTTCCACCAAGCTTCTTTAAGAGAATAGAACAAACACTACAATCATTTATCTGGAACCTGAAAACACCTAGAATTGCCAAAACCATCTTGAGGAAAAGAAACAGAAATGGAAGCATCACACTCCCAGACCTTAAACTATATTATAAAGCCATCATCATCAAAACAGCAGGGTACTGGAACAAAAATAGGCACACAGACCAGTGGAACAGAATTGAAAGCCCAGACATAAATCCCCACACCTATGGACATCTAATCTTTGATAAGGGGGCCCAAAGGATTAAATGGAAAAAAGGAGGCTCTCTTCAATAAATGGTGCTGGGAAAACTGGGTTGTAACATGCAGAAGAATGAAATTGAACCACTTTATCTCACCAGAAACAAAATTCAACTCCAAATGGATCAAAGATCTAGATGTCAGACCAGAAACAATCAAATACTTAGAGGAAAACATTGGTAAAACACTTTCCCACCTACATCTCAAGGACATCTTTGATGAATCAAACCCAATTGCAAGGAAGACTAAAGCAGAAACAAACCAATGGAACTACATCAATTTAAAAGCTTCTGCACATCCAAATAAACTATTAAACAGAGAGACCCCTCACAGAATGGGAGAAGATCTTCACATGCCTTACATCAGACAAGAAACTAATCACCAAAATATATAAAGAGCTCAGCAAACTTAGCACCAGAAAAGCAAATGACCCTATCCAAAAATGGGCAGAGGATATGAACAAAACATTCACTACAGAGAAGATCCAAAAGGCTAACAAACATATGAAAAACTGCTCTAGGTCACTGATTGTCAGAGAAATGCAAATAAAGACAACACTAAGATACCACCTCACTCCTGTAAGAATGGCATACATCAAAAAGGATAGCAGCAACAAATGCTGGAGAGGATGTGGGGACAGAGGAACCCTTTTACATTGCTGGTGGGGGTGTAAATTGGTACAGCCTCTGTGGAGAGCAGTCTGGACAACTCTCAGAAGGCTAGACATGGACCTTCCATATGATCCAGTAATTCCTCTCCTGAGTTATACCCCAAGGACTCCATAACACCCAACCAAAAAGAGGTGTGTACTCCTATGTTCATAGCAGCACAATTCATAATAGCTAAAACCTGGAAGCAACCCAGGTGCCCAACAACAGATGAGTGGCTGAGAAAGCTGTGGTATATATACACAATGGAATACTATGCAGCTATCAAGAACAATGAACCCACCTTCTCTGACCCATCTTGGGCAGAGCTAGAAGGAATTATGTTAAGTGAGCTAAGTCAGAAAGATAAAGATGAGTATGGCATGATCCCACTCATCAACAGAAGTTGAGTAAGAAGATCTGAAAGGGAAACTAAAAGCAGGACCTGATCAAATTGTAAGTAGGGCACCAAAGTAAAAACCCTGTGGTGAGGGGTAGAGATGCAGCTTCCTGGGCCAGTGGGGAGTGGGAGTGGGTGGATGGGATGGGTCACAGTTTTTTGTTGGTGGGAATGGTGTTTATGTACACTCCTAGCAAAATGTAGACATATAAATCACTAGTTAATTAATATGAGAGGGGGAAAATCAATTGTATGTCTCAAAGTTTCTCAAAACACAAACTGAATCTTTTTAATATATAGGCTGTGTATTTGATATGCGGACTCTCTCAAAAGCCTAGACCAAGTAGATTAGAAGCATCCAATAGCACAGCTATATACAAGATACTGGATACTGTACAGCAAACCCTAACAAAAAGACTTTTCAAAGTTAACCCAATTAACAAATAATGTGATGATAATATTAACTATCGATTGTCTTTTTGAACCCTAAGACAGCAGGAACCTCACATCTCCACTATAGAGCCCCTACTTCCCCCAGTCCTGGAACCCTTGGATAGGGTATGTGTCTCCCAATCTATATCAAATAATATTGCATCCCGTATGTGTCTCCCAATCCATATCAAATAATATTGCATCCGCCGATCACAACCTAACCAACGCAACGATTGCCACCTCAACATGTTTCACCTCAGACTGTGTCCAGAGACTTCACGTGTGGAATGACAAGCCTTCAGCTTCATTACTCGGGTGAGACCTTTCCTTTTAAAGTACACTCTAATTTCATCTCAGGTGGTTCACTTTCTAACAAAGTCCCATAACCTAGATATACACCAGTTTCTGTGAGAGAGAGAGCTTATGTTCACAGGTATCCATAAACTACTGCAATATATATACCTGAAAGCAGAAGTACACTGGAGTTTGCTGTCAATACCTCCCTAACACTTCCTCTCCACTATTCCAAGCTTGGGATCCATGATTGCTCAACAATTTGTTGGGCTTCATATGTTAACTCTCTTTTCAATCACCAGGTTCCAGATGCTACCAGGATGCCTGCCAGGCTTCCCTGGATTGAAGACCCCACCAATGTGTCCTGGAGCTCAGCTTCCCCAGAGACACACCCTACTAGGGAAAGAGAGAGACAGACTGGGAGTATGGACCGACCAGTCAACGCCCATGTTCAGCGGGGAAGCAATTACAGAAGCCAGACCTTATACCTGCTGCAACCCACAATGACCCTGGGTCCATGCTCCCAGAAGGATAGAGAATGGGAAAGCTATCAGGGGAGGGGGTGAGATATTGAGATTGGGTGGTGGGAATTGTGTGGAGTTGTACCCCTCCTACCTTATGGGTTTGTTAATTAATCCTTTCTTAAATAAAATATTTAAAAAATTAAAAAAATAATAAAAAAATTAAAAAAAAAGAAAACATGACTCCAGTGGGAGTTTGCAAATGAAAGGGCATGGTTTACAGTCCTCAAAAGGTTCTCCATTTTTTTAAAAAAGATTATCAAACATTAGCTTTTGACTAAACAGATTACAGCAAACTTCACAATTTACAACCATGTAAATTTGCTATCTTGCAACAGTCATATAAGATATCCTCTAGAAATGTATTTTAGCGCCAGAAACTCAAATATTAGCGTGGAAACATTAGGGGAAAAGGCGTTTTCTCGCTCTTTGTAGTTTCTAGAGGTTGCCTGCCTCCTATGGCTCCTCACTGTTTACAACATATTAACAACATTTGCCCTGAAACAAAGTTTTAGACCTTTTATGATAGCCATTGACAGGAAAATGTTTTTATATAAACATAGTCTTAATTCAGCTTGCAGATCACAAAATAAAATACTTTCTTAAAGAGATTCTAGCATTTTCATGATCTGTCTTTTTTTTGAAAATATATAAACTTACTTTCTTAATGCTATTGTTTAGTATCTTCATTATTGACATTTCTTTTTCCTCCTGACTCCTGTTCATTTTCATACAAGCCTTATCTTACATGTTAGTGCAAAACAGCTTCATTTAAGGTTTGATAGCACAGATTTCAATTAGCTATATCCAAGGTTCTAGAAAAAAACAGTGATGAAAATCAAATATTGATGTTAAAATTTAGTTATGATTATACAAAGTCACACTGTAATATTGTTCATTGAATTTTGACTGAATGTAACTAAGTCAAAATGTGTGTGATTTCTCCTTGCTCTGAAATCATGTTGAAGACACAATATATTTTTAAAAAATGGGAAATTCTTAGCCTTGAGTCTTCTGCTTTTGTGTATGGTATATACATTAACTCTGAACCCTTTTCTATAGTGCAATGTCCATATCTACACCGAGCCATGACATCCAGCTGCTTTATGCATTCATCTGTGTTAAGTGGCTGACTGTTGGTGGCTTTTGTGTTTTCCTATCCTTTTCTCTTTTGCTTTTCAGATTGAATTTTTCTTGGTACTAGTGACTTTTACAACTTTGTCTTTACTGAAGAACTGGTTTTCATTCCTACATCTGTGTCTCAATATCATATCAGTCTTTTGGATAATCACACCTAGACATACGTATTTTATTAGTACTAAATACACATGCTATTTATACAATAAAATATAAATTGTGTTAAAATATAATTAGAAATGAAGTTATTTTCTAAGGCATCTGTTATGGAGATCTTTATTATAGATATTTCACTTTATGTTTTATATATAATAGTTGGTGAGAAGTCCGGAACTAACAAAGACACAGTGCTACTTTGTTGACTTGGTATAGGTAATGTTGACCTTTTTTCTGAATTCTAATTTTATCAAATCTAATTTTTGTTATTAAATATTCCCTTTAATATATTTTACCATATCTTCTATGAAAAGAGAAGTATAAAAATACTTATTCAATCTAGTGACTAAATTACCAGAATATCACATAACATTTGAGTTCAAAGAGGAGTTAGATAAACATTATAATTCCACAAAAAAGTAAAATAAGGCTTACTAATTTAAATAAGGCAAGAGTTTTTTTCAGTGTATGTCACATCAAACACACTATATTTAAATATTTTATATTTCAAACTGTACTTTTATTCTTAAAATTAACTGCTTTAGGACAACTTTCATGTATGTATTCAAATTTTAAAAGACTACATCCCTTCCACAGTTTAATGGAAATAAAAATATAATTTTATTGAGGAAATATGACCTTACCTGCCCTGCTCATATCTCTCTAGACCTCGGCATTCAAGTTAGGGCTTTAAAACTGGGGTAACATAAGAGAGATAAGACCAAAATTCAAGATACCAGAGACAATTCCAAAATGAAAAATCACCTGCTCTAAATATGTGCTATAAGGAAAAGTAAATGAAGAGAATCAGAATTTAGGTACTTAGAACCATTAAATACAAAGACCGGAGGCAGTTACTAAAAATTAAAATATAAATTAATGAAATTTAAAACTGCATACTTAGGGAGTCAGTGCAGGTGGCGCAAAGCACAAGGACCAGCATAAGAAGCCCCACCTGCAGGGGAGTCGCTTCGCAAGCAGTGAAGTAGGTCTGCAGGTGTCTATCTTTCTCCCCCCCCCCCGGCTCCCCCTCCTCTCTCCAATTCTCTCTGTCCTATCCAAAAACAATGACATCAATAATCACAACAATGTTAAACAACAAGGGCAACAAAAGGGAAAATAAATAAATAAATATTAAAAAATAAATAGAACTGCATACTTAGTAAAAATTACTGTCGAAACTGTCATAATTAATGTATGGCCTTCATATTTTCAGAGCTTTCAGTTTTCATTCAGTGATTTATGAACAACTGAACATTTATGACTTGATTATTCTATTTCAAATCCTTGGTTGAATAATAAATTGGAAGACAAATATGTCTACCATAATCATTTTCTATCAGCCAAGAATTTATGAAATCTAAATTTTAACATAATATTGACTTAAAGTCTAATGAAGTTCTATAATAAAGGATGTGCAAGCCAAACTGTAGTTCTTTGCATTTCTAAACCAAGGTGACATGTGTGTTTTTATAGCAACTTGGACCTTCAGTGATGTGTCTAGCCCAATAAGTCTTTTTTGATCTTAATATCTAACTAACTTTATTAATGTGAGCCAGAAAAATCAGATATAGAAATAGAAGTGAATAATAAAATTCTGTATGGTCCCTTTCATTCTGTAATCACTATCAAATAATAAAGTGTAATTATATGGATCATTTAGGAAGCGATAGATACATTGATAAATTTAGATTATGTTACCATTTCAAAAATGATGAAAATTCATTTTCTTTGGATAAGTCTGGCAGTTACATTAAAATATGCACTAGGGAACATTTAAAAAACTTTTATGGTGTCTTTTATGCTGCTACATATTCTGGTTTTTAGAGGGAAAATTGCCCTGGAGGAGAAATCCTTCAGAAAGAAGAAGAGAGGGAACACAAGGACTCAGAGGGGGAAAAAAAAAAAGTTTGCAACTGCAGAGAATGATTAGTACAAGGAAAAGGAGGAGGAGACATCTGTTGGTGAAATGATTTTTAGAGATAATTAAGTGCATTCATCCAGAAATAACACATATTATATACATCGTTTGCAGGCACACATGGCTTTACTAAAAACAAGAGAGACTTTTGAAAGGCCCACAAAAATAATCAGCAGCTTTGAGCTGATATCACCAGAATGTTAGCCCTCCCTATGTGACCCACCTCGCCTTCCTAACTTCCTTTCACACTTCATAATAGATTTCATTGCAGGGAATAAATACTATTTACAATGGTAAGATTTATTCAGAAGTATTGTCTGAAAGGTATGGCCTATTCCTTGTGTTTTTAAGTAGCATAGATTAATATCTTATTTCAATCTCCTGGAATTTAATTGGATTTTGGAGTATCCCAGAGGTCCATGTATAAAGAACATTAGTTTTCCAAACAAGTGGAGGCAGATATTTTAAAACATAGAATAGAGCAATTGACCTAACAGTAATAACTACTTTAAAGGCATAATGAAAATTAACCTCAGAAATAAAGTTTTGATTTTCCCACATTCTTAACTACTTAATCTTGGTTCATAAAAAAAAGCCATGCTTTATTTTCTGAATGTGATGCTTTCTTATGTAGATTATACATTCTGTAAAGTGCTAAATGGTGGTTCTTGAAAGGTAAAGAAGAAAGCAAAAGGTAAAAGGTATATATAGCTTGCATGTAATACTCAACATATAAAGATCACTTATGAGATAATTTAGGTTTTCAAATCTAAATGAATCTTTAAAGTTTTTTACTAGAAATACTTAAGTAAATAAGAGCAGAAAATAGCAATTTCATTCCAACAATTTTGTTATTAATCATAACAAAATACTTAACAGGGCCGGGTGGTGGCACAGATGGTTGAGCACACATATTACAATGCACAGGGACCCAGGTTCAAACCCCTGGTCCCCACCTCAGGGGGAAAGCTTTGCAAGTAGTAAAGCAGGTCCACAGGTGTCTCTCTGTCAAGCTCCCCCCACCACCTCCTCTCAATTTCTGGCTGTCTCTATCCAATAAATAAATATATTAAAAAAAACCAAAAATAGGCATTTCCATTTAATAATTCTTCTGACATGGATAGATTTTCTGGCATGAGACTCCAATGAAGCTTTTGTTTTCATATCTCTGATGCATTGCCATGCTAACTCACTCAATTTCAGTACTGATGTCTTTAGGAAAAGTGCATGTGTCTTTAGGAAAAGTCCCAATGTCATCTAATTTGAACTCCCTTAGAATCAGATTGTTTTAACCCTATACCATTCCATGGTTTATATATTCATTAACTAAAATTTTAAAAAAGACTCAATTTTTCTGAATTGTTTAGAATATTTAAAAATATCTGTCATGGTTCCAGGTAAAAACAAATAATATCTTTGAAAATCCATATAGTTGAAGGAAGACAGGTCCCTTCTTATGTTCTTTTTTTTTAGTGTGAGTGCAATTTTTCTAGACATATTTCTCATGGTCCTATCTTATTATTTAAATTATATCACATGCCTGTCTCAGTGGGGGGAGAGTTATCATGATTTTCTAGCTTTATACCAATCAGTCTCTCTACTACCTCAACAATGTAGGAGTTTTAATGGCAATGACAATGACAATGGGTATATTTGTTGTGTTTTTGTAGCATAACCACAATACCTACCACCCACACTTCAATTATTAATCACACATTGATTTCAAGGATCACTCCTCACCTTGAACTGTACTCATTTTTGAAAAAGTCTTATATTCACTTACATAATAGAAATAGAAAAAACTTTAAATAAAGACCACATTGCAAAGGTTTTTGTTTTAAATTTTGCTTGAGCTAATACTTTAATTATAAATCATCAATAACATTATTTTGAATGAATGAATAAATTTATAGGGCTTGGTTTGTCTGACATGTGGTTTTCCTTTGCACAAGTTTATTCTTAGCTGTGACTAAACAGATTTTTTTTCTTGACTTGATAAAATGTTTCCTGAAATATATTTTAGGAATGATTGTTCCTAAGGAGAAAACCTTTTAGGTACAGGAAAGGAAGTAGAAATACAATGTGCTTCTTACAAAAAAATCAAAGAGTTATTTTTAAGCTAAATTTTACAAAATGAGGTTTAACAAAATAAACAAAAAGGGAGTGTTAATTTTAATAATGTGTTCTCTAAATAAAATGAATCTGTAAAATTCTTAATTAACTGATTTTGACATAATTTGCTACTTTTTTGCAGTGAAAATATAAATACCAAATGTTGGGGGGAGTAACCTTTGAATTCTATCATTTTGTCATTAAAAATAGAAAGATTTTATGTTTAGAATGTGACGAATATTATACTTTGTACATTATGAAAAGAAACTGCAACTTGGATTAACAATACCCAGTATTTCCGTTTCATTTCTGTAAATGTGTGATTTTTTTTTGTTTGTTTTTGTTTTTGTTTTTACCAGAGCACTGCTCAACCTGGACTAATGACAGTATAGGGGATTGAACCTGGGACTTCGGAGCCTCAGGCATGAGAGTCTCTTTTCATAACCATTATGCTATTCCTCCCAACCCCCTTCCTCTTCATTTCTAACACCATGTATAGTCCAAGATGTCATTTTTCTTATTTTTTTATTTGTTTATAATTGGAAAGAGACAGAGAGAAATTGAGAAGGGAGAGGAGATAGGAAAATAGAGAGACACCTGCAGCCCAGCTTCACAACTTGTGATGGTGAAAATTTTCCCCTTCAGGTAGGGACCAGAAACTTGAACCTGGATCCTTGTACACTGTAATGTGTATGCTTAAGCAGATGCACCTCTAAGTGATATCATTCAGTATTCTTCCTTCTCATTTTGGCTTTTCTCTACTCATAATCTAGCTCCAAAAAATTCCACTACATTTTCAATTTAATACACATATCCAGTCACATCAATGTCTGAGCTGGCATATGTTGATTATATGTTTTCTAGAAATTTTAATATAAATTCATTGGTCTGATAATCCATCATAGTCCTAAAATAAGCACACTCCAGTTTTCCATACTTTCCATTTGGGTATTCTTACATAACTTCTTCAGTTGAATTTTATTCTCACAGTTTCCCAAAAGACAATCCCTATTTTCTCTACCAATATTTTCATTTTCCCAAGATGTATTTAAACTCTTCCTGCAGAAAGTCACTCAGTATATCTATCATTAATGTTTGCGTCCAATTATTACACCTTTGTTATATTTCCTACAAGCCGTAGTTATTTAATACTTTCTCTCCAAAAGAAACGTGGTAAACTGAGTACTCCAAAATCTGAGTGAGTGCCTTAACATTTGTTAATTATATTTGACTGAGTACAGACTAAGGTGGAGCTGTTCTGTACTCCAGCATGACTAGTCTTCATATAAAGGGAAGACCCAGAGATTTCCAAGTGTGTACAAAAGTAGAGAATGAAGCTATGAAACTGCAAGGAAAGGAACTAAAAATATCACCTGCAAACCTCAAGGAGAAAGAAGAAAAGATGTCCCTATAGGATACAGAGGGAGGATGGTCTCTATCAACACCTTGATTTCAGAGATCTAGACTCTAGGAAATGGAGAGAGCAAAATTCTGTCCTTTAGTCACCCAACATGCTTTGCAAAGGAAGCCACAGGAAACCAATATTACCAATATGGCTTTATTTTCCCTCTTTCTCCTTTCTTTTCTTGTCCCTCTAATATAACTCAGCTCTCTTTCCACCAAAAGCTTTATAAATGTAAGAATCACATTTTACCTCTACTATCTTACTCATTTTTGAATCTCCTTCAGTGACTTCACAATAATCGCTGCCTAATAAAACTAAAGAACGCTTTGAGATAATATAATGATTTACCTCTCCTCTTAAGTGTACAAAAATGCTGTAGGCAAACACCTCAAGGTATTTACAAAATAATTCTTATTTGTTCCTTTTTTCTGTTCCACAATTCATCTAACACTCAAAAGCACTACCTGCTGACAAATGGTGAGTTTCAAGAACTTCCTTACTTCAAATAGACAAATGCTAAAGCAAATATTTAGTTAATTGTGTGGGCACAAGTAAATATTTAGGGGTCATAACCTCATTCTATATAAGTTATTGAAGCAAATGCTAACTGAGAATATTTTAGAGTATATTTTAAACAGACTATTAAATATCCACATATCTATCATTCAGCCTCCAAATTATCATCTCATTACCAATCTTTCCCATACATGTCCCCATAATTTCCCTTACAAACTAGTGGGGTATAAAAACATGTTTATTTTCTTCCATCAATTTCTTATCTTGACTGTAACAGTTTCTCTGTCATTTAGAAAATTAAGTAACATCTTGATAGGGTACTCTAATATCTACATTTAAAAATATTTCTGAACTTAATATTTTCAAGTATCCATTCAGTGACAAGATTTGAAAGGGAAAAAGTTGGGAAATTTGAATATCAACTGAATTGAACATAATTTGAGATGGGGACACAGGGAGGAAAGAGATGCATTTATAGTTATAAATGTTTGGAAGCCATCCAATTTGAGTTTATGGCCTTTCATTTTTGTATTAACTCATTTTATTTTTGTGTGTGTTTTAATACTAATTTGCAGTATTACACGATGTTAGAGGTATGATTTCCTAACTTCTAACATCTTTTAATATATGTTTATATATGTTACTATCCCTACCCCCAAAGTTCCAGTGCCATTACACCAGAGACTCCTCTGCCTATCCTCTTGCCCTACTTCCTCTCTCTCTCTATCTCCTCTGATAATAACCATGGTGAGTCAATTTGGTTATTATTCCTTTTTTTTTTTTTTTGGTAAGTTGATTTCTTTAGATATTTCCATTTTACACTTGAATGAAATCATGTTAGTTTTTAATCACTCCAACACATAGCATAATCACCTCCAGTTCCATTCTTCTTGTCCCAAACAGTACACTGTCTGCTTCTCAAAAGATAAGTCATTATTCCACTGAGTATATATATTTCACAGCTTCTTTATATACTAATCTGTCCATAGGTATTTAGGCTGATTACATAGTTTGGCTTTTATGCCTCATGCTACTATTAACATGGGGTTTATATATCATTTCAAATTAGTGTTTCTGTGTTCTTGAGATAAATGTGAAGGAATTGTAGGATTGTAAGATATTTTTCTTTTTGGGAGTTGGACTGTAGTGCAGCGGGTTAGGCGCAGGTGGTGCAAAGTGCAAGAACAGACGAAAGGATCCCGGTTCAAGCCCCTGGCTCCCACCTGCAGGGGAGTCATTTCACAGGCAGTGAAGCAAGTTTGCAGGTGTCGGTCTTTCTCTACCCCTCTCTGTCTTCCCCATCTCTCTCCATTTCTCTCTGTCCTATCCAACAACTACAACAATAAAACAACAAGGACAACAAAAGGGAGTAAATAACTAAATATATTTTTTAAAAGATATTTTTCTTTTTTGTGTAATCTCTATACTAATGTCCATAGGTTCTGCACCATCTGACATTCCCACCAACAGTTTAGTTATTAGAGATAATTTTTCTTTATATCCCCACCAGCATTTGCAATGGCCATATTACTCTTGTTTTTGTTCCTGCTCATTACAAGATATGTTAGATAGTAGAAACATTAAATCAAAGAACTCTATATAGGATTATACATACAATAAGAATACATATGGGTGGAGGTGCACCAGGTAAAGCATTCATATTGCAGTACCCAAGGGCCTAGATTCAAGCTCCTGGTCCCCACCTGCAGGAAGAAATATTCATTAGCAGTGAAAGTGTGATGCAAGTATCTATTTCTACCTTCCACTTCACTCTCAATTTCTCTTGTCACTATATAAAATAAGTAAATTACATATCTTTAAAAAATAAAAACACAGAAGTTTCCAAATTAATTTTAATCTTGAGTAGATTTGATTCTATAATAGAATTTTGCTTGCAGATATTAAGACCAACTTTAGTTAATGTAACAGAAAAGAAATTGGTGTCAAAAAAGTCATACTGAAAAGAGAGTTAACATACAAAGCCAATCAAATTGTTGAACAATCATGGACCTAAAGACTGGAATAGTGCAGATGAAGTATTGGGGGTATTCCCTGCGTGCTCTTGTGTACTTCTGCTTTCAGGTATATATTTTTCCCTTAGTTTATGGGCACGGGTGAACCTATGATCTATCTCAGGGGACCTGGACTACATCTAGGTTTGGGGACTTTATTGGGGAGTGGAACACCTGGAATGGAATTAGAGAATACTATGAAAGGAACGGTCTCACCCTAGTGATGAAGCTGAAGGGTTGTCATTCCAAACCTGAAGTCTCTGGTCACAGTCTGAAGTGAAGCATGCTGGGGTGGCACTCGTTGTGTTGATTAGGTTGCTATCCGCGGATGCAATATTATTTGATTTGAATTGAGAGCAGCATGCAGAAAAGTGGGACCTACCCTAAGGTTCCAGGACTGGGGGAAATATAGGCTCTATAGTGGAAATGTGAGGTTCCTGTTGTCTTAGGGTTCAAGAAGACAATGGATAGTTATTGTTATCATCACATTATTTGGTGATAGGGTTAACTTTGGAAAGTCCCTTTGATAGGGTTTGGGGTATAATACCCAGCATCTTGTATATAGCTGTGCGCTCGGTTACTTCTGTTCTCCCTGGTCTAGGCTTTTGGGAGAGAACATATCAAAGACAGCCTATGTATTAAAAAGACTCAGTCTGTGTTTTAAGAAGTTCTAGACATATCATCAGTTTTCCGCCTCTCATATTAATTAAATAGTGGTTTATATAATGTTTACACTTTAGTAGGATTGTACATAAACACCACTTCCACCACCAAAGGACTGTGTCCCATCCCCACCACCCACCCCCACCCTCCGCCGTGCCTGGAAGCCCATCCTCCCCTTCACCACAGTGTTTTTACATTGGTGCCCTGCTCTCGATTTAATCAGATCCTGCTTTTAGTTTCCCTTTCTGTTCTTCTTTCTCAACTTCTGTTGATGAGTGGGGACATCCCATACTCATCTTTATCTTTCTGACTTAGCTGACTTAACATAATTCCTTCTAGCTCTGTCCAAGATGGGTCAGATAAGATGGGCTCATTGTTCTTAATAGCTGTGTAGTACCACCCTCTGCAACCCACAAGGACCCTGGATCCATACTCCCAGAGAGATAGAGAATGGGAAGGCTATCAGGGGATAGGGTGGGATGTGGAGATTGGGTTATAGGAATTGTGCGGAATTGTACCCCTCTTATTTTATGGTTTTGTTAATGTCTCCTTTCTTAAATAAAAAATAAAAAGTAACAAGCACCTGGGGATCAGAGCTACCTATATATATATTGCAAATTTCTATTAAAAAAAGTCATACTGTTAGTAGCTGACTGTAAAATCATGTTAGAACTGAAACTTAGCACAAGAATGGCCTCAGTGTTCTATAGATGTTTTCCCTCTGCCCTTAAAGTTCGACTCCACAATAGCTGTTGTGAATTTACAGTCACTCCATAGCAATATTTAGAATTTTGTTCATTGCTGTTACTACATATAATATCTAACTAAAGTTTCATTTTATAAATTTGTGGTAGAATGATTGTCATTAAATGCTTCCTAGATACCATTTAATGTAAAATACTACTAGTAATTTAAATAGCAAAAGTTCAACTGAGATGTAATTCACTCTGTTAAAGTATCCATCAGTTGGGAAGTATCTGATCTAGCAAGTATAGGAAAATTTCTCAGAGCTATACAAAAATTGAAGAGTTTATAGAAAAAAAAAAAAGTGGATATAAAGGACGGACTTGCTTTAGGCTAAACTAACTTTGACCACCTTCCTATGAGAGACTGAAGAGAGAGTCTATCAGGTAAACTATCTCATTAATGATGACCCGGAAATTCTAGATTCCAAGGCTAAGTTACGTTTCTGGGAAATCCTTAGGCTGCAATTAATTTCAGTATTAAATCTTATTTTACTTATGTGGGATGTAGCACATGTTACTCTATTTTGTGTCTGTTGTCTCTTTTTATTAGTAGTAAAAAAAGTGGTTACAAGAAGTAGTCTTACTTTACTGTAAAGATATGTGTAAATGCTAGAGAGAGAAAAAAAGAGAAAGAGAAAAAGAAAGAGAAAGAGATAAGAGCAACACTCTGGGATTAGCAGCATATTCAGTGTTGGGAACTGAATTTCAGAATCCAAAGATTTATCCATTGTGCCACCTGCAAAGTCAAACTACTAGTAGTTTTATCATTTTTAAATGTTTATTTATTCATTTGTTTTTGTACCAGTGCTCTGTTCAACTCTGGTTTATGGTGGTGTTGGAGATTGAACCTGATACTTCCAGTGCCTCAAGTGTGAAAGCATTTTTGCATAACCATTATGCTGTCTTCCCAGTCAACTGATAATAATTTCAAAAACTCTAAAGGATACATATATAATAGTGCAGAATTTATATAATGACTAAACTTTGGACTTGTTATTCTGCATTATTTAAAGAGAATTAAAATCACTTCATAACAAAAACAAAAAATTAAACAAACTGATAAATCAATGACTCTTTTGAATACTATGTAGAGACTCAGGGAAAGCTGTTCCCCAACACTGGTATAATAGATAACAAATATAGGAAGTCAAGGTTATAAGAGCAGCTGAAACCCTAGGAATCAATGCTGGCAGAAAAGCTTAAATTATGCACCAGAGCATTTGCTTTGCCTTGTGACCAACCCAGCTTCAAGCCAGACAAGGCTGCATTGGAGGGAGCATGGATATTAAGAGCTTTTTCCATTTTTATCTTCTATCTAAAAGAGTAAGTTTGGAGTGGTGAAGCTCAGTGGTGTGTGTGTGTGTGTGTGTGTGTGTGTGTGTGTGTGTGTGTGTGTGTGTTTGTCTTCAAGATATACTTGGAGAAATCTGACCAAGCTCCTAAAGTAAATATGGGTAAGTTTTCTCTTTAAGCAGAGGGAAAGAAAATGAAATGCTTTGAGAAACACCAGAGTACCTACTCTACTTAACAAGACCTGCCCTCAGGGCGGAGTGATTAACTTGAGCCTAGGCTGCTGTGGTATTAGCAGAGTTCGATTCCTGTAGTGAAGAAAAGTAACCAATTTCAAACTACTCTTACCACCCATCCCACCTTAACTTATAAAAGAAATATTTGAGAAAGGGGCCAGATGGTAGCGTACCTGGTTGAGTGCACATGCTACAATGCAAAAGGACCTGAATTCAAGCCTCCAGGCCTCACCTACAGAGGGACAACTTCACAAGTGGTGAAGCAGTGCTGCAGATGTCTCTGTTTATCCCCTTCTCTATCGCACCACTTCTCCCTAGATTTCTCTCCATTTCTAGCCAAATAAATAAAATATTTTTAAAATAAATATTTGAGGAACTATCATAGTTCACAGGTCAGGGGCAGAAACTCAGTAAAAGATTGAGGTTCTTAAACCATGAGGTAGATTGTACCTACTCCACTCCCACCTCACTACACATTTCTAAAAGTATAGTTATCTCAATTCCTTTCAGCTGAAAATAAGGCACTAATAAGCTACAAGGTGTCAACACTGTTTCTTTGGAAAACCAAGAGTTTCAGATGCTGGCAAACTTGCTCTAAGGTGAAAACCCTGAAATCTTCATCACACTTCTCCCACAAAAATAATCAGGTACTGGCAAGGCAAAACACACCAAGAAGCTTCTCAGTACAGTGACAGTGAAACTTGGTGGAATCTTCCACATAGATCTGGCAAGAAAATTGCTTGTTTGTGCACTGGAAAGGGCCTGATGACTGAGACCCCGCCCCCCAGAAATTCTGAATAGGACTGGCAACAATTCTGGGGTTTTGACACAAATATGAGTCTAGTACGCCAAGGGGTGATTGTAATGATTCTTGAAAAATAGGATCCTCTTTGAAGGTATCTGCAGAGTGAGGTTATTGCACTCTTTTCAAACAAAGAGATGCTCACACAAAAGCAGAGATGCATACAAGGGCAGCCCAGATGGACTTGGGAGTTGGGCAAGTCCTTTTCGTGTGACTCTAGACAAACGTCTTCACTTTCAGTACCAGGATTCTATCACTTCCCAGTGTAATTCTTGACTGAAGAACTGTGTCCCATGTTAACATGAATTCATTTAATTTTGATAACAACCTGCACAATTACTGTGCAGGTTTTGATTTTTTTAAAAACAATATCAGCTATATGGCTAAAAATATAAGAGATCCTTTGAGTACTATCATGGCAGTTTTCTCTGATTTTAGCATCATGATTTGAACAGAGGATTTAAGGACCTAAGCTCATCATTTATATTGTTTAAGTGGTTCACTGCACTGAGCAGATTCCACTCATGCCACAATGCTTATATGTATCATGATTGCTTAACAGTCAAGGACTGCAGCCACTTAGCCTCCCAAGGCATGTGCTTCAGCTGGCACTTCATCAGAATCAACCACAGGTGGTAGCTTGATTAATTGTGATGCCACTGCATGCCTTGAATTATTAGTGTCCTGGATCCCAATGGTCTGCGTTTCAGTACTGTGCTTAAGGCCCTGGGCATGACCAAACCAACTCCAAGTATCATTTGTAAAGGCTTATCTCCTAGGGCCACTTCCAGTACAAATTCTGTATCAGTCAGGACCCAGTTAGAAAATAGAAACCAGTAATTGGTACAGAGAAAATTTCATTTAAAGAATTATTAACTCATTAAAGGTGATTAACTACTAAATGAAAGACAATTCTTAAGAAGTACAGCAAGAGCCAAAGTCAGAACAGTCACTCCCTCCAACACATAATATTATATGAGGAAGAATAAAACTTGGAAGAGCTTCACATCACCCCAGCCAAACTGAGACTCAAACTCTGCTAGAGAAGATGTGTTTGTGGTCAGGGTAGGAAAATTTGCAAAGTAATTTCAGGCTGGAATTGTTGACATGGGAGAGGCCAACCAGAGTGACAAATGTCCATGACTGGAAGGCAGAAAACTCCCACCAATAGTAGGGTTACCATCCAAAATACAAAAAAATGTTCATGCCGGAAAAACGATGAATACAGTTGTATAAGTGCATCCGAAATATTATAAAATAAAATTGTTCACATGAATTTCAAATGTAACTGAGTATCTTGTGCACTTATTAAATACTGTAATACTAGCCTGGAATGATGGGAAACTCAGTCAGAGGTTACACTGCTAGACCTTCTGCACACACTAGCCAAGAAACTTCCTATTGGGATACCATTAAGTGTTGTTGAATGTGGGGTTCCAATCCATGTCCCTCAAACCGCTGATCTTCAGAGGCAGAAGACCAAAGCTTACTAGAGCAGAATTTAAAAAAATAAATAAATAAGGCTTCTACTTCTTCTCCCTATATACTGCATGCAATGCAATCTAATGATAAACATTGTAACAGTTATCAGGAGAAAAAATGTCTGGGGGGTGGAGTAGTTCCAATTACACAAGACAAGGCAAGAAAAGATGGATTTTTGGAGCTGGAAGAAATTAAATCAGTAACTGTCATGATAGATATTCGCTGTAGTTATCTTTTAAAAATATGATGTGATATTTCATTTCAACAAAATTATACAAGCAACTGTTTTCAAAGCTGTGTGAATCACCAAATCTATATTTGTATATTTAATTGAGTGAGCATTTGTTTTCTATTCAAGAAATTGTACATATTATAATACTGCACATTTATAATATTCATCCAAACATTTATTTTAAAGTGACATATTTAAGTGGTGGCTACCCTCATTAGTATCAGTGAACAAAAACTCTTGGAATGAATTATTTCTTCTTCATAACTTCATGATTCGTTGACAGTTGTGTTTTAGAGCTGCAAATTTGAAAGTTGATAGGCTGAGGAAAGGAACTAAACATAGTGTTTCTCTGATTTATGATTTTTTTTTTCTAAACTAGTGATACTTTGCAATGATAGAGTTTCAGTAAATTGCTATTAGATGCATTTTTTTTTTTGGTGGAGTAGAAAAATAGCAACTACTAATTCTGGTTGGGTAGAAAGGCCTACAATTACATTCCCTTCTACTCACAAAGCTATTGAAGAATTCTGTATTGTACAAGAACTTGTGGTAGCTTGATTTTTAGGGATTTATGTATCTAATTCACTGTGCAGTTATGTTATATATAGAAAGATGTTTAAGATATTTTCCCTAAATCAAGTTAAAAAAAGTAAAATAGTAGAGAATTTTATTTAATTGGAACATTGAAATTAGCCAGGATATGTATGAACGTGGATTTTATTTTTCAACAGTTGGGTAGATGTTATGTATGAGTACTCTTCTACGTATATGTCAAAAATAGATACTTTAAAAATTATCACAGTATATATGAATATTAATCCTAGTGGGCCAAAAAAAAAAAAGAAACTGAAAAAGATAGTATGGAAAACATAAAGACCATAGATATCTAAAGTGATAATGGTTTGGAATGGAGTATAGAAGTCTCAGTAAGAGCTTTTAATTTTAATATTGATATAATATTAGAATAATACTTATGTTGGCCCTTATATAATGAATAATGGACACCCAGAACACTAAAGAAATATAGAATCATTTATTTGGATAATAAAAAGAATTCACGATAATTCAACAAGAAGGTTAAAAAAATTCGATTTGGGGGTCTGGTGGTGGTGCACTCAGTTAAGTGCACTTATTACCATGCTTAAGGACCGAGCTTCAAGCACTGATTCTCTACTTGTGGGGCTGGGTAGGTGTGTGTGTGTATGGGGGGGGGGGGTGGCTATGAGTGATGAAGCAGGCCTACTGTTTCCTCCCTTTCTTTCTCCATCTGTATCTCACCTTACCTCCCAATTTCTCTCTGTCCTATAAAATAATTAAATGAATAAATGTTAAAATATATAAATCTTTAAAAATATACAGACAATCCCACCAATGTGTCCTGGAGCTCCGATTCCCCAGAGCCCTGCCCCACTAGGGAAAGAGAGTGGCAGGCTGGGAGTATAGATCCACCTGTCAACGCCCATGTTCAGCAGGGAAGCAGTTACAGAAGCCAGACCTTCAACCTTCTGCATCCCACAATGACCTTGGGTCCATACTTCCAGAGGGGTAAAGAATAGGAGAAACCTCTCAGGGGAGGGGATGGGATACAGAGTTCTGGTGGTGGGAATTATGTGGAGTTGTACCCCTCTTATTCTATGGTTTTGTCAATGTTTCCTTTTTATAAATAAATTAATTAATAAATATTTAGAAATATAAACATGTATCTGCCTTTTGTTTTAATTATATAAATAATTTCTCTTAATATTTTATTGATTTATTTATTGTATAGAGACAGAAAGACATCGAGAGGGATGAGGAAGATAAAGATGGAGTGAGTAAAAGAGACACCAGCAACACAGCTTCACCATTTGTGAAGCTTTCCTCTGCAGGTGTGGACCAGGGGTTTGAACCTGGGTCCTTGAAAATTGCAATATAACTGCTCTATCAATTGTGTCAACATTTGTCCCCTCTTCTGTCTTCTATGTGGATTAATATAAATATAAAAATAGATTTTCCTGAGAATAAATATGTATGCTCTCATATAAATTTGAATATTTCACCTCATGCAAAAAGACAATATAAAAACTAATTTTAATGGAACTAAAAATACAGAAATATGTCAAGTGGATTCTAAAGAGGTAATATTTAGTTTTGATAAAATAACAATCTTACAGATAGTCTCCCTAAATATAAACCAAAAATGATACAACACTAACATAAACCTTGCTTACTCATGAACAAAATTTGCAGATGCAACAAAGTTCTTCATTATTTTAGTATGATTATATATTTTTTGTATATTTATTCATTTCCCCTTTTTGTTGCCCTTGTTGTTTTTCATTGTTGTTGTAGTTATTATTGTTGTTATTGTTGATGCCGTCGTTATATAGGACAAAGAGAAATGGAGAGAGGAGGAGAAGACAGGGTGAGAGAAAGACAGACACCAGCAGACCTGCTTCACTGCCTGTGAAGCGACTCCCCTACATGTGGGGATCCTTACACCAGTCCTTGCGCTTTGCGCCACGTGCGCTTAACCCACTGCGCTACCCCCGACTCCCCATGATTATAACCTTATTATCATTATTATTTATTTTTTTTGTCATCACCAGGGCTTCACTGCTCCAGGTTGACTGTTTTCAGATAAACAAGTAGGAAAAGAGAAAGATACCATAACGTCAAAACTTCCTCTAGTGTTGGGAAGCTGAGCAGAGTCTAGTTCAGCGTTGGCTGCATTTTGGGAAGGGGAATGCTGCTAACAGACCTTCCTGCATGACGAGCCTGCTAGAGGCACACAGGGCTGCCTGCTGCCCTGACTCAATACCAGTGAATATGACCAGGTCCATTCTTCTGTGAGTCAGACACTTCAGGAAACTCCAGATGTGCTGTTTGAAAAGCCACACGTGGGAGTTTCTCATTAAGCCAGACCTGGCAAGACCTAGAACTTAGACCTAGCCAGAACTTTAGGTTTAGGGGCTCATTTCAAGTGCCCACTCTCCAAACAGTCTGGCCATAACAGGTCAGGGACCCCAGGCAGATGGAGGGTACAGTTGGACAGTGGGCACCTGGCACACCTTGTGGGGTGGTAAATATTCTTTGCTCAGACGGAGGTTGATGAAGGTCTGGGCAGGCACATAAAAGTCTTGCAGGCCTGTTGCACCTGCCCCCTGGCTCTCATAATAGAGGGCCTGGTGGTACCAAGCGGCCAGGATTCCTGTCTTACTAGCCATCTCAGAAGCCTAGAGGACACCACACAGTTGATGGGTGTCTGATGCTGGGTCTGCCCCTAGAAAGGCTGTTACCTTCTGTATATTGCCCTGAAAAAGCAAGCAGTGAAGTTGGGCCTGTACCAGTTCATGGTGTGTCAGAATTTGGTTCAGCTCCGCCTGGTTTCCCAAGGAGTGAGCTCACAAGCAACACAGCCAGAACCACAGTGTCCAGCAGATGAACCCTTCAGACTGCCCTGGGTGCTTCAGCCAGAAGACAGGAACATGGAACTTCCCACCAGTGTGGAACAAGTTAAGTGTTCCAGCAATCTCTCCTAGGAGAAATGCCTGAAGTATAGATTGATCCAGTTTCAAAGCAACAAATGCCAAGGTATGAAATGATATATACTGATATAGCTATAAAATATATATGTATATATATATATATACACATTTACTATTCCTTTTTTGGACAAAATATATTTGAAAAAATATTCATAGACAAATAGATTTTTAGTATTTTTTCTCCCCAACTAGATTCCCACAGCTGTTAATAATTTGCTGAAATCTAGAACAGAGAAATACATGAGGCAATGCAAAAGCAAACACCTCTAAGGAAGTTTCAGAGACATTTAACATTTTAAAACGGAAATTATATATCATCTTTGCATATAATATATAAAGTTAAACAACCTCAGCATGTGGTAAGTCTCAGGCAAACATCAGTTTCTTTATTAAGAAAAACCGATTCTCTCAACCTCTCTCTCTCTTTCTCTTTCTCTCTCTCTCTCTCACACACACACACACACACACACACACACACACACGACCATTTCATTTTGCTGATGTTGGGAGAAATAAAGAGGGAGAAAAATCAAACAAAGGAACCAACAACCTATTATGTACCACTCATTTTAGAAGTTCTATTTCAGCCCCTGTTAGCAGTAATCCTATTATATTCAATCCAGTAAGAGAGCGTGAGACATGTTCCTGTATACCAAGATACCAAGAAGCAATGTTAAGATTTAAACTCAGGGATTTTTTTTTTATGATTCTTAACTTCTGTGTGTTTTTTCAATCCACCATCATTCTTCCCAAAACTTTCTTTTAAAGCTTTATATTGACACAGTGATACTTAAAGGGAAATTTAAAGGCTTAGGGCCTGAGGCTGGGTGATGATGCACTTGGTTGAGTGCATACCCACATTCAAGGCTCTAGCCCTCAACTGGAGGGGGGAAGCTTCATGAGTGGTGATGCAATCCTGTCCTTAATCTCTATTTCCCTATCTCCCGCCTCCTCTATGTCACTTGCTCTCTGTCTCTGTCCAATAAATTAATAAATAAAAATATTAAAACTAATTATAAATAAATAATAGCTACTTCCTAAACAAGTTAATTTTCTTTCTTTCTTTTTTTTTTTTTATCCACATAGTGGCATACTGAGTAGAGCACATATGTTCCAAGTAGATATTTTTTTGAGAAGTCACAAGATGTTTGTGTTGAAGGAGAGGGATAAAGACTACCCTTCAAATTATGCATATCTCCTTTTGCCAAGGAAGAAAAAGGATATTAATTCTATCCCAACCATTCTGTCAATTTAATCCGTACAGATGTTAAATAACTCAAACTGAATAAATCTCCTTCACTGTTGATTTTCATAGAATGGATAAAAGTACTGAAAATGAAAGATTATGGAAAGATTGGGTGTCATATTGAGATCAAAAGAATCACAATAGTAAAAACATTTTTTATCCAAATAAGGATTATCTTCAACTCAAGCATTATAATAACCTCTAGACATACAAGAAAACTTCCATAAAAAGATGGAAAATGGTGATTGACAAAGAAGATACTGATTTATCAAAATAATAATAATAAATAAATAAATAAATAAATAAAATAAAATAAAGGAAAAGTATAAGAAGGATACAGTGAATAGGTTACCCAATAGAAAAAAATTAAGGGGAAGAAAATAATCGAGCCGCCTGCATATTCTTTAATACCTTTTACTTAAGGTCAAAACATTTGCTATTCCAGACCTCACTGATCTCTTGCATTCTGCTAGAACTCTCTTGTCCTCTCATTTCTAGCAAAACTCCCAGTGCCTCCTCAAATTTTCATGGAATGAGCAGAGACAATGTTATAGAGAACTTGTTTGATTTCTTGTATCACTCCTTGGTTATGCTCATGCACAGGTGCTCATAAACAAGCTTAGAGGCCAATACCCTCACACCCAGCATCAGAAAAAAGACTTGTCCACTCTTCAGCTTCATTACTCAGGTGAGACCTTTCCTTTCATAGTATACTCTAATTCCATCTCAGGTGGTTCACTTTCTAACAAAGTCCCAAAACCCAGATATACACCAGTTTCTGTGAGAGAGAGCATATGTTCACATGTATCCGTAAACTACTGCAAAATATATACCTGAAGGCAGAAGTGCACTAGAGTTTGCAGTGAGTACCCCCTAACACTTCCTCCCCACTATTCCAAGCTTTGGGTCCATGATCGCTCAACAATTTGTTTGGCTTCATATGTTAACTCTCTTTTCAGTCACTAGGTTCCAGATGTCATCAGGATGCCAGCCAGGCTTCCCTAGACTGAAGACCCCACCGAGGTGGCCTGGAGCTTCGCTTCCCCAGTGACCCACCCTACTAGGGTAAGAGAGAGGCAGACTGGGAGTATGGACCGACCAGTCAACGTCCATATTCAGCGGGGAAGCAATTACAGAAGCCAGACTTTCTACCTTCTGCAACCCACAATGACCCTCGGTCCATGCTCCCAGAGGGATAGAGAATGGGAAAGCTATCAGGGGAGGGGGTGGGATATGGATATTGGGTGGTAGGAATTGTGTGGAGTTGTACCCCTCCTACCCTATGGTTTTGTTAATTAATACTTTCTTAAATAAAAATAAATAAATAAATAAGAAAAAAAGAAAAAAAGACGTGTCCATCCACATGTATTGCTATCATGCCCAATGCTTCCAATTGCAGTCTTCAAATATGTAATCCTTCTGCACCTCTTTTCTCTCTGCTTCCTTATAACAAAAATGTTTGTAGGAGCCATGATAGTGATTTACATGGTAGAGGGCATATGTTGCCCTGTACTAGGACTCTGATTCAAGCCCCTAACCCCTACCTGCAAAGGAAAACTTCACAGTTGTTGAGTGCTACTACAGGTGTCTCTCCGTGTCTCTTTCTCTCTGTATCAAATGAGAAAAAGAAGGGGGGTGGGTAATTGCCAATGAGAGTAGTGGAGTACTGAGAGCACCAAAACCTAGTGGAAAAGAACAATATTTTTTTTCTTTTAATTAAAATATCCTGAGAAAAATGTGCAAAAGTAGAGGTCTCACTTTTCCTGAATCCCTAAGTAAAGATTAAGAAACACTTCCCACAACAACATCAAAGCTAAAACAAAACAGTTTCTTTTTATTTGAATAATTATATTTCTCCATGTCAATCCTGACAGAATAAAATATAGATATGAATACATTGTCTCCCCGAATACACTTTTATCCCATCTATCTTCCCTTCCCCTCTTCTCTCTTTCATCTGTTGTTGAATACATCTGCATTAAGTACAGATCTTAACTTCTGTCAGAGGCTGAGGATACAAAGACAGCTAAGTGATAATAGTTGACACAGCCACTTTGAGTAGAAAAACAACGGTATATGTAAATAGCTATGTGTCATTGAAGGACATGGAGGTGTGAATGCACTAGTCTGTGTCAGTGTACCATAGAGAACTTAAGATAGAAAATAAACCTTGAGAAAAAACAGGTAGTGGTCTGGGAAGTGGCACAGTAGATCGAGCAATGGACTTGGAATCAAGAGGTCTCAGTTCATTGTCTGGCACTGCATATGCCAAACCGATGTTCTGGCTCTCTGTTTCTCTCCTTCTTTATCATCTTTTTAAAAAAAATTTAATTGAGGGTAGGGAGTTAAGAGTTTATAGTATAGGGAGTCAGGCTGTAGCGCAGCGGGTTAAGCGCAGGTGGTGCAAAGCACAAGGACCGGCATAAGGATCCCGGTTTGAACCCCGGCTCCCCACCTGCAGGGGACGAGTCGCTTCACAGGCGGTGAAGCAGGTCTGCAGGTGTCTATCTTTCTCTCCTCCTCTCTGTCTTCCCCTCCTCTCTCCATTTCTCTCTGTCCTGTCCAACAACGACAACAACAATAATAACTACAACAATAAAACAACAAGGGCAACAAAAGGGAATAAATAAAATAAATATTTAAAAAAGATCTTTTAAAATAAAAGAGTTTATAGTATGGTAGACACAGCCTCTCATTTCCCCTTGACACACCAGTATACCAATATTCCTTCATCCTGTCACTCTCCCACCTTCCCCACAGTCCTTTGTTTACCCTATGTTTCCCCCCATTGCTCTTTGTTCTTAAGTTCCACCTATTAGTGAGATCATTCAGTGTCAGTCTTTCTCCTTGTGGCTTGTCTCATTCAACATGATGCCTTTGAGTTCTGACCACACTACTACTAAGAAGATGACCTTACCATTTTTGACAGGTGCATAGTGCTGCAGATTTTTTTTTTCTGTTGTTGTCATATAGCAGAAGGGGATGGTAATCAAAATGCACAATGAACTCACCAAACTCAACAATAAAAAAATAAACAAACCCATTGAAAATGGGGGAAGTTAGAGACATGGGCAGAATCTTCTCCAAAGAGAAGAGATCTAAAGGACCAACAGGTATATGAAAAAATGCTCAAAGTCACTGATTATCAGGGAAAGGCAAATAAAATCATGTTAAGTGATATAAGCAAGAGTGAGAAGGATGAAAATTGGGTGATCTCACTCATGGACAGAAGTTGAGAAATAAGAACAGAAAGGGGAAATACAAAGTAGAATTCGGACTGGGTTTGGTGTACTGCAACAAAGGATGGCGGGTCGTGGTGGGGCAGGATTTTCAGGTCTTGGTGCATGATGGCAGAAGAGCATCTAGGCTAGAGGAGGAGAGTTTTGCAAAATATTGAGAATTTTTACACATGTATCAATGACTGTATTCACTGTAAACCAGAAAAATGAGATTAAGTTCAATAGATGATTGATAGATTATAGAGAAAGAATAGTTCCTGGGGCTGAGTGATGGCACAGCTGGTTGAGAGCATATGTTAAATGCTCAAGGTCTTGGGTTCAAACCCCTGGCCCTACCTGCAAGGGGAAAGCTTTGCAAGTGGTGAAGCAGTGCTGCAGGTGTCTCTATCTCCTTTTATCCTCTTGGTTTCTGGCTGTCTCTACCCAATAAATAAAGATAATAAAAAACTAATTTAAAAAAGAGAAAGAATTTTTTCTGATAATATGATTTAAAAGCCTAGATCCAGACATGACTGATGCTGTCAGCTATCCCTCTCAGCTTCCCATGAATGTGAAAAAATAAATGTATTCATTCATGCAGACGTTATTGCTTTCAATAGTTTGAAATGAGTTTGTGCTATTGAAAACTAAAAGTGTCCTAACTATTTTGTGGTGCATAGCACTATTCAATACTCCCCTTCTCTTTTTATTTATTTATTTTACTCTTCCCTTCTTAAGCTTTCAAATGTCTTTCTCTCGTTTTCTCTTTTGCATTATTTAATACCACATTTATTGATTTCTTTCTCAATCTGTCTCGTGAATGTAGATATTTCTCAACCCAGTGTCATTTCATTTTATAGACTCAAGATAAAAACAAACATCCATTGTCTACTCCCCTACTCCATCAACAGCACTCAAGCACAATCCATAAATAGAGAAACCAAAATTATTATATCCTCCTGTGCTTTGGTTCAGGAATTGTTTTAATCACCCACTTCCTCAAATGCTCATTCTTTATTGATATGCTTCTGTACAAGACTTAACCATTTGAGTCTAGCTTCACATAGTGACTGTTTCTTTCATATTTATTTATTTAGTCCCTTTCGTTGCCCTTGTTGTTTTATTGTTGTAGTTCTTATTGTTGTTGTTACTGGTGTTGTTGTTGTTGGATAGAACAGAGAGAAATGGAGAGAGGAGGGAAAGACAGAGAGGGGGAGAGAAAGATAGACACCAGCAGACCTGCTTCACCGCTTGTGAAGCGACTCCCTTGCAGGTGGGGAGCCGGGGGCTGGAACTGGGATCCTTTCACAGGTCCTTGCGCTTTGCGCCACCTGTGCTTAACCTGCTGTGCTACCGCCCGACTCCCACATAGTCACTCTTATAATTAAGTTTTCTCTTTGCTTTCTTTCACCACTATGATTCATGTTAATTCTGAGGTAAATGACATGATTTTGGAAAACAGTTTCCCAACTCATTCTCCAATTTTATCAGATGATACATCATCAAAATTTATGCCTAAAATAGTAAGTGCTAGCATCGAGATTAGTGGTTCTAGAATTTTAGCAGACATCATAAGCAAGTGAATGCATTCTTAAAACATTGAAGAATTCTTGAATATATTTCCAGACTTTTTAACTCACATTGCCTGGATTTGGAACAAGTTAACATCATGGGATTAACTTTGATGTGGTCCATGTTCTTTTTGTTAATTTCTTTACTGAATACCCTTAGGTTATATATACCCCTTTAGAGAGGAAAGAGCATATGACTTTCTTTTAACCAAAATAATATGACTAAACTTATGGGGCTTGTTACATTCATTATATACTATAGATATTAGATTATATGACTCTGTATTAACAAATAGGAGATGGATAATTTCTTTTGGATTGCCTTAAAGAAATGAAAAACTCTATCAAGAACTGCTGTCATGGAAGTCACATAGTGAAAATACAGGAAGGCTTCTAAAATTTTGAACCTCTAATGGGTAGAATTAGTAAGATAGCGCATTTGGCTTTGCCATGCAAATAACCAAGTTTCCCCCACTGCATCTGGGAAGACTTTGTGTCTTGGTAACTTTCCCTCTCTCATTAAACCTCTCTGTCTCTATCACAAGTACTAGACCCAGAATGTCAAAGCTCCAGCAATGGTAAACTTATAACAGTGAAAAAATTTTGTAACTGACAACAGGTAAGAGAAAATAATATAGCTACAAGGGAATGAGTTCTGTAAACAATGTAAATGTGCTTGCAGTTTTATTTTTTCCTATCTTAATATACAGACAAAACGTGGCTCAACTGGCAGTTTTCATGAAGCCTTTTGAGACCTTGAATACAGGGTCTATATAAGCCATGGCAGAGTTCCAGGCCTGTGAAAACTGTGATGTGCTGTGTTGTTTTTCAAGTGACTGTTTGTGGAGATTTTTATCAAATATGATGTCTTCTAAAATATTATCCCCAGTATCAACCAAAGCTCTCACTGCATATAGAATAAAATTAACCACCTTAATGAGTGAGTAGGACATATGGGGTTTTCTTTCTTTTCTTTCTTTCTTTTTTTTTTTTTTTTTCAGTATGAAGCTATAGCTTTAATCCCAAATTGTTCTAACTGGTTAGTACCAAAACTGTTTCACCTCTCCTCTTAAGTGTGTTCTAATAACCATATCTCAAAGTTTGGACCAATTTTCTTCCCTGAGAAGTCTTTATTTTCCAATAACTACTATTCCATTCAAAACTACTTTCTGATGCTGTCATCTTCTGTGAACCTCTTGTAGCACCACCCATCAACACAAGCCCTGAATATTACTATTTGACTTTTTGGTTTTTGCTATGAGCACAATATTTTTTCCTCTAATCTTAGTTATTAGAGAATAAGTTTCTCTACTCCCAGTAATTCTAATTTCTCTTTGCAATGTTCTGTTGTACCCTGATACCCTGAGATAATGGCACAAATTTAAGTTTTATATGGCTCTACATGGATGTGTTCTTTAATGCATCAACTACTGTCTTCATTTTTGATGAAAGATATTTCATTTTATTACTAAGTAAATATATAATCACATAATTTATAATAACCCCATTTTAAATGTGCTATATATAGTGAACACACTTAGAGTTTTAAAAAAACAGTAGGCTATTACATTTCCTGTTTCATTGAAATGAGATCTAATTTCTTTATAGTTTCTCCTCACTTTTCTGGGAAATTACTTTTAAAATATTTGATAGCATTTAATTTCTGTTTAGAAACCTCACATGTGGAAAGTTTTTCATTTATAGTTCTAATGCTCTACTCCTTGAAATATAGATTCTATTTGAAGTTATCATTAAATATTATATTCAGGTAGAATTTTTCTTTGTTTCTGTATGCTAGACCAGAAGAAAACATTTTTCCCAGTATGGTTTTGCTGGGACTTTGCACAATTCTACTTTTCCCAGTGAATTTTTTTTTTAACCTCCATATTGATGGTATGATACGTAAAGTGAGAGAGTGAGACAGTTCAGGAGGAGAAATCACAGCAATGTTCTACTGCTTATGAAATTTCCCCTTTGCTTGTCATCCCCACATGGTGGCCAGGGGTTCAAACTCAGGTCCCTATACAAGGGAAAGTCATTTGTAATCAATGTCCCAGTCTCCTAGAATGAATCTCGTGACAGTCACAATTCAAGTAATAATACAAAAGCAGATGCAATTTTATAATGTTAGGCAAAATTTTACAAAGCTAGATAAATATATCATTATATAAGTAAAATAGGTTATCCTTAATAGATAGAACCTATGTGTCCCTGGGATAAGTAAAACTGTATAATTATTTCAATATTGCAGCTACAGACCTTCCAAGCCTTCCTTTTCATAAAAAGGAGTTAAACTGCAAAATGCAAAGCAAAAGAAATCTATAACATGTTACTCTACTATGTGTGGTGGATTGAAATGTCTCTCTTAAAATCTCTATACTCAAACCCTGAAACTGAGAGAGTGACAATACACTAGTTATTCCGTTACATAGTTCCATTTTGAGATTTCACTTTCCTGGTTAACCACAGCCTAAAAATATTTCAGGCCTTAAAATATTGTGATGAGCAAGATAGCTCACTTGGGTAATGTAGTTGTTTTGTCATATACACTACCTAAGTTTGAGCCTGGCTTCAACCTCACTAAAGGACTTTAGTGCTATAGTGTTTTTATCTCTGTCTCTTTATTTCTTCCTCTATTTAAGAAAGTAGACTGAGGGGATCCAGGTTTGAACCCCTGGCTCCCCACCTGCAGGGGGTCACTTCATATGCTGTGAAGCAGGTCTGCAGGTGTCTATCTTTCTCTTCCCCTCTCTGTCTTTCCCTCCTCTCTCCATTTCTCTCTGTCCTATCCAACAATAATGACATCAATGACAAGAATAATAATAACCACAACAACAATAAAACAACAAGGACAACAAAAGAAGGGGGGGACCTCCTGGACCTCCTGGATTCGTGGTGCAGGCACTAAGCCCCAGCAATAACCCTGGAGGAAAAAAAAAAAAGAAAGTAGACTGAAATTGTGAAACCACTATTATAACAACAAAAATAGTTTGAAACAAAGAAAGGAGGGTGACAAAGAGATACCTCATTAACTAATTAATCACATTCAATACCTTACTGTATATTGTTATGCGTATTTTATTTCCATATTATTCTCTTATTGTGTCTAATTTAGATATTAATCTTTATAATTTGTGTGTATTTTATGTATAAGCATAGTATATATAGGATTTGGTGATACCAAATTTTCAAGTATGCATTGGGGATTGTGGAAGGTACCGCTCAGAGGGGGGGCTACTACAATTTCATATTTGAATACACAGCTGTGGTGGGCTTTAATACATTTATTAGTGGCCATATAAGAAGAGAATATTTAGACATATGGAGAGACACCAAAGATGTTCATACTCAGAAAACAAGGCATGTGAGCACTCCGAGAAAAGGCAAATAATTACAAACCAAGAAAAGTCAAATTCTGATACTAAAATTTCATGTCTTCAGAGATATTAAAAATGTTGTTTTTGTTCATATCACTCAGTCTATAGTATATTTTTGTGACAACCTTAACAACTAGTATAGTACCTAATGTGCCCTCAGTACTACCAAAGGAAATGATCACAACAGAGTTAAAACAGAAAAGAACTTAACACAATTTTCACCATTTGAAGAAAATGAAAGATAAAGTAACCATTGATGCTACAGATCCTTCTAAAAAGCATTATTATAGAAGATATATTATGTTAGATTTTTTCCTTTTGTCCTATAGATGATCATTTTTTTTCCCTTTTCTCTTACTTTTTACCTTGACATGAATTTACTTTGTCCTGTGCTACAGAAATACTTCTCTAAGTGAACTATACTGAAATGTTTTTAAAAAGTATGTAGTTCAGGGGGCTGGGCAGTGGCTCACCTGGTTAAGCGTGCACGGTGCTATATGCAAAGACACACCTGCAAAGGGGATGCGTCATAAGCAGTGAAGTAGGTCTTTCTCTCCTCTGTATCTCCTTTTCCACTTTCAATTTCTCTCTGTCCTAGTGAATAAACTAAAAAAAAAAAAAAAAAAAAAAGTAAAAAAGAAGAAGGAGGAGGAGGAGAAGAAAAAGAAAAGCTGGCCTCTAGGAGTGGCAGTAGATTCATAGTGCTGGCACCAAGCTTCAGCAACTGGAGGCAAAAGAAAAAGAAAAGAAAAAAGTATAGCTCTATTAAATACATAAATTGCTGAGAAGAGTCAGGGTTTTCATCTTAAGATCTAAGACAGAATAGTGAAGCACAAATTAACTGTAGAAGGTACAAGAAGTTTAAAAAATTACTTGGTAAATTCTGTTTTTAAAATAACTTGACATTTGGTCTTGTAATTAAAATAAGCACCAGTTTAAGAAAGATTGAAACACCTACTGTCTTAAAATGAGTACGAAATTTAAGTTAAGAATGTCTTTATCTCAAAACTTTATATTATGGTACATATGATTTAATTAATTCAAAATAGAAAATATATGATTCCAATATTGCCACTGAATCAGATTTCCTTAGTTTATGATTCAGCTCATAATTAATTATTATTATTCAGATACAAAATACGAGAATCTGTTAATACTGAGCATGCTTATAGCCCTTTGCTAAATTCCATCCCTTTAAGAATGAGGGGGGAAAAGTTTAGAATTTTTTCTTGTTTTCTTTATAAAGAAACATTCTTTTATGATCATTATTATATGAGAAGACAGCTGTTCTGTGCAGAATTTAATTCTACTAGTTACCAATCATTTTAAGGTAGTTAGACTACTAAGGTAGCAGATATTATATCTTGAAAGTCATTGAATAATATACCAGCTGACAAGCTAACAGAAAATTGAAAGACAATTTTCAATACTATACTCCAACTAACTGCCAATTTAGAACCTAAATATAACTCCTGGATTCTGTTTGCACTTTAAAAATTACATTATAAAGTTTAATAGTAGGATGAAATTTTAAGTTTTACATTCTCAAGTCTTGAGACATAGGTAGAGTTTGTTTCAAAGGAAATACTGTTTCCTAAAAAGAAGCACTGTTACTTCAAATGTAAAAACAAACAAAACTATTAATAAATCTATACATAAGTACTATACCTTATAATGTAAGAAAAAAATTGGAACTCTAAGCCTCTCTATTATCAGGGTAATGAAAAATAGGTTGAATAAGAGACATGCAGTTTCTACTACTAAGATGGAATGATCAGAACCTCAGGTGATTAAGTCAATAAACACATGAAAAATTCACTATTTGTCAAGTATAGTGCTATATTTGAAACAGTGGCATTCCAATGTGGAAAGTTATTTAAAAAAAAAAAAACAGAAGAAAAATAAAAATAGGTAAGTTTTTTTTTCTTTTTTAAAAATTTTTTTAATATTTATTTTATTTATTTATTACCTTTTGTTGCCCGTGTTGTTTTATTGTTGTAGTTATTATTGTTGTTGTCATTGTTGGATTGGACAGAGAGAAATGGAGAGAGGAGGGGAAGACAGAGAGGAAGAGAGAAAGACACCTGCAGACCAGCTTCACCGCCTGTGAAGCGACTCCCCTGCAGGTGGGGAGCCGGGGTTCGAACCGGGATCCTTATGCCGGTCCTTGTGCTTTGCGCCACCAGTGCTTAACCCGCTGCGCTACAGCTCGACTCCCGTAGGTAAGTTTTTTAAAATAACTTTTCACTTTGGATTGCTATTGTTTCAAAGACAGCACCATTCTAAGATATATGATGCCTTAGACAATTAATACAAAGTTGTTTAGATAAAAAATGATATGCAAA
The DNA here is from genome assembly GCF_950295315.1 of Erinaceus europaeus. Lineage (NCBI taxonomy): Eukaryota > Metazoa > Chordata > Mammalia > Eulipotyphla > Erinaceidae > Erinaceus > Erinaceus europaeus. The sequence goes on along the minus strand of NC_080166.1, from coordinate 67,682,378 downwards.
GGCACAGATACTTATATATTATTGCCTGCAAGCTGATGATTAAAACTGACAAAAGGGAAGAAGCAAGGAGTCAACTGGAGAAATCATAACAGAACTAATTTGGAAAATGGAACCCAGCAATAGGTAATGTTCTCAATGATCAGGTATAGTTGTTTTGAGTTACCATTATGAATCAGTTAACAGGAAATTCTGCACTCGATGAAAGTTACTTCTTTTTCTCAGAGTGTTTTCCTATAAACAAGTAATATTCCTACTCAACTCATAACTTAATGTGTGAATACATGAATGTGTGTTTCCCCAAATTCATGTTTTGAAATCCTGAGATTCAGTGTGGCAGAAGTTGAGACTGGGATTTTAAGGAATGAAAGTTCAATGCTGTCATAAGAGTGGGCCCTTAACCTGGTACAGTTAGTGTCTTTATATACTGAGACCCCAAGGAACTCTCTTTCTCTGTCTCAGTGTGCACACACCATGAAAGACCATGTGAAGACAGGACAGATGTCTGCAGATAGAGTTCTCAGCAGAAACTGAATCATGTGGAAACTGAATGTTGACACATATAGCCCTTAGAATTGTAAGAAAAGTCAGTTTTTATATTTTTTCTCTTTCCATTGTTTTTTCCTCCTCTTGTTGCCCTTTTTGTTTATCATTATTGTTGTTTACTATTGTTGTTATTGCTGTTGGATAGGACAGAGAGAAATCGAGAGAGGACGCAGGAAGACAGAAAGGAAGAGAAAGACACTTCCAGACCTGCTTCACCGCCTGTGAAGCAATTCCCCCTGCAGGTGGGGAACCAGGGATCCAACAGGGATCCTTACGTAGGTCCTTGCACTTTGTGCCATGTGTGCTTAATCCTCTGCGCTGCTACCCAGCCCCCAGTTTTTATTTTTTAAATCATGTTGCCTGTGGTACTTCAACCTTATAGTTAACAGTCTTATTGTTAATTTCCTCTAACATAATTCATTGAAAACTGTTATCAATAAGGGTCACTGAATTTTTTCAAGTACCTTTATGCTTCTGATGAGGTGGGGGAACAGTGGGAGAGGTAGAAAGTGTGTGTGTGTGTGTGTGTGTGTGTGTGTGTGTGTGTGTGTGTGTGTGTGTGTGTGTGTGTGTTACACTTCAATTTATAGATGTAGCCTACCACATTTATTAACCAGTATATATACAGACACATCACTGCATCACAGAGCTAATTCTTCCTTGGTCACTGTATATATTCATTTAAACTAGTGTTGAATTTGGTTTGCTAGTTAGCATTTTGTAAAGTGTTTTTGAATTTGTATTCATCAGTGACAATGACCTACAGATTTCTTCAAAAGCTTTGTTTTCGATACCAGATTACTGCTTGGGCTCAAACATGACATTTTCAGAGATTTTTCTTTAATATTTGGAAGAATTTAAACAGGATTAACATCATCTTCTTCAAAGTTGAATATATAGTTAAAGATAGTCTATGAGAAAATGTAGGATAATCTGGTATCTTAGTTCACTTGAGGGTCTATTCTAAATACAAAGACTGAACAGTTTATAAGCTATATATATATATATATTCTCCTTGTGAGTCGGGTGGTAGCGCAGTAGGTTAAGTGCAGTGGGTTAAGCGTAGGTGGCACAAAGCGCAAGGACCGCCATAAGGATCCCGGTTGGAGCCCCCAGCTCCTCACCTGCAGAGGGGTCGCTTCACAGATGGTGAAGCAGGTCTGCAGGTGTCTATCTTTCTCTCCCCCTCTCTGCCTTCCCCTCCTCTCTCCATTTCTCTCTGTTCTATCCAACAACAATGTCTTCAATAACAACAACAATTTACAAAATGTATTCTCCTCAGTTTTAGGGGCTGGAAGTTCAAAACCAGAGTCCAATATGGTTGAGTAAAACTTCTCTTCTAGCTAATAGATATTTTATTTTACCTCCACATAGCAGAAGAATTTGTGTAGGACTATTTCATAAGGGTATTTGTCTCGCCCCTTTAATGCCTATCTTCATTACCTATGCATATCCCCAAAAGTCCACCTTCCAGTACAATCACATTGTGAGATTAGAATTTCAGTTTATGAACTGAGGAAGGTGGTTCATGTGGGGAGAGTACATACAATCAGAAAAATCACAGCTAGCTAATGAAGAATTAAACAATGAAAGAAATTATTCATCAAAGTTAAACTTACAAAGAAATGCCCCAGAAGAAAAAAAATCACAGACACTAATGGGATTTCAATTCCACATAGAAAGTCTGCTGTTTTACACCAGGACAGAGTATTTGGCTCCAAAGAAAGTAAAGGTGCAGAACCTTGGAAATCTTTCACTTATACTTTGCTGCTTTGCTATAGACTTGATCTAGGTCTAAATTGGCCCCCATCTCATTGAAAAAGTTTTGGTCTCTCTCTCTCTCTCTATCTCTCTCTCTATCTCTCTCTTTCTCCCCCCTCCTTCCCTTCCTTTCTTCCTCTTTGCCTTTTCTGTCTTTGCAAAAGAGACCTAGATTTAGAGCCCCTAGTCCCCACCTGTAGGAAAACGCTTTGCTAGTTGTAAAGCAGTGTTGCAGGTGTCTCTATCTCTCTCCCTCTCTATCACCCCCTTCCCTCTGTCAGTCAGAGTTCAGAGTTCAGTACGCCAGTAGGCCGGGCTAGCTTCACGGCAGGAGACAGATCACCAGGGACACATGGCTGAGTGGAGAAGCAGTATTTCTTTATTCACGAGTGAACAGTTCAAAAAACGAATCTAATCTAATCACAACTCAAATTTGTCCTGCAACCTTCTCCTCCAGCAGCAGCATCAGGAACCCAGGAAGTATATAGGATAGGGGGTGGGGAGAAGCAATAAGCGCAAAAAGGCAAAGACTAAACCAAAATCTCCCAGAGGCAGGGGGAGTGATACCAAACCAATGTAACAGAATGACCATGTAAATAGACCACAATGTCAAGCAATATAACAGAAGGGATCCCAGAAGCAGAACTAGAAGCATACCAACAATTCCCCCTTTTCTTTTTAACTAATTGACCATAGTATCAGGAGTGTGGGGTGAACAGAAACCTATATCGTACAGGCATTTTCAAAAAAGAAACTGGCACAAACATGGAGGAACATGTAAGCAAGAAACAAGAACCAGTGTGATGCCAAAGGAAGGCCTGAGGGGGGCGTTTCTTGTCTCTGTGGGCAAGGCTTTATCAAGCTAAAAGAGGCGTTTCCTACCTCTATGGGCCTTTCTTGCCTCAATAGGCGTTTCCTGCCTCTGTGAGCATTACCTAGCAAGGATGGAGGGTATGGCCTATAGAGTCCCAAGGCAGCGGGCTGCAGTCAGTCTTTGAGAAACCCAGTAGCATAAAGGGAAGCTACTGTAGAGTTGTGTACCAGTAAGTCCAATAGAAGTGTCAGTTCAAAGCAGATGTCCACTGAATAATGGCCGGGGGGTGAATTGTTGTATGAGGAAGGTCAGTTGCTGGAATTCCGCTTTTCTGTAGAGAACTTGACAGCTGCAATTTACTTAGGTGTGAAAAAAAATAAAACTTGTAACAAGTTAGATGTTTACTATAATTGATAACTCAATGATTATGATTGGTTTACGTATCTTTATAAATTTGGAAGGTCGTTCTCATTTCATTTTAAGGCTCCTTAACCAATTTAAGCACAATAAAATGTGATAAGTCAAAGAACCCTTGTTAGAGCCTCAGGCATGAGAATCATTAGCATAACCATTGTGCAATCTATCGTTCTTAATTAAGAGGGTATTTGAGAGCTTTACATATCAATATCATCTTTTTTTTTTTACCCTTTGTTACACCCATACAAGACACACCTTAGGTGTGTGCAGTTTTTGTAGACCAAGTTAGTTAAAATATATTGATTTTTAACTAATTTTTACCTCAGACTTTAAATGTAAGTTAATTTTACCTTTATGAGAATTATGTTGAAAACTTTTTTCATTTAACTTTGCCTGGTAAGAATGTAGCCTTAAAGTTACATTTTTAACCTTAAAGTTAATGTTTACCAAACTTCAAACACACATATAAACATGGTCTTCAATACACAAGTTACATTTCTAACCTTAAAGTTAATGTTCCCAAACTTCAGACACCCACATAAACATGGTCTTCAATACACAAGGAGAAAAACTTTTGTTAAGAAGAAATGTCATTTTAAACACAAATTTAGATCTTTACTGTCTTAATTATTCGGGGGGTGCATTGTCTGGCAGCTGCATATTCTTGCTCCTCTGCCTTCAGAGTGGATCTGGGGATCTCGGCCAGGGGGCCCAGTCCCGGCAGGGAGCCCGCAGTCTCCAGGTGTTCCGGGATCTGCTCAGACACCATAGCAAGAGGGCCATGGCCGCTGCCCTACAAATGACGCCACTGGGAGGAGCAAATTAATTATCGAGGTACCAAGTACCAGCGATAAACCTGGTGACTAAATAAATAAATAAATGAATGAATGAATAAATACAACCAGGAATATCAAAGAAATTCTGAATATGTTTTAACATTATAAGATACATTATCTTTTTTGAGTTATTTAGAGACAAACTAGCTCATTAAAAATGATGTGTCTTGGGTGGGGGTGTAACATAATGGTTATGCAGAAAGACTTTCATGCCTGAGGCTGTCGAGTCTCAAATTCAATCCCCTACATCATAAGCCAGAGATGAGCAGTGCTCTGCTTAAGAGAAAAAAAAAAAAAGATGTGCTTTGTGTTAGATATTAAGACAATAAACATGAATTAAACATGACTTCTACTCCCAAGGTGCTCATAGATAGAATTCATAAAAGGACTAGGTAAAAATATAAAGGGAAATACACATGTAATATAGCATAAGTTGCATGTAGTTTTTAATGTATAAGCCAAGTATTATTTAATTTCCTAAATCACAAATTAAGAGTAAATATTTTAACTGATCAGAATCCTATATACTTGCTGAGTAAATCACACACAAACACAAAATATAATTTAAACTTCAAGTAACATTTGGATGTCAGTAGGCATTCACCATGTCTCAAAGTAAGAGAACAGGTAAGAACAAGTGTGCTATGGTTAGTCTCTGTGCAAAATTTCCATTAATGAAATCATAATATGTTAAGGTACATCCCCTATAGATAAAAGGCTGGGTTGCTTTATTCTCTCTTTGAACTTTTAACTGAGGCAGCTAACAAGATAGCCAACTGTGATTTAGACATATATCTAGTATAATCTAGATAAGGATTGCTAATTTAGTTTGTACAGGTCAATGAACTGATTCTACTAGGTGACAGCATATGGTCACTACAGATAGGATCATGAATACGAACCTGAGAACAAACTGAAAAAGAAAAATAGGAAAAGATCTTGAACTGTCTCATTTGCCAAGAAAATGAAGTTGAAATAAGCAATCACTCAGCTGAAGTGCTTAGTTTTTGTTATGAATTTAGGTCTTCGGAACATCTTGGTTCACTTGAGAATTACAAATAAAAATCTGAGTGGGATTAGAAGATAGAAAGGAGTTCAAGAAAAATTAAGTTGATACAAACTTAAGTATTTCTTGGGTGAACCCCAGCCACTTTAGTTCTTGGAAAAAGAAGGCTGTTCAAATGATAACTAGCTTAATGCTTAGACTCTAAAAGAAAACACAAGTTTTCATGAAAGCTTAAAGGAGGGATATGCAGTGGCCTGTGCTGGGTGTCTGGGGGAGCCCTCTTTCCACAGGCACAGCTGCTGGCAGTGGTCCAGCAACTCAGGCAGCTGGCAGGGAGAAGAGTAGGCTCTGCCAGCTGGCGTTAAAAAATTAAAATTAAAATTAAAGAAAAAACAACCTGAAGCGCACATGCATAGCAATCAAGTCTAGATTCCTAGTGTTCTTCATTCTTCTCTAATCCACAGGGAAGTCCTGCCTTTAGGCAGCTCCTCCCTCCCCATCCCAGTGTCCCCACACTGCTTGTCTGTCTCTGGTTTTGATCCTTCTTTACGGAAGTTTTCTGAGTTCATGCATCCCAGACACATTTCCTGAGCCATGTTGTGTGTCAGGCAATGTGCTAAAGGTTGAGGATAAAGATACACTCATTATTTTCCAACATTCGAGAAATATGCAAATATATAAGGGCTATGAGTGGATTTAAAAATCATATGTTACTATATCCCAAAAATTAAAGAATATAGAAGAGAGTCCAAAGGAGTGTAAAAAGTGGTAATGGCAAAGAGCTGTAAGAGTAAGGAAGGTTCTATCAGCTGGACTAGGCGAATGACCTTTTTAATCTGAAAGAACATATGGAAATAGATGAAGATACAAAAGGGAAACTAAATCTGAAAATGTTAGCATACTGTGGGAATGAGTCTGAGCAGAGATAGCAAAGACATCAAAGTATAGGAGCTTTAAAATCTCATACAACTTATCGTTAGAATATGGCCAGTCTATCAGCCTTGCCATTCCCAATAAATGTGTTTAGTTTCTTTATTTTCGGATTTGAGGAAGTGGCTCCACATCTTCCTGTCATGCTTGCATCTCAGAAAGAGGAGGGAAAAGCAAAAGCAAAAACAAAAACCCTTTTAAAGGGACAACAGAGAAGTCATGTCCCACTCAGAGAGAACTCTGAATGAGACTAGTAAGTGTAGGATTTGCTGGGTGGTTTTGTGCTGAGCTGTAACTCAGAAGTCCTACTAAAGGGTGAATAGAGAAATTACACAGATGAAACAGTGGAGTAGCATACCTGAAGTTCCTCTGAATTCTCTATACTAAACTATACTCTCTTTTTAATCACACATGGAATAAATCAAAAAATAAAATAAAATAAATTTAAAAATTCAGAGAATTGATATCGGTAGTCAGGAGTAGTAGCAAAGTTTTATAAATATAGTATTTATAGTGCATGCTTAGTTTTGCAAATTTCTTTTTAAATCATTCCAACCACATTTTAATTACCTTTCAAGGGCTATTTCCAGAGCTAGAATATGAGTTGCTTAATGAAGATATGTATGTATATATATTCATAAATATATGGCATAGATACATATCATATATAATATATATGACATATATATTATATGACATACATTATATATATACATATATATATATATGTTGTGGGTGTGTGTGAAGGACATCTTTGGGAAGCACTGTAGTGGTAAAATATGCTTAAATGTATAGTAATAAAGTACTAAAGGTATAATCTTAAATGAAAAAAATGTAATAATGAGAAATGGAAAGATGTGAACACACTTTGTTAGTCAATAAGATATAGGCTGGCCATCAGCCTTCTTGACAGATGCATGATACTCACTGTAAAATAGTCCAAATATGTAAAACCTGTATTCTGTCAAGAAATCTCCACTAAAAATAACTTTGTTCAACCTGCATTTCATACCATCTCTCCATCTAATCATCAGATTTTGATCTATGTGAGCCTAATGGTAATACGCATTGCTCCTTGCATCATAGAATATTCCATATAGTCACATTTCATGCATAATGAAAACAACAGTGAAATACAAAGGTTTTTATCAACTCAAACAGAAATACAAATGCTGTCTAAGAGCGATTTATGGTGTGTATTTGAAAAGAATAAGGGTAAGGAAAAGATAAAATTTTAGGTCAATTCACATGTCTTTAAGGGAAATTATATTACATAAAATCATTTTGAAAAGAGAAGAACTTCATTTTAATGGTTTTAAAAATTCCTTGCTATTTCATGCATTTATCCTTAATATACATATATACTCACAGTACTGACAATTCAAATGAAAACTCAGAGACTGTGTTTAAGTATAGACTTTTAGGTATTTATCGATTACTTATTCTATGGAAGGCACTTTGCTAGACACTAGAATCCATTACTGGGCAGGTTTTTTACTTTTATGAAGTGTTCTTTTCTCCTAGCAAGATGGTTCACCTGAAAAGTGCCTGCTTTGCCACTTGTGCAATCCAGATAGGATTCCAGCCCCCCCACACCCCACAGGAAAGCTTTGAAGTTGTATTATCCTTCTCTCTTTTTCTCTGTCTCTCTCTACCTGGAAAGAACGTCTTCCTAGAATTGTGATGGCCGGGGGATAGCAACTACAAAAATAAAAATATATATATAATTTTACTGGCTAATAAAAAATATTCATCAAAAATACATCAAATTAGGACTTTCATCAAAGGTACGAAGGAGTAGTCCACACAATTTAAGAACTGCATATTGACAAGTGTGGAATATCCATCAAGACTAAATTAATATTTTAACAGTAATATGTGTCAGCTGTGACTCTAGTACTCAGCCTTTAAAAGGGACAAAGGCATAGTAGATAGCTTAAGGGAGTGGGGGAAGATAGCATAATGGTTATGACTCTCATGCCTGAGGCTACAAAGTCCCAGGTTCAATCTCTCCCACCACCATAAACCAGAGCTATGCAGAGCTCTGATGTTTCTGTGTTTCTCTGCATCTCTCTCAAAAATAAAATAAATAAAATATTTTTTAAAAAAGAATTTAATTTTATTTTGTTTTTATTTTATTTTATTTTAGTTTTGTTTCATTTTTTTAATTTTTATACTACATGCCAGAGTATTCCTAATATTCTTGGTTTAAATTTCCAAATAGGAATCTGATTTATAAAAATCATTTCCTAAGTCAATTACAAGCCTCAGGTCTCTATCCCTACTAAGGATCCACCCCTTCTGTAATCACCTAAGGAGCTGGGGCTACATAGTAAAGAAATCTCCATCTAGGGAAAATTGTCTTCAGAGAATCAAAAATGAATACGAAAGTCTCTGATTTTATGAAATATACTATATACTATTTTGAAACTTAAATTAATAAATTAATGAGCAAACAAAGATTATTCACATAATAGCTTATACTTTAACATAAAATCCATATTTACAATACTCCTATGAAGTAAACAAATGATATATCAGAATGGTAAATGATTGCATTATAATAATAGTGTAAGTTATAATTCATACCCAATATATTTGTATATTTATATATAATACATATGTTTATATCAATTATAAACTATTTATATCATATATAACTTATAACATATTATAGTTATAATAGTAAATAACTGTGTAACAATGATAATTCAGAATTAATACCTACAATATCAGAACAAATGCCATTACAAATCATCTTTTTTTTAATTTAAAATATTTTATTTATTTTTAGTGACAGAGAGAAAGATACACACAGAGTTAGCAGAGCACTGCTCAACTCTGGTTTATGATGGTGTTGGAGATTGAACCTGGGACTTTGGAGCCTCAAGCATGAAAGTCTTTTTCATAATCATTATGCTGTCTCCACAGCCCACAGATAAACTTTATAATCAACCTGAAGGCACTGGCTGAATATGGATCTAAATGCAGCCTTTGTTTCAGTTACATTTTATAGGTCAAGTTGATAGAGGTTGTGTGATACTTTTGTACTGTAAACTGGGTTTTCAGATTACAAAATTAGTGACATTAGCACATTTCACTGCCATGCATATCTTGTTCTACAATAAAACACACAACTTACTCAAGGCCATGTCTGGAATTTTCTCAGCTAACAGCCATTGTTTTTTTTTTTTTTTCTCTTTCTTTCTTTCTTTTCAATGTTTATAAATTGCTGTGTAAGATTTTTATCTTGATTATAATTCCTGTGACATTGACTTTTTTTCATTTCCTTTCCTTTGTCTATTGGATATTCTCTCTGAAGGCAAATCCATTCATGGTTATTCCTTAAACTTTGTACATCTTACATCAGAAAGCTAATATGGGGATTCGACTTCCGGAGGCGGAGCTACGAGCAGCAGATCGCTTTCTCTCCTCTCCTCTCCTCTCCCGGATCAACTAGGAATACCAAAGGAGACCACCTGGACCGAAACAAGACAGGACTAGAATGACCACAGAAACCCAGTAAATCACCCGTGAGTACAAACACGCGTGGCTGGTGACAGAGAGGAGAGAGGGGCCTAAGGAGAGATTAAGTGACTGCTAACAGTTCGACAGTCTGTCAGTGGAGACACCACCTCCAGTCTGCTCCACCAACAAGGGGACAGCTGAAGGGAGGAAAGGACTCCCCATAGACTCACCAAGTACAACTCTGAGTCTCCATTGCTACTACCCTCAGAATCTGGAGCAGCAACAGGGAGGGACACCAGGGCACAGAGATCTAACTGGGAAACTCAGGAGAAGACCTATACCTCGGTGGCATAGCTGAAGGGCTGTGAAAGTCTCTTTGCATAACCACTGGATTATCTCTGCCACACCCTGCTTTATCTCTTGGTCAGGAGTCATTGATTAAGCCAAGAAGCCTATTGATAGTTTAAAAGCCCTCAGGCTACCATAGCCCACAGGGGGAAAAAAAAAAAAAAAAAGGCTTTTACACCACTGAACTGCAACTCAGGGATTGAAAAAACTGTTAACTTATATAAAATGGTTAAAACAACAAGAAAAAATAATGGAGACTCGAACCAGGACAAGAGTCCAGCTAAAAGTCCTCCAGAGGGCGAAGCACAAAACAACGAGTTCAACATCCAAACATCAGCTAAGGAAATAATAACAGGAGTGAGTAAAGAATTTGAAAAAATTGTAATCAGAACTGCAGGAACAACAAATGAGAATATGGAAGAAAATTCTAATTATCTCATGGTTATTAGAGAGCTGAAAGCTGAAATTGCTGAGCTAAGAAGGCAACTAGCTGAACAAGCTAAAACAGTATCAGAGCAGGGCAACAAAATAGATGAACTCCAGAAAGCAGTAGAGGGCAGAGAGAATAGAATCAATGAGGCTGAAGACAGAATTAGCAAGATTGAGGATGAATTAGAGACAACTAAAGAAGAAGTAAGAGATCTCAAAAAGAGATTAAGAGATGCTGAAAACAACAACAGAGTCCTATGGGATGACTTCAAAAGAAACAATATACGCATTATTGGCTTACCAGAGGAAGAAAGAGAAGGGGAGGAAGAAAGCGTTCTCCAGGCCATAATAGCTGAAAATTTCTCTAGTCTAGACAACACCAAAGACATAAAGATTCAAGAAGCCCAGAGGGTCCCAAACAGAATTAACCCAGACCTAAAGACACCAAGACATGTCATACTTAGATTGGAAAGGAATAAGGATAAAGAAAGGATCCTCAAGGCTGCAAGAGAAAAACAAAGAGTCACCTACAAAGGAAAACCCATAAGATTAGCAGCAGACTTCTCCATACAAACACTACAGGCCAGAAGAGAATGGCAAGATATCTATCGAGTGCTCAATGAGAAAGGCTTTCAGCCAAGAATACTATATCCTGCTAGATTGTCATTCAGACTAGACGGAAGCATCAAAACCTTCTCAGACAAGCAACAGTTGAAGGAAGCAACCATCACCAAGCCTGCCTTGAAAGAAGTTCTGAAAGGTTTCCTATAAACAACCAGACCACCACAAATAGAACATATATCAAAACACTCTAAAACTCTACAAGAATGGCGTTAAAATATCTTCAATCTTTGATATCAATAAATGTGAATGGCCTGAATTCACCTATTAAAAGACACAGAGTAGGAAGATGGATCAGAAAACACAACCCAACAATATGTTGTCTACAGGAAACTCACCTAACGCAACAAGACAAACACAGACTTAAAGTGAAAGGATGGAAAACTATCATACAAGCCAATGGCCCACAAAAAAGGGCAGGAACAGCTATTCTCATATCTGACATGATAGACTTTAAAATACATAAGATTAAAAAAGATAGGAATGGACACTACTTAATGCTCAGAGGATCAGTCAATCAAGAGGACTTAACAATTATTAATATCTATGCACCCAATGAGAAGCCATCTAAATACATCAAACTTCTACTGAAAGAGCTACAGCAATATATTAACAGTAACACAATCATAGTAGGGGACTTCAACACCCCACTATCTCAACTTGACAGATCATCCAGAAAGAAAATCAGTAAAGACATAAGGGAGCTAAATGAAGAGATAGATAAACTAGAACTATTGGACATTTTCAGAGTCATTCATCCCAAGAAACTGGAATACACATTTTACTCAAATCCACATGGATCATTCTCAAGGATAGACCATATGTTAGGCCACAAAGACAGCATCAGCCTATTCAAGAGCACTGAAATCATCCCAAGCATCTTCTCAGACCACAGTGGAATTAAACTAACACTTAACAATCAACAAAAGATTAGTAACAGTGCCAAAATGTGGAAGCTAAACAGTACACTTCTTAACAACTTCTGGGTCAAAGAGGAAATCAAGGAAGAAATCAAAATGTTTCAAGAGTTCAATGAAAATGAAGACACAAGCTATCAAAATATTTGGGACACAGCTAAAGCAGTCCTAAGAGGGAAGTTCATAGCTATACAAGCACACATTAGGAAACAAGAAAAGGCACAAATAAACAGCCTGATTGCACATCTTAAAGACCTAGAAGAAGAACAACAAAGGAACCCTAAAGCAACCAGAAGGACAGAAATTACTAAAGTTAGGGCAGAAATAAATAACATTGAGAATAGGAAAACCATACAAAAGATCAATGAAAGTAAATGTTGGTTCTTTGAAAGAGTAAACAAAATCGACAAACCTTTAGCCAGACTCACAAAACAAAAAAGGGAGAAGACCCAAATAAATCGGATAGTCAATGAAACAGGAGATATCACAACAGACACTGCAGAAATTCAACATATCATGCGAGGCTTCTATGAACAACTATATGCCACCAAGTTAGAGAACCTGGAAGAAATGAATGATTTCCTAGATACCTACCAACTTCCAAAACTAAGTAAAGAGGAAGTGGACAACATGAACAGGCCCATCACAGCTAATGAAATTGAAACAGTTATCAAAAATCTTCCCAAAAATAAAAGTCCTGGACCAGATGGTTTTACAAATGAATTCTACAAAACTTTCAAAGAAGAACTAATACCTCTACTTTTAAAAGTCTTCCAGAAGATTGAAGACACTGGAATACTCCCTGCCAGCTTCTATGAAGCCAACATCACTCTGATACCAAAAGCAGACAGGGACACAACCAAAAAAGAAAACTACAGACCAATATCTCTGATGAACATAGATGCGAAAATATTGAACAAAATTCTAGCCAACCGGATACAGCAGTATATCAAAAAGATTGTTCATCATGACCAAGTGGGGTTTATCCCAGGCATGCAAGGTTGGTTTAATATACGTAAATCAATCAATGTGATCCACCACATCAACAAAAGCAAGACCAAAAACCACATGGTCATATCAATAGATGCAGAGAAAGCCTTTGACAAAATACAACATCCCTTTATGATCAAAACACTACAAAAAATAGGAATAGATGGAAAATTCCTGAAGATAGTGGAGTCTATATATAGCAAACCTACAGCCAACATCATACTCAATGGTGAAAAACTGGAAGCATTTCCCCTCAGATCAGGTACTAGACAGGGCTACCCACTATCACCATTACTATTCAACATAGTGTTGGAAGTTCTTGCCATAGCAATCAGGCAGGAGCAAGGAATTAAAGGCATACAGATTGGAAGAGAAGAAGTCAAACTCTCCTTATTTGCAGATGACATGATAGTATACATGGAAAAACCTAAGGAATCTAGCAAGAAGCTTTTGGAAATCATCAGGCAATACAGTAATGTGTCAGGCTATAAAATTAACATTCAAAAGTCAGTGGCATTCCTCTATGCAAACACTAGGTTAGAAGAAATTGAAATCCAGAAATCAGTTCCTTTTTCTATAGCAACAAAAACAATAAAATATCTAGGAATAAACCTAACCAAAGAAGTGAAAGACTTGTATACTGAAAATTATGAGTCACTACTCAAAGAAATTGAAAAAGACACAAAGAAGTGGAAAGATATTCCATGCTCATGGGTTGGAAGAATTAACATCATCAAAATGAATATATTACCCAGAGCCATCTACAAATTTAATGCTATCCCCATCAAGATACCAAGCACATTTTTTAGGAGAATAGAACAAATGCTACAAATGTTTATCTGGAACCAGAAAAGACCTAGAATTGCCAAAACAATCTTGAGAAAAAAGAACAGAACCGGAGGCATCACACTGCCAGATCTCAAACTGTATTATAGGGCCATTGTCATCAAAACTGCTTGGTACTGGAACATGAACAGACACACTGAACAGTGGAATAGAATTGAGAGCCCAGAAATGAGGCCCCACACCTATGGACATCTAATCTTTGACAAAGGGGCCCAGACTATTACATGGGGAAAGCAGAGTCTCTTCAACAAATGGTGTTGGAAACAATGGGTTGAAACATGCAGAAGAATGAAGCTGAATCACTGTATTTCACCAAATACAAAAGTAAATTCCAAGTGGATCAAGGACTTGGATGTTAGACCAGAAACTATCAGATACTTAGAGGAAAATATTGGAAGAACTTTTTTCCGCATAAATTTTAAAGACATTTTCAATGAAACGAATCCAATTACAAGTAAGACTAAGGCAAGTATAAACCTATGGGACTACATCAAATTAAAAAGCTTCTTCACAGCAAAAGAAACCACTACCCAAATCAAGAGACCCCTCACAGAATGGGAGAAGATCTTTACATGCCATACATCAGATAAGAGTTTAATAACCAACATATATAAGGAGCTTACCAGACTCAACAACAAGACAACAAATAACCCCATCCAAAAATGGGGGGAGGAATTGGACAGAATATTCACCACAGAAGAGATCCAAACGGCCGAGAAACACATGAAAAAATGCTCCAAGTCTCTGATTGTCAGAGAAATGCAAATCAAGACAACAATGAGATATCACTTCACTCCTGTGAGAATGTCACACATCAGAAAAGGTAACAGCAGCAAATGCTGGAGAGGATGTGGGGTCAAAGGAACCCTCCTGCACTGCTGGTGGGAATGTCAATTGGTCCAACCTCTGTGGAGAACAGTCTGGAGAACTCTCAGAAGGCTAGAAATGGACCTACCCTATGACCCTGCAATTCCCCTCCTGGGGATATATCCTAAGGAACCCAACACATCCATCCAAAAAGATCTGTGTACACATATGTTCTTGGCAGCACAATTTGTAATAGCCAAAACCTGGAAGCAACCCAGGTGTCCAACAACAGATGAGTGGCTGAGCAAGTTGTGGTATATATACACAATGGAATACTACTCAGCTGTAAAAAATGGTGACTTCACCGTTTTCAGCCGATCTTGGATGGACCTTGAAAAAATCATGTTGAGTGAAATAAGTCAGAAACAGAAGGATGAATATGGGATGATCTCACTCTCAGGCCGAAGTTGAAAAACAAGATTAGAAAAAAAAAACACAAGTCGAACCTGAAATGGAATTGGAGTATTACACCAAAGCAAAAGACTCTGGGGTGGGTGGGTGGGTGGGTGGGGAGAATACAGGTCCATGAAAAATGATGAATTAAATAGTGGGGGTTGTATTGCTAAATGGGAATCTGGGGAATGTTATGCATGTAAAAAAAAAAAAAAAGAAGTAGAAACGCAAAGCAGAAATTGACTGAGTTTGGAGTATGGCACCAAAGTAAGAAAGCAGAAGTATACTAGAGTTTGCAGTGAGTACCTCCCTAATACTACCTCTCCACTTTTCCAAGCTTTGGGTCCATGATTGCACAACAATTTGTTTGGCTTTGTATGTTAACTCTCTTTTCAGTCACCAGGTTCCAGGTGTCATCAGGATGCCGGCCAGACTTCCCTAGATTGAAGACACCACCAATGTGTCCTGGAGCTCAGCTTCCCCAGAGACCCATCCTACTAGGGAAAGAGAGAGGCAGACTGGGAGTATGGACCGACCAGTCAACGCCCATGTTCAGCGAGGAAGCAATTACAGAAGCCAGACCTTCTACCTTCTGCAACCCTCAATGACCCTGGGTCCATGCTCCCAGAGGGATAGAGAATGGGAAAGCTATCGGGGAAGGGGGTGGGATATGGAGATTGGGCGGTGGGAATTGTGTGGAGTTGTACCCCTCCTACCCTATGGTTTTGTTAATTAATCCTTTCTTAAATAAAAAATTAAAAAAATAAAAAAAATAAAAAAAAAGAAAGCTAATATGTTTAAAATTCTTTAATGCATAGAAAAATTATCAAGTAAGCATAAAGTCATATGAAAGGATGATATACTGTATTTATTCTGGCTTTGCAGTTCCAGGGGAATGAATCAAGTTCTCAAACATGTACTATTACTACTGAACTGTCTCCTAGGCCCACTTCTTATTCTGTATTTTCTGGGAGGATAAGGAGGAGATAGAGACACCAAAATATTCCTTGACCGTCTATGGAGTTCTTTTGACACTGTCTATATTATTCTGTTTGGTGGCCAGGTTTGAATCAAGGGTGTCAGGTATTGTAAGGCATGTTCTCTACCCATTTAACCACCCCCTGCACAGTTTTGTGTAATGTAAATAAATTACTTACTTAAAGTAAAAGGCTTACCATACAATGGGCACAGAATAAGTGTCCAGTCACTCTTGACTATTCCACCATCAGTTGTAGAGACTTAGTTGTCTATTATACAGAGGAATCATACAATAATCGAACAGATACATCTAAGTCAGTGATTGCAGAAAAACTTGTAAAAATTCTAATTCTTAAGTTATTCCTGAACTACAGTATATTTGCT
Organism: Erinaceus europaeus; assembly: GCF_950295315.1. Classification (NCBI taxonomy): domain Eukaryota; kingdom Metazoa; phylum Chordata; class Mammalia; order Eulipotyphla; family Erinaceidae; genus Erinaceus; species Erinaceus europaeus. The sequence continues at coordinate 67,665,830 of NC_080166.1, read as the reverse complement.
TGTGTACGTGCCTCTCTAAGTGGATATTATGTATGCATAAGTATGCAATGCACTTAATAACACATTTTATATAAAATTCCCTGGACAGATCTAATTTGTAAATGTATTCATTTAGTTTGTTCAGTCAGTGCTTATACCTTTTTTTTAAAAATTATATCTATTTACTTATTGGATAGAGACTTCCAGAAATCAAGAGAGAAGGGGGAGATAGATGTGAGTACTTCACCACTTAGAAAGCTTTCGCCCTGAAGGTGGGGACTGGGGGCTTAAACCTGGTTCCTTGCACAGTGTAATATGCTCACTCAACCAGGTGCACCACCACCCAGCTCCTAGAATTCATCAGTGACAATAGTAGTTTCCCACCCAGTTGCCAGAATTTTTTGTTTTGCCTTTGTTTTCCAATATATTTGGTAGGCAGTGCTTTCTCTGACTCTAAATTTTCCAAGATTTTTTCTTCAGGTCAGGAAATACAAAACCCATTTCCAGTCAGTCATTCTGTAACTTCTCAATCACCTTTTTATCTCAAAAATTAAGTGTGAGATCATATCATACTGTGTGATTTCTAGCTTAGGCATGTTTGGCTCAGTGATAGATATCATTACAATGCATTCTTTTATTTGATAGGGCAGAGAGATCAGAGTAGGGGGAAGATATAAAAGGAGAGAGAGGGAGTCCAGCAGTAGCGCAGCGGGTTAAGCACAAGTGGTGCAAAGCGCAAGGACCACCAGAAGGATTCCGGTTCGAGCCCCCGGCTCCCCACCTGCAGGGGAGTCGCTTCACAGGAAGTGAAGCAGGTCTGCAGGTGTCTATCTTTCTGTCCCCCTCTCTGACTTCTCCTCCTCTCTCCATTTCTCTCTGTCGTATCCAATAACAACAACAGTTTTTTTTAAAAAAAAAAAAAAAGGAGAAAGAGAGGTATCTGCAGTACTGCTTCACCACATGTTAAGCTTCCTCCCTACAGGTGGGGACCAGAGGCTTGAACCCAGGTCTCTGCATAATGTCTCTCCTCAGCTAGGTACACCACCATCCAACTCCACATTATAATGTGTTCATGAAGAGATAAAGCTAAAGATTTTAAGTAATTTTCTTAGAATTGTATACAAATAAGTGGTGCACAATTTGGTTATAAACTCAGGTCTTCAAGTCTCAGATACTTGGATTTTAAACAGATGGATCTCCAGGGAGTCATAATATGTGCAGAAGGAATCTGAAAGATGGCATGGGAGGGTTTTGGTTACACTATGACTTGGAAATGTCACTGACATTTAGTGGGTGGTGACATGAGATATGAGTCTATCATGATGTACAGGACAGTCTGCTGAAGAAAAATTGCACTGATTCACTCAAACAGACAAGAGAGATTTTAATCAAGACACTGTAATATGCTAGAAAGGTTGAACTTAACTCTTCTTAAATATGTGTTGATGTATTTAGTATATTGAAATATTAAATATTCTTTAAATTAATATTTAGTTAATTTATTTGTAGACACTAAGGTAAACTAGAGAATCAGTACTGGTGATCTTATGGTCTAACTAGTCCATGTGATACATGCAATTATGTTTGCTAGTGACTTCTATGGAAATGAGTCTCTTACTTTCCCACAGAGAAGTGAAACCTTGTCCTTCAAGGAAATGACTTCCAGATTCTTTTCTTTTTTCTTCTTTTTAAAAAAATATTTTATCTATTTTTTTGGATAGAAACAGAGATAAATTAATAAATTGATGGGGAAGTGGGAGATATAAAGGGAGAGAGAGAGAGAGAGAGACCTGCAACACTGCCTCACCACTTGTGAAGCTTGCCCATTGCAAATGGGGGCCAGGGGCTTGAATCAGGGTCCTAGAGTATTGCAACCTATATCCCAGCAGATGCACTGCCACCACCTGTCTCCTCAGTAATCATTTTCAGAGCTATCCCCACCCCAGCCCAGGAAATGACCTTATTTATTTATTTTATAATTTATTAGTGATTGGATACTAATTTGTAAAATTACAAGATAACAGGCATAACTCCCCACAGTTCCCCCCACCAGAGTTCTGTATTCCCATTCTCTCCATTGGAAGCTACAGCAGTTCTCCTAAGATTGAAAATATATGTTAACTATTATTTCTTGAACTGTATATTTGTACAGATTTGCCCACTTTTGTTTGCATGGTCCCATCTTTTCTTCCTTTCAAAGGCACAATGCACCTGTTACTACATCCAGATGTCCCTCCCTTTATGGTCTTCTCTTTCCAGGTTCTAATGGAGTTGGAGTTCAGAGCCCTCTGGTCATCTTCCCCTACCATTTCTTGCCCACTGGAAGTATAGACCAAAATTCTATACGGGGTGAAGAAGGGGGAGTTTTGACTTCAGCAATTGCTTCTCTGCTGGACTTGGCAGTTTGATCCATAACCCCAGCCTGTTTCTATGTTTATCCAGTGAGGTAGGGCTTATAAGAGGTGAGGTTCCAAGACACACTGGTGAGATCTTTTGCCCAGGAATAGAGAAGGAAATCATGATAGCATCAGCAACAATCTAGCTAAGGCTGAGGATGTCTCAGTTGTGGTTGGTTAGTTTTGTTAAGTTCGACAGTTGTAGATACTCTTTGTGCTACACCATGGTCATGCCTCCCCAAAGTCCCCAGGTCTTTAAGAAAATGGATTTTAAAAGTGGTTATAAAACTTCCAATCTAGTTCATAGGAACTAGAGAAGATTTACCTCTTGAAGAGGTTGATGAAGAAGTTGTAGTTGAAAGTTGTCTAAATAAAGGTTCTTAGAGGGGAGAGGGCACAGCATCATCAGTAGCTCAATAGACTCTCATGCCTAAGACTTGGAGGTTCCAGATTTAATCCTTGGCACCACCATAATAAGCCAGAGATGAACAGGTTATAAAGAAGCAAATACACAACACAAACATACACATACACACACACACACACGTGTACACACACACACACGTACACACACCATGGCAAAGGGGAAGCTGTCTATCCATTCACCTCAGTGAAGTAAAAAACAAAAGTAGGGAGCAGCAGGTGACTCACACAGTAGAGTTTACATGGTAATATGCTTGAAGACTCAGGTTAAAATCCTTGGTCACTACATGAAAACATCTGTAGGAGAGGGAGCTTTATAAGTAATGAAGCAATCCTATAGTTTTTCTCATTTTCTCTCTTTATCTCTCCCTGTCTATTTTTCACACTCTAATAAAACAAAAAAGAAGAAATGATCAATGGAGCAGTGGAGTCACATAGGCACTGAGCCCCCATAGCAACCCTGGTGAGCAAAACTGCAGGTCAAGGTCCTACATCCAGAAAGAAGCTTTGCTATAGTTTAGTCAAACTGTGGGATGAAGTGAAGGCTATCTTGTTCAGGTCCCACTGAGACAATAGTGCTCCATCGTCTGTGTTTTATGCAAGTGAAATAAACACTTCCTAATTATGTAAGCCTAGCAACCCACTCCATTTTATCCTTGGGCACAAATATTTTAACATAGTTTCAACAGAAATATATCATCCAGAAATGCAGCTAACTCTTAAATTTAGACAAGATTGTTTGTTTTGGAACATTATCAAAATTTCTTCATCATTATTGCAAAGCATGTCACTAATGGCCATGCTGATTGAAGATTTTAAATCACCAAAGAAACACCTGCTTTAGTCTGCGTTTTATAGCATCCCATTCTAGGGGACTGGATGTGCAGATACAAACATCCCCTTTTTTGACTTCCAGTAATTTTATATCTGGCTACCTGCATTTTAAAGTACATATTATTTCATTACATATTACTTTCCTACATTTTTTCTTTTTTTTAAAGCTATGGAACCTTTTAAAAGTAATTGTTGAGGTGCCTGACCATGACACACCTGGTCAAGTGCACACATTACAGTGCACAAGGACCTGGTTTCAAGATCCCAGTCCGCATATGCAGGAGGAATTTTTTTTTAAGCAGTGAAGCAGTGCTGCAGGTGTCTCTCTCTCTTTCTCTCTCTATCTCTCCCTCTACTTCTCTCCCTTCCCTCTCAATTTCTCTGTCTCTATACAATAAAGAAATACATGTAAATAAATAAATAAATAAATAAATGTAATTTATGATAATTAAAACCTTACAGAACTTGGATGTCCCTCTTTTTCACCAAAGACAAGGCCAGGCAGATCCTCCAAATGACTATTTTCAATCTCATAAGTCATTTGCTCATCGCTGCCCTTGCTAGTAAGTCAGAATTAAATACTTGCTACATGAAAACTCTCAAACATTTGCTATACCTGTCTCCTTCTTCAGGAACAATTTCAAGTCATTTTTCAGAGTTCTCACTTAGCCCCTACTAAAAGAAAGTATTTCTGTGTTTTTGCAAAATTCTCTGATATACTATCCTATGAAGATACTCTGTAATCCTAAATTTCCATACCTAGTCCTTTGTAGTCTTGTTTACTCCTCCCAAAATTTGTGTTGAAACATTCAGACTCTTTTAGATCTGTCGGGTTGTGTCACAAGGGAGAGAGAATAGACCAGGAATTTTGTGGCGGTTAGGGAATGCAAATCTTTATTCACTCAGATGCCCCAGAGTTGGGTGAGAGTACAGAGGTTCAGGCATGTGGAGCTAGCAAAATGGATGCCTCCCGCTATGCCCAACAGCCCTTCTCCAGGTCTGGTCATGGAAGAGAGAAGAGCAAAGAGAGTGAAAGCAGAAATACGAGTGGCTTTTATGGGAGGGTTCTGAAAGTGGCAAGTCAGGATGGGATTGGCTAGGAAAGGGGGAAGAGAGAGGCAAAGGGCATGTTGGGAATGTGGAAGCATCTTTAGCAACTGTTGCAATGGTTTTAACTGGGATGCATTGGATCGACCTTCCCGTGGTGCATCCCGTGATGCATCCCGTGAGTACCCATTCATTGGGGAAACTGACAATCCTTCCTAGCCGACTGAATCCACATGGATCCCAGTCACTTTCAAAGCCATTAACTGGCTACGGAAGAAGGGCAAACGCTAGAAGCAGAAGAACTGAATCAGCAATACCCTAAGGGGATAACGTGGTGGTGGATATCTGTAAATTTATGCTTGCGTGGAAATATAGTAGTTTGTGGGCCCTGCCAATGTTCAACCACATCTGCACAATTCCCCAACATAGATCTAAGGACAGCTTTTTCCCTATTGCAATGTTCACCAACGTCTATAATCCAAAACTCATAGTAACAGTTAAGCTGGAAAGAAGGACATTATTGACTGGAAAACAATGCAAGTTTGGGAGCATCAGAAATAACACAGACTGAAGAAAAAGCTTCAAAAGGAGGAAGTAGGACCCTGACCTTATGCAGAGGAAATCCAGGGAACTTAACAGTCTGTACATATTTAGGTTTTTTAACAGGCATAATTGTGAGGTGGGAAAGCTAGGCATGTGCAGTTAAGGATCACACGGTGAATGTATGTAATAATACATCCCATGTACAGCAAAGGCAGGGCAATTGATGGCATTGGAGCCTGTTTTCTGGTGTGGCAATAAATAGATAAGTTATTATAGGTATAGAAGTACGCTAAACCTTCATGTACTGGTTCTGTTTAGTCAGGAGTTTAAGGTCACTAAAGTTCAAGGGTCTTTCCAGGTCAGATGAAAGACAAAAAGTCTCCCTGGGAGACTTTATCACATCATCCAAGGTATAAAGTTAGGCCAGTCTGTTTTGTCTTTTTTCTCCTTAATCATAAAGAGGTTATCTCAGATTTAACAGGGAGGCAAAGTTGCATCATTTTATTTGATTACATTTCCGGTAGAATCGTTCTTTACTAAGCCTTTAACTTGATATATTATTTTTTTAACTTGATATATTATTTTAACTTGATATATTATTTTAACTTGATATATTATTTTCTTGGTAAAATGAATAAATAATCTAACATGTATTCACAAATCCTGAAGAGTCTATATGCATATATTTTATAGCATTTCTAGAAAGATTAAAGATTAATATATACCTAAAGGATTACAGAAGTTCTCTTCAGGATCGCATTGCCGTAAACTCCTTAGCATTCCTACACTGCTCTGTCAACCAAAATATTACTCTTTCTTTCATGGTGTGGCTAAATTGGTTAATCCTTAAACAGTCATACAGAAAATTCACCTGACTCACTGGAACAAGCATGCTCTGCTTTGGTGAGATCAGACCAAGCCCTCACAGGTGGGAGAAAGTATGAATGTCAATGGTTGTAATTGTTAAACAGACTGTGGAAAATAGGGAAAAGATTAAGCCATGTTTATATGACCTTTGTGTGATTTCAGCCATAATGGTTCATGGCTGCTTACAACCACGTTCTTATTCACAGAGCACTTAGCAAGGCAGGAACTTAATACACGGCTGATTTTCCTCCTTTGGTGTGACAGCTCATTTGAGTTAGATGAGGTAAAAGTATAAATAATCAACTAATCCTTACAACCTATCAAGTTTTACTTGTACTCTCTTAAAATCAGACTCTGTTTACTAGTGAATGAAAAAAGTTAAAAGCAAACACTGACTTGATACTGAAAAGCTTTACAAAAAATAAAGCAAAACTGGATTACCCTGATCAAATAGCTAAAAAAAAAAAAAATACATGTGATCCTAATTATGACACAACAAAGGAAACACTAACTTCATACCTGATCCATTATTTAGCCAAGATACAGAATTGACTCTGCATTATTTCTTTTTGTAAATATGGAGGCATACATACATACTGCCCTAGACTTTTTTTTTTCATCAATTCTGGGGGCTCCTTCTGTGATACAATGGCCAGGAGGAGAGAAAGAGTAACTTTCAAACATACTGCTGAAGGTGACAGACGGCAACAGTCATAATCTCTGTCCTGGTGAAAGATGAAAGGAAATTTTATTTAAATATGTTTTTAGATAGAGTCAGGAAGAGAATGAGAGAGAGAGAGAGAGAGAGAGAAATAGAAGTAACCACAACAGAGTTCCTGGAAGATGGCGGACTGAGAAGCTGCTAGTGGCTTGAGTTCTGATCACACCTTCTGGAAACGGTAGGGTTTTCTGCCTTTAGTAGGCCAGTCAATAAGGGGTCCTAGTGGTGACACCAAGGAGGTGACTATAACTTAATTTGGGTTAAGAATTAGAATAGAAAAAAAGGGAACAAAAATTTTATTTCCTTTTAATTATTAAGCACACCGACTCCCCCCCCCCCACCGCCACCCCTAACCAGTCCCTGGGGAACAGCTCCTAGCAGAATCCCCTGCTGAGCTTCTGTCTTTACCAAATTCCTATCCCACAAGGGAGTATAATTCATTCTAAGTCTATACCCTTCTGAAATCTCTGGCTCTTTTTTTTTTTCTAAGTAGCCAACCCCACCCCACCTCACCCTGCATAGCTAATTAAATAATTAAAAATAAATAAATTAATTAATTAATTAAAAAACTCTTTCCTTTCACCGCTCTTTTATGACTGTTCTTTTTTATCTTTTTCTTTTTTCTCTCTCTCTTTCCTTTTTTTCTTCTTTTTCTCATTCTTGTCATCCTTTCTTCCTTAATCCTACAGCTGCCAAAGTCACAGGCCCCAGCCCCCACACCACCAAACAGTGTGCTTTTTTGAATTCACTGATACACATTTGGGAATTATTTTGGGGAATAATTCTGACTCATAGTGGACTCTCTATGTGTGTATCTCTGCTCTAGTTCCCTTTCCCCTCTTGTTACCCCAGAATATACAGTGGATAGCAGACTTGCATAACTGTCTATTCTTGCTATCCCTTCTTTTTTTTTTCTCTCTCTTTCTTCTTCACTGGGATTTGCTTACTATTCTTTCATGGACTGGAGAAATTGTTTGGCCAACTGGTAGTGATTAAACTGCTTCAATACTTGCTTCAGTTGCTACTGTAATTCCTGAGGTTGGTGAGTGTAATTGTCATAAAGATATTCAGTACAGTGTTGCTTGTACTCAAGACACAACAACTGAGGAACAACAGAGCATAAAAAAAAGAAACACATAAATCAAAAAAAATGGTTAGATCAAAAACAAATAAAACTGCTACTCCAATGAATGAAGACAAGAGCCCAGAAGAAACTACAAATCAGCCAGAAGTAACCATAGATAAGAAAAGTATGCAAGCAATAATAAACTTATTAATCACAGAAATGAAAACAACATTGGAGGAAAGGAATGGCAGTATTAGGGAAACAACAGTTGAGACCCCCAAGGAAAATACTGATTATCTTGAGACAATTAGAGAACTGAAAGCTGAAATAGCTGTAATGAAGAAAGAAGCTGAGGCAAGGGAAAGCAGACTAACAGAAGCAGAAACCATAATTAGTCAGACAGAGGATGAGTTAGAGAAAACTAAGAAGAAGGTGAAAGAGTTTAAAAAGAGATTGAGAGGCACTGAAAACAACAACAGAGACATAAGGGATAATCTCAAAAGAAGTAACATTCGCGTAATTGGCCTGCCAGAGGAAGAAAGAGAGGAAGGGGAAGCAAACATTCGAGAGGAAATAATAGAAGAAAACTTCTCAGACCTGAATAACAGAAAGGACATCAAGATTCAAGAGGCCCAGAGAATACCAAATAGAATCAACCCAGACCTGAAGCCACCAAGACACATCATAGTCACAATGAGAAGAAGTAAGGATAAAGAAAGGATCCTAAAGGCTGCAAGAGAGAAACAAAAAGTCACATACAAGGGAAAACCAATAAGATTATCTGCAGACTTCTCCACTCAAACTCTAAAAGCCAGAAGAGAATGGAAAGATATTTATGGAGCCCTGAATGAAAAAGGGTTTCAACCAAGGATAATATATCCTGCTAGACTTTCATTCAAACTGGATGGAGGGATCAAAACCTTCTTAGACAAACAACAGTTAAAGGAGGCAACCATCACCAACTGGCCCTGAAAGAGGTTCTAAAAGACCTCTAATAAACAAGAATATCACTACAATACTGTCAATATATCAGAGCAAATAAAAAAAATTTTTTGTTTGAACAATAGCACTACAATACCTTAAATCCATAATATCAATAAATGTCAATGGCTTAAACCCATCAAAAGGCACAGAGTTGGGGGGATGGATCAGAAAATATGACCCAACAATATGCTGCTTGCAAGAATCCCTTCTGTCACAACAAGATAAACACATACTTAAAGTGAAAGGATGGAAAACTATCATACAGGCTAACAGACCACAAAAAAGGGCAGGAACAGCGATTCTCATCTCAGACACTATAGATTTTAAATTAAATAAAGTAATAAAAGATAGGCAAGGATATTACATAATGATTAGAGGATCAATAAGCCAAGAAGACTTAACAATCGTTAACATATGCACCCAATGAGGGACCATCTAAATACATCAAGAACTTACTGAAAGAATTTCAAAAGTACATCAATAGTAATACAATAATTGTGGGAGACTTCAATACCTCACTCTCACACTTAGACAGATCAACAAAGCAGAGAATCAACAAAGAAACAAGAGAATTGAATGAACAGATTGACAGACTAGACCTCTTGGACATTTTCAGACTCCTCCACCCCAAAAAACTGGAATACACCTTCTTTTGAAATCCACATAACACATACTCAAAGATAGACCACATGTTAGGCCACAAAGACAGCATCAATAAATTCAAGAACATTGAAATCATCCCATGTATATACTCAGACCACAGTGGAGTAAAACTAATATTTAACAACAAACAGACAATTATTAAAAGTCACAGAATTTGGAAACAAATAAACATATGCCTTAAGAACCACTGGGTCAGAGACTCACTCAAACAGGAAATTCAAATGTTCCTGGAAGCTAATGAAAATGAAGACACAACCTATCAAAATATTTGGGACACAGCTAAAGCAGTACTGAGAGGGAAACTTATAGCCATACAACCACATATTAAACACCAAGAAGAAGCTCAAATGAACGACCTTACTGCACACCTGAGGACTTAGAGGAAGAGGAACAAAGGAACCCTAAAGCATCCAGAAGGACAGAAATCACTAAAGTTAGAGCAGAAATAAACAACATCGAAAATAAAAGAACCATACAAAAGATCAATGAAGCCAAATCTTGGTTCTTTGAAAGATTAAACAAAATTGACAAACCCCTAGCCAGACTCACCAAACAAAAAAGAGAGAAGACTCAAATTAATAGAATTGTAAACAATGGAGAAGATATCACAACTGACACCACAGAAATCCAGAGAATCCTGTCAAACTTCTATAAAGAACTACACGCCACCAAGCTAGAGAATCTGAAATAAATAGAACAATTCCTAGAAACATATGCCCTTCCAAAAATGAACCAAAAAGAACTACAAAATCTAAATGCACCAATCACAGACAAAGAAATTGAAACAGTTATTAAGAACCTCCCCAACAACAAAAGTCCTGGACCAGAAGGCTTCACAAAGGAATTCTACAAAACTTTCAGGAAACAGTTAGTACACATGCTTCTTAAGCTTTTCCATGAGATTGTAGAAACAGGAATACTCCCTTCCACCTTCTATGAAGCCAACATCACCCTGATACCAAAAGCTGATAGGGACAGAACAAAAAAGGAAAACTACAGACCAATATCTCTGATGAACATAGATGAGAAAATATTAAACAAGATCTTGGGCAACTGGATACAGCAACATATAAAAATATTGTTCATCACGACCAAGTGAGATTCATCCCAGGAATGCAAGGCTGGTTCAACATCCATAAGTTAATCAATGTCATTCACCACATCAATAAAAGCAAAGCCAAAAACCACATTATTATTTCAACAGATGCAGAGAAAGCCTTTGACAAAATCCAATACCCATTCATGCTCAAAACTCTACAAAAAATAGGAATAGATGGGAAATTCCTAAAGATAGTGGAGTCTATATATAGCAAAACTACAGCCAACATCATACTCAATGGACAGAAGCTGAAAGCATTCCCCCTCAGATAGGGGACTAGACAGTGACTAGACTGTCACTGTTACTCTTCAACATAGTATTGGAAGTTCTTGCCATAGCAATCAAGCAAGAGAAAGAAATCAAAGGAATATAGATTAGAAGGGAAGAATCAAGCTCTCACTATTTGAAGATGATATGATAGTATACATAGAAAAGCCTAAAGAATCCAGCAGAAAATTACTGGTAGTTATTAGGCTATATAGCAAGGTATCAGGCTACAAAATCAATGTACAAAAATCAGTGGCATTTCTCTATGCAAACACTAAATCTGAAGTAGAAGACATCCAGAAATCACTCCCATTTACTGTTGCAGCAAAATCAATCAAATACCTAGGAATAAAGTTGACCAAAGAAGTGAAAGACTTATATACTGAAAAGTATAAGTTGCTACTCAAGGAAATAGAAACTGATACCAAGAAATGGAAAGATATCCCATTCTCATGGACTGGAAGAATAAATATCATCAAAATGAATATTCTCCCAAGAGCCATATACAAATTTAATGCAATACTCATCAAAGTTCCACCAAGCTTCTTTAAGAGAATAGAATAAGCACTACAACAATTTATCTGGAACATGAAAACACCTAGAATTGCCAAAACCATCTTAAGGAAAAGAAACAGAAATGGAGTCATCACACTCCCAGACCTTAAATTATATTATGAAGCCATCATCATCAAAACAGCATCATACTGGAACAAAAATAGGCACACAGACCAGTGGAACAGAATTGAAAGCCCAGAAATAAATCCCCACACCTATGGAATCTAATCTTTGATAAGGGGGCCCAAAGCATTAAATGGAAAAAGGAGGCTCTCTTCAATAAATGGTGCTGGGAAAACTGGGTTGTAACATGCAGAAGAATGAAATTGAACCAGTTTATCTCACCAGAAACAAAATTCAACTACAAATGGATCAAAGACCTAGATGTCAGACCAGAAACAATCAAATACTTTGAGGAAAACATTGGTAAAACACTTTCCCACCTACATCTCAAGGACATCTTTGATGAATCAAACCCAATTACAAGGAAGAATAAAGCAGAAACAAACCAATGGGACTACATCAAATTGAAAAGCTTCTGCACATCCAAAGAAACTATTAAACAAACAGAGAGACCCCTCACAGAATGGGAGAAGATCTTCGCATGCCATACATCATACAAGAATCTAATCACCAAAATATATAAAGAGCTCAGCAAACTTAGCACCAAAAAAGCAAATGACCCCATCCAAAAATGAGCAGAGAATATGAACAAAACATTCACTACAGAGGAGATCCAAAAGGCTAACAAACATAGGAAAAACTGCTCTAGGTCACTGATTGTCAGAGAAATGCAAATTAAGACAACACTAAGATACCACCTCACTCCTGTAAGAATGGCATACATCAAAAAGGACAGCAGCAACAAATGCAGCAACAAATGCTGGAGAGGTTGTGAGGACAAAGGAACCCTTTTACATTGCTGGTGGGATGTAAATTGGTACAGCCTCTGTGGAGGCTGAAAACTCTCAGAAGGCTAGACCTGGACCTTCCATATGATCCAGTAATTCCTCTCCTGAGGTTATACCCCAAGGACTCCATAACACCCAACCAAAAAGAGGTGTGTACTCCTATGTTCATAGCAGCACAATTCATAATAGCTAAAACCTGGAAGCAACCCAGGTGCCCAACAACAGATGAGTGGCTGAGAAAGCTGTGGTATATATACACAATGGAATACTATGCAGCTACCAAGAACAATGAACCCACCTTTTCTGACCCATCTTGGACCGAGCTAGAAGGTATTATGTTAATTGAGCTAAGTCAGAAAGATAAAGATGAGTATGGGATGATTCCACTCATCAACAGAAGTTGAGGAAGATGATCTGAAAGGGAAACTAAAAGCTGGACCTGACCAAATTGTAAGTAGGGCACCAAAGTAATAACCCTGAAGTGAGGGGTAGACATGCAGCTTCCTGGGAAAGTGGGGGGTGGGAGTTGGTGGGAGGGATGGGTCACAGTCTTTTGGTGGTGGGAATGGTGTTTATGTACACTCCTAGTAAAATGTAGTCATATACATCACTAGTTAATAAATATGAGAGGGGGAAAATTTATTGTATGTCTCAAAGTTTTTCAAAACACAAACTGAATCTTTTTAATATATAGGCTGTATTTGATATGCAACTCTCTCAAAAGCCTAGACAAAGTAGATCAGAAGCAACCAATAGCACAGCTATATACAAGATATTGGATACTGCACAGCAAACCCTAACAAAAGGACTTTTCAAAGTTAACCCAATTACCAAATAATGTGATGATAACATTAACTATCCATTGTCTTTTTGAACCCTAAGACAGCAAGAACCTCACATCTCCACTATAGAGCCTCTACTTACCCCAGTCCTGGAACCCTTGGATAGGGCCCACTTTCCTGTATGCCTCTCCCAATCCATATCAAATAATATTGCATCTGCCGATCGCACCCTAACCAACACAACGATTGCCACCTCAACATGCTTCACTTCAGACTGTGTCCAGAGACTACACTTGTGGAATGACAACCTGTTGTATGCTTTACATTGGATTGTTCTAGCTCTCCCCCACCAAGAAAATTGGATCAGTCCTGCTAATTTCGTGGGCCCACTTGGCTCCGCCCCAAAAGAACCCCGGGAGGGTCCAGAGTTCCAGAGTTCCAGAGTTGAAGAGTAAGAGAGTGCTTGGTGCCACCGCTGGGGAAAGAGGCCACAGAGTTTTGTTTGGTGATTAGTTTGTCTTAGTTTATGAATCATTGTTCCTGAATAAAGAAATGCAGCTTCCCTGCCCAGCCGTCTCTGTTACCCGCCCGTGAAGCTAGCCCGGCCAGCTAGAGCACCCGAATTTTAACAACAACAACCCTTCAGCTTCATTACTCGGGTGAGACCTTTCCTTTCATAGTATACTCTAATTCCATCTCAGGTGGTTCACTTTCTAACAAAGTCCCAAAACCTAGATATACACCAGTTTCTGTGAGAGAGAGCATATGTTCACATGTATCCATAAACTACGGCAAAATATATATCTGAAAGCAGAATTACACTAGAGTTTGCAGTGAGTATCCCCCTAACACTTCCTCTCCACTGTTCCAAGCTTTGGGTCCATGATTGCTCAACAGTTTGTTTGGCTTTGTATGTTAACTCTCTTTTCTGTCACCAGGTTCCAGGTGTCGTCAGGATGCCGGCCAGGCTTCCCTGGACTGAAGACCCCACCAATGTGTCCTGGAGCTCTGCTTCCCCAGATACCCAGATACTCTCTGGGGAGAGAGAGAGGCAGACTGGGAGTATGGACCGACCAGTCAACACCCGTGTTCAGCGGGGAAGCAATTACAGAAGCCAGACCTTCTACCTTCTGCAACCCACAATGACCCTGTGTCCATGCTCCCAGAAGGATAGAGAATGGGAAAGCTATCAGGGGAGGGGGTGGGATATGGAGAATGGGTGGTGGGAATTGTGTGGAATTGTACCCCTCCTACCCTATGGTTTTGTTAATTAATACTTTCTTAAATTAAAAAAATAAAATAAAAAGAAGTAACCACAGCACCAAACCTTTCTTCAATGCTGTGGTGGCTTGACTCAAACCTAGGTCGTGTACTTGGCAAAGCAGCACACTAATGTGTGTTATATCCAAGTGAGTTATTTCACCAGGACAAGAAAAACTGATTAAACAAATAATAAATTTGATGATTTTGATAGAACAGAGGAAAGGGGGAGAAAGAGAAACATCTGCAGTGTTGATTCACCCCTGCATATGGGGACTTGAACTTGGATACTGGTGCAGTATAATGTGTAGACTCAACCACATGTACCACCACCCAGTCTCAAGACAAAATTCATTTCTATTTTATAAAATATTAAAGCATTTGAAGCTAGATGACATTTATTTTAATTTCCGGAAGTAAGTGTAAATCTTGTAGATAGATGCTATTTTTATATACTTTTGAGTCTTCTGACTTTATGTGACAAATTACAGTTTCTTCTTAAGTACAGAACTAAAACTAAAATATTATTTATCTTAACCCTTCTGATTATCTCCTTATTTAAAACTACAATATCTATTATACTATGTTTAATATAACTTAATTCTTACATGGTACTATTTCAGTTTAATAGATAAGTATAGGTATATGTATCTCTCCTGTTTTGTTGTGAATAAAATGGAGCTTCATGAACTGCTCCTGGACCTCTTTTTTATTTTTAATTCATTTTATTCCTAAAACAAAGATCATGGGTATAGGCTGGGGTCAGGCAGAGGTGTCATTAACTATTATGTAGTGATTTGAATATGTTCATAACACCTTCTCCTCAGGTAATCCTGAGAAATGAAATAACATGTCATTCAAAAGAAAATTAAATCAAGCTTATCAACTAGGTGAGAGACAGAGAGAGAGAGAGAGAGAGAGAACACACCACTCTACTGTCCATGGAATTTGCTCTGTTAGCATTTCTGACACTCCTTTGTAGGAACATAGCTCCAACCCAGATCCTTAATCCTAAACTCTACTGGGTGAACTATCTTTTGGCCCGATATTCTTAGCTCTTATCCAATTTTATAAAATAATAAAAGGAATATTTCAAAGAGACATAACTTTACACTATTTTCCCATGTGTATATAATTCAATATTTTTACTGATATTTCATTTCATTGTATCCCTTGCATTCTGTTTATTTAAACTATCACTAGAGTGCAGTATTTTTTTTGCAATTTTTTTTTTCTGAATTTAAAAGGAAATAGAACTCAGAAAGATGTGGAAGCTACATACATATATGTTTTTTGTGAATGTCTAGAGATTGGATTACTGAGGCAACAGCCCCTACCGTCATGCCCGCTGTGGCCTTTCTCCCCTGAAAACTGGCATCTATCTCTCAGCAGTGTTTAAATCAGGTGAGAAAATAATTGCAATGATCATTTTTTTCCACATATATATATTAGAAAGTGGGCAAGGTCATAGACATAGGCCGGTGTCAGGCAGAAATGTCATTAACGATTGTGCAGTGATTTGACTATGTTCCTAGCACCTTTGCCCCAGGTATTCCTGAGAGTTGAAATAACATGCCATTCAAAACAAAGTAGAATCAAGCTTCTCATTAGTTGAAGAGGCCAGGAGATCTCTGGGGATTTCACACTCATTTTAGATACTTACTACATTAAAAGGCTTATTTCAAGAGCATGTAATGAATACATTTTTTTTAACTTTTTTTAGTCTTTTTGATTAGCATTTCTTTGACTTCCCAATCTTCAGTGACGATATCTCCAATTTGCTTGGGATTACTATAAACATCAATCATCTCCTCAACTCTGTGATTTGTACTCTATTTCACATTCTTAGCTGTTCCACCTTGTTCACTCATATGTGTGAATATGTATGTGTCTCCTCAAGTACTGCTCTCAGCACTAAGCACGTCAACAGTAGCTTCCTCTATCAGTGTGCCAGTCTTCAGACCTCTGACTTACAATAATGTAATAGGTATGAATGTTCCATAACATTTCTAGTATAAAAATTTCTAGTATAAAGATTTGAAAAATGTCTTAAAATGTGATTCAAATTAAAATTCATAAAAACAATATTGACAGGAGGTCCAGTTTTAGTTATTTTTTTTTAATTCTTTCATTTCTTTGAGTTTTATCAGAAAGCTGTAACTGTCACAGGTCAGGAAAAAAAAAAAGGATTCCTCTGCTTCTGAGTCTATACCTGTCTTACTAATGATCCCTCTAAGAAGAGCAATATAACTTGTCCCTGGTTTTGCCTTGGTTAAAGAAGACTACATAATCTACACAAGCATACTAGTAAGGACTTTTACAAACCTTTTAAAATGAGGGTACTTAGGTTCAAATCACCACAATTATATCCAAAATCCACAGTCTTTATTATATAAATAATGAATCTAATACAATTCTTTACCACTTTGAGAAGCAGCATTTATTTTTCTTCCCATTTTAGGATTCTTCATCTTTCTTATTCATTATATATGGTCCTTTAGTACTTCCAATTGCAGAAGAAATATCCCCTAGAAATTTCTAACTCATACCCTTCATGGACATAGGGTATAGAGTGCAAAACATTTAGTCAAGAATCTAAAATCAACTCACGGAGATATTTTCATATGTTCCAACCCATGTTATGAGATTTAGGTAATTTAATTTCAAAATAGAGATTTAAGGTTAGTCTTGAAACACCAAAAGGCTATTAGTTGTAACTAAGAACAAGCGCACTTGTGATTTAGAAACACTATATTTAAAGATTAAAAAGGTACACTAAAGGTGTAGTTTTCATGTTAAAGAGTGAATATATGACCTTATAAATATGCTTTCCTCAAAAAGAGTGAGTGATTTTGGAGGCCAGGCAGTAGCATAGCTAGTTAAGTGTACACATGACAGTGCATAAGGACCCAGGTTCAAGCCCTTGGCCCTCAACTGCACGGGAAAAGCTTTGTTAGTGGTGAAGCAGCATTGAAGTTGTCTCTCTGTCTCCCTCCCTCTCTATCTCCCCCTCCTTTCTCCATATTTCTCTGTCTCTATCGAATAGTAAATAAATAATAAAAAATAAAAGGGATTTTTTTCTTAAAGTAAATGATTGTGGCAACATGGTATATGTTTTTAAAAGGTAAAAACACATAGATTTCTTTCTCTCTCTCTCTCTCTTTTTTTTTTTTTTTTGGCATTGATAGTTTGTCACTTCTCCAATTCAACTTTTTCAGATAGAAAGAGGAGAGAGAAAATGATACCACAGAACCGAAGCTTCTACTGTGGTGGGTACCAGGAAGGAACCTGGGTCACACACATTGCAAAGTAGGCATACTATCTAAGTGAGCTATTTTGCCAATCCAAGCACATAAATTTCATGAAAGTCTTCTATCATCTCTGTCAAGAGAAATTTCAAGGGTTTTAGTGAATAATGACAAAATAGGTGTTCTTTGTATGGTATCTGTGAAATTGGGAGAATATATTCTTGGGATTGTTTGAGGTAGCTATAAATTGACTAAGAGGGAAGCCGACAGAGAGGAAATAATATACTTAAGATGGGACAAGATTGACTCACTCTTTTCATTCATGGTTAAAGTTGATCCATATCTGAGCATTCTGGATTAATAAACCGATACATTTCCTTCCCTCTCCTATTTACTTGGAGTTAGTTTTCTGTCATCTGAAATTCAAGGCCCTAACAAGGGCAAAACTTTTTTCCTGAATTTAAAAGGAAAGAGAACTAAGAAAGAGGCTGAAGTTACATACATGTTCTTTGTGAAAGACAGCTGTCAATGTTTTAGTCCTTAATTCCTTTCTTTCTTATAAAATTTCTCTCTAATTTTTAAAATAGACTATTCACATATTTTATGTTATACCACATACTGGAATTGTCTGTGTCTTGAAAAGCAAATGTATATGGCTGTCTGGAATTTAGAATATAAAATTAACATCATACTCTCAGTCTGGACTATTAAAGAAGAAAATATTTTCTTTTTAAACTATTGACATGTGAGACAATTTACCATATTTTCACTGACTTATCAAAATAGTTTTATGATTCACATTTAGCCGGTAGCCAGATTAAGATTCACACAGGTCAGTTTTCATCTAGTGTTGTAATAATTTTGATACATATCTGCAACTGTTTAAAATAGATGGTACATGGGGGGGGGTAGCACAGTGAGTTAAGTGCCTGTGGTGAGAAGCACAAGGACTGGAGTAAGGATCCCAGTTCAAGGCCCCGGCCTCCCCACCTGCAGGGGAGTCGCTTCACAAGCAGTGAAACAGGTCTGCAGGTGTCTATCTTTCTCTCCCCCTGTCTGACTTCCCCTCCTCTCTCCATTTCTCTCTGTCTTATCTAATAACGATGATATCAATAACAACAGTAACTACAACAACAATAAAAAATAAAAATAAATAAAAATAGATGTTGCATTTAGATTCTCTACTAGATGTTAGCTGAAAGGACTGTTTTCTTTTTAACAGTCTAAATACAGAAAATTGAAAATACCAAAGAAGATAGCATGTGTTTTTATTTTGGTTTTATCTCAATCCACTAAAATGTCTTTAATTTTAAAATGGCAATGAGAGTTCTAATATGTGAAATTAATTACTTTCCAGAATTAAGAAGTGATTTCACAACAAACAAACTGGAAACAAAATCTAGAGGATAATGAGGTCACATTTTAAAGTAGCGGCATCATCCATTTTTTTTAATAATTCAAATTTTTACTCTTGTGGCATTGGACTAGTATTCATAAAATCCACCTCAGGACTAAAGTTATTAGTGAATGGTTGAAAACTGAGGTGAACAGGCATTTAGCAATTGTTCAGTGGTCTGTAAAATGAATTTCTGATCTCAGTCCAGTCATAAAACCTATCATCACAATTGATGCAAGTCAATGCCTTTTCTATCAGTCTCATCAGGGAAGCCCGAGACTGCTTGAACACAGACACAGAAATGTCTCCTACAGAGCCAAAATCTGTAAGTCAAAATTAAGGATCACTGGTAAGGGAGTTACTGTCTCTGCTTGAATCATTCTGTAGCTAAGTGCAAGACTTTAAACCAAGATTCTAGTTCCTTTAGGAAGATTTACAGCCTCTCTAAAGATAGAATGAAATAGATAACATAAAATCCTGTAAAGAAGAAATTGAAGATAAGAACTGACTCTTCCCATGGGCCAGGAAGGTAGACAGTAACCTATGTCCTAGTCAATACAACAGGCATTCTGACTTAGAAATGTATGAAAGTACAAAGAGTATCCTTTATGGTTAAATGGATCAGTGAAATTCGAAGTGTTTTAAAGGTTCAAAATTCCATATATATATATATATATATATATATATATATATATATATATAGGAAATATATTTATGCTTGTCTAAAATTACATGAACATATTTTATTTGTAAAGCTCCAGGAATCTCATGTCTTTTTATTTTTAAAGTTATCTTGAGGCAGAGAGTTTGGATAAATGTCTTGTTCAGTGAGCAGCCCAAATTTGAGCCCTGAATCCACTTTATGGTCATACCACTGAACCAGGGAAAGCTCTGGTACTGTGGTGTAGTTCCCTCTTTCTCTCTGCCTCTGAATGAAAATGTTGGCCCAGGAATGTAGGTATGAGCTCTTAGCACCACAACCATATAAATAAGATAGTGTCAACTTTACCAGTGTTATATTTTCATTGACAAGTCTTGAATTCTGAACTCTTCTAACATTTAATACATTTTCTTAAAATTATTGTAATTAAGTTTGATATAGGTATGTGTTAGGAAAACAATCAGAAACGTTTCACCAGATACCCAGTAGAAAATTCTATAGTCCAACTAGATCTGTCCCTTGTTCTCTTTCTTTGTCATTCTCTGAGAAGCTTTGTGATAATTTTATATCCTTTTCTGATTACATAATTAAATAAATCTGAAATTTAAAATGTTTATATTCAGTTTACTCTTGCTACTGAAGATTGAACTTGGGAGCCTGGAGCCTTAGGCATGAAAGTTAAAGTGTTATTATATTTCCCTAGCACATGATTATACTTATTTAAAAAACAAAGATATATCTGAGTGGGTTTGGGAGAGGCGGACAGTAGCACAGATGGTTAGGTGCCAAGGATGGTGTAAGAATCCTGGTTCTGCTCCCCACCTGCAGAGGAGTCACCTCACAGGTGGTAAAGCAGGTCTGCAGGTGTCTTTCTTCCTCCCTCTCTGTCTTCCCTTCCTCTCTCTTTCTCTCTGTCCTATCCAACAGCAACAACAGTAATAACAACAATGATAAACAACAAGGGCAACAAAAGGGAAAAAAATAGTTTCTAGGAGCAGTGGACTCATAGTGCAGGCACCGAGCCCCAGCGATAACCCTGGAAGAAAAAATAAATGTATTTATTTGCCATATAATCAATTTCACTTCTAGGTATCTATCCAAAGAACACAATAACTTATCTATCTAAAAACTACATGTACATGTGTGCATTGCAGCTCTATTTATAATAACAAATATTTGAAAATAACATCAGTGCCCAGTAACAGTGAGTAGTTAAGGAAGTTATGGCATATATAAAATAAAATACTATTTTTATTTAAGAGCAGAAATGCACTAGACAGTTACTTAGTGGTCTTGGGGGGGAACACAAGGATTAAATATTGGTTTTCACTACAACATGAATGAAACTATAACAAAACACACTAAATGAAATAAACTAGAAAGAGAAATAGAAAGATGGTGTCACCTGCATGGAGGACCTAGGGAAACAAAGTAAGGGAGCTGGCAAAGTGAAGGATCCCAGGTTATCTTTAGGATGGGAAGGAGGGCTGGATAAAGGAGGAGATCCATTATTCTATGCTGGAGGGAGACTGTACTTTGGTGGGTGGGCAAGGTGTATTAACATGGGCCAGGCAGTAGCATACAGTGGTGCGCACACACACATTAGCCACAGCCCAGTTTAAGCCACAGACTCTCACCTACAGGGAGGAAAATTCATAAGTGGTGAAGTCCTACTTTAGGTCTGTCTATCTATCTATCTATCTATCTATCTATCTATCTATCTATCTATCTATCTCTCTGACTACTTCCCCCACCTCTCAATTTATCACTGTCCTATGAAATAAAGTAAAGAAAGAAAGACAGAAGAAAGGGAGCAGGGCAGTGGCACAGCGGGTTAAGTGCACATGGCACGAAGAGCAAGGGCTGGTGTAAGGATCCCGGTTTGAGCCCCGGCTCCCCACCTGTAGGGGGTTCGCTTCACAGGCAATGAAGCAGGTCTGCAGGTGTCTATCTTCATCTCCCCATCTTTGTCTTCTCCTCCTCTCTCCATTTCTCTCTGTCCTATCCAACAGCAATGGCGGCAGTAACAATAATAGCAACAACAGTAATAAACAAGGGCAACAAAAGGGGGAAAAATTAAAGGAAGAAAGAAAAAAAGAAAGGAAGGAAGGAAGGAAGGAAGGAAGGGAGGGAGGGAGGGAGGGAGGAAGAAAGGCAGGTTAATGGCCACTAGGAACAGTGGAATCATTGAGCAAGAACACATTGTGCAGTCATAACCTGGGTGGCAAAAAAAAAAAAAAAAAAAGATGTACTTTGAAGATCGTGAAGGGGCCCTACTAAGATATAAAGTCTTTTAAAATGTTACATAAGTTGAAAAAAAGTTTCATCTGTCTAATTCACCAAACTGGGGGAAAATAGGTATATAGGTATATATTGGATGTATATATAGTTTCCCCAAACCTAAACCTTTTTTTCTCCTCATGAAATACCTCTAAATTTAGGGGCTATGGTTGTTATAGTAAGAAAATTTGTAATTCTTAGGGAAGTTATAATCTGACAAATATAATGAGGATTTATGCTTTTTTTGTAATACACTGATTACTTTCATGATGCCAGTAGATATCATAAACATGTAAATGTGTCCTTTAGCTTTAACATGTAAATTTGACTGCTTTTATGTGATTTTTATTCGAGACATTGTGTATAGAATGGAGGTAGTGAGATAGCTTTGGTATATTAACTGTATCAGTCAGAAAGCAAGCCTACTTCAACTGCATGTGTATAGTCACAGATTTCATGATATATAGTGGATTCATATTGAGGAAATTATCCCATAATCTCATGCCCTGAAGTTTCTAAGGCAGGGTTTTAGATTTGTCAAGTAATAAGAGAATAGGAGATTTCTCCCTGAAGACCAACATTTTCAGACACAATAATATACAAAAAAAAGGGGGGGGGGGGTCGGGCGGTGGCGCGGGGTAAGCGCACGTGGCACAAAGCGCAAGGACTGGAGTAAGGATCCTGGTTCGAACCCCCTGGCTCCCCACCTGCAGAGGAGTCGCTTCGCAGGCGGTGAAACAGGTCTGCAGGTGTCTATCTTTCTCTCCCCCTCTCTGTCTTCCCCTCCTCTCTCCATTTCTCTCTGTCCTATCCAACAATGAACAACATCAACAATGGTAATAATAATAACCACAAGGAGGCTTCAACAACAAGGGCAACAAAAGGGGGAAAAAAATGGCCTCCAGGAGCAGTGGATTCGTGGTGCAGGCACCGAGCCCAGCAATAACCCTGGAGGAAAAAAAAAGAAAAAAAAAAAAGATACAAAAAAAAAAGTTAGCAACTGATCCATGCTCTCTTCTCTTACTTATCCTAAGAACATACCCTCTGACCAACATAGTCCCAAGTCTATGATTAGACACCAGTGTATGAATCCTTAGTAAGTTAATACACTTAAGAAGAACTTTTCTGGAGCCTCCCATTTCCATAAATTTCTCCAGAGGCTAACTTCTGCTGTTAGTTAGGTTTGCCTTACCATAATTCTATGCAGGTATCACTGGCCCATGCATATCACATTTTAGGGAATCTCACTTGTACTAATATTTCCCTATTTAATTAAAAAAAAAAAACGGAATAGGGTCTGGATCGTAGCACAGCGGATTAAGGGCACAAGTCACAAGGCGCTAGGACCAGCTTAAGGATCCCAGTTTCAGCCCTCGGGTTCCCCACCTGCAAAAAGGGTCTCTTCACAAGCAAGGTCGGCAAGTGTCTTTCTCTCCTCCTCTCTGCCTTCTTCTCTCTCAGTTTGTATCTGTCCCATGCAACAACAACAGCAATAACAACAATAACAGTAACAGCAACAACAGTAACAATAAGGGCAACAAAATGGAAGAAAAAAAAAAAGGCCTCCAGGAGCAGTGGATTCATAGTCACCAAGCCCCAGCAATAACCCTGGAGGCAAAAAAACAAACAAAAAAAAAAAAATAGGTAAAGAAAATTAGGCTTTTAATTATAAAATTCATTTTATTTTTTATAAAAGTGATTTAATAGTTTTTATAAGATTGTAAGGGGTATGATTGCAATAGGAGTATAATCCCATACAGTTCCCACCACCATCCCCTTCATTGGAAATTTCACTATTTTTTATCTCTGTGAGTATGGATCAAAATTCTATTTGGGTGCAGATGATGGGAGTTATGACTTCTGTAATTACTTCTCTGCTGCACATGGGCATCTGCAAGTTGATCCATATCCCCAGTCTGTTTCTGTCTTTCCACAGTGGGGTAGGGCTCTGGAGAAGTGAGGTTTTTGAACACATTGGTGAAGTCATCTGCCCATGAATGTCAGTATGGGATTATAGTAGCATCTGGAATTTAGTGGCTGAAAATGCAGTAAAGTGGAAAGCAGGACAAAATGTTTAATAAGCAGGAACTATAAACAGGAAATAAAGCAGATAAAAGGGACTTTAGGGCAGAACAAGCTAGGAAGTCTATTTTAGGAATGTTCCTAGGAGCCTGTATCTTACTTATCTTTGCTTGAGCTTGATAACATGGGGGTAGACTAGAAATATTGTCTGTGGAGATAGAGTCAGAGTTGAGAGTAGAATTAGGAAGCTGGGTTAGGACAGAGAGTTGCTCTCATACTTGAGGAAAATATGTAAATACAACAAGCTGTTTGACACAATGGTTAGGTCCAATTCATTCTATATGAAATATTCCATCACCCTGCCTTTAATATCCTACTAACCATCCAGTTAATTGTCCTATAGTCCCTGAGTGAGACATAGATATTTCAGATTCAGGCTGCCACAACCAGACTCGTTTATTTCTTATGAATAAAGAAGGGAATTCATTGCAATGAATAGAGAATGGAAAGACTCACTTGTCTGAATGTATTGATTCAGGATATACTAGACCTGGTATGAGAATGTTATGCTCCAGATCAACCTCCCAAGAGAAGCTTCTAATTATGAGACCTTCTTTTGGCTCTGTAAGCACCTTCATTCAATGCCTACTGGATTTTCTATCTGCTTACTTTTAATTGGATTGAGGCATGTACAGACATTAAGGATCTGGCATTCAATTTCCAGCTGCAATTTCCCCTCCTTGACTATGTCGAGGAATCACTCATTCACTTTGTATGTAGTTGTTGTTTTTTTCCTTCTGCCTATTTTAGGACTGGAAGACAAACCTGACAAGTCTAGTTTCATGAGTAAAACTGGAAACTGTTCTAGTGATCTGCCCCGTTATGCGCCACTACAAATTTAATAGTCTAAAAAACAGGTCCTATCTAATTAGATGATTTTTTTCTGTTCTATATGACATTAAATGTAGTTATTTTGCCATTGTCATTGGGCAATAGAGCTGTCTTAGCAGGTTCAACATGGTTGACGTTTCTGAATCCTTGGCAGGCATGGTGAGTATAGATTAAATGATCCCGGACTCTTACTATGAGGTCTTTGCTTGTTTTGTTTTTGCTTTTGTATATTTTACTGACAGGGCTTCACTTAATCTAGACAGATTTTTTTCAAGTAGAAAGAGAGACTGGTGGTAGTGATATAAGTAGGGATGAGATACCACTGCATGGAATCTTCCTCCAGTGTATTGGTGGCCAGACTCAAGTCTAGTTTGTGAATGTATCAAAGCAGGTGTGTTTTCCAGATGAACTACTCTGTCAGCCTCCACTATGTGTCCTTAGTGCCTGTCTATATACAAGCTGTCCATTAGAGTAGCTAAATTAAATTTCAAATATGGAAACTCAAGAGTTTCATGATTCAGTGCTCCAAGAGCTTGATCATGACTCAATGTCACCTCTGCCATATTCTGTATGTTTGGGCAAAAGAAGACCTACACATATTTTAGAAGCAAGGGCATAGATCAATATTTTAATAAGTAAAACATCAAAGATTTACTAGTTATTTTTAGTTCACCTCTTAACAAGGAATGTTAGTCACTAAAAATAGTAGTTTGTTAGGTTTCATAGGGTCCTTCATGTTCATTCAACCCTCTTCATTTTTATGAAAGTATTCGTCTAAGGCCCAGTAGTCATAAGGAAATCATTCAAAGTTATATAGTTTACCAAGTTCAGAGACTAAAATGACGAGCTCCTAACAGAGGTGTGTACCTATTGAACATAAAGGATATCATAATTTTATGCCATGATTCTTATTCGTATCATTACAAGGAATAATATATACTGTACAACGGTTATTGATTAGACTACAGAAATAAAGCAAGACTATACATATTACAGACTGAAGCCTGTGTGCTAGAGTCAGACCACTTGATTTGACTTTAACCTTCAGTAAGACCTCAGTTCAGTATTTAGCTTCCCTATTCTTCAGTTTATTTCATATTAAATAATGAGAAGACTGTTTTCACCCTATAAGGAATAAAGGAGATGATACATGAAGTCACTGGTACAAATCAGTACTCAATAATGCTCAGGCCTGACTTTTACAGTTTGAGGAAAAATAATAACACATTTTTTTTTTTCTGAAGACAATTTGCATTCTTACCTTGGTAAAGTCATCCAATGGTAGTCACATGGAAGGAAAATGTGGGAAGGTTCTGGAAAAATGAGAAACTACAAAGCAGTTTTCTTAGAAAAATGTACAGAAATTTAAAACAATTGAGTGAGCTTTTGCAGTGAGAGGTATCAATTGTTTAGATGTACTTGCTGAGGAGTAAAAGCAGAACTGGAATTTTAAAAGCAGATGTGACAAAAGGAGAAGATGAAGATAGTTTAAAGTTCTTATAAAAGAAAGACAATAATGGGATTGGAAATTAAGAGGGACTTTCAAATGTATTTTATAACATAATAGACATTTTTTATAGTGCCAGGGTCTTGAGCATGTATAATTTTATCACTCCCTAAAGAACATTTTCATATATTATTTTAAATTGAGGCAGAGATAGAGACAGAGAGAGGGAGAAACACCATAGCATCAATGCAACCCCTTGTGTCATGGGATTTCCAATCAGTTAGAGTGTCAGGGTTGCACAAGTATCCATGTAAGCACACTATCAGGTGAAGTAAGACAAATCACTTTTTGTCTTTTACCTTTAAATCGTGCTGAGTGAAGACATATTCATGTTTTGGAGAATTACAAGATCCTACCGTGTTCATGAAATAGAGGTTTTAAATAGTTTGAAGTTACATATAATTAAAATTGAGGCCAAACGATGCTGCTGTTTTATCATAATCATAACACAATTATAACTATCAGTGAAGAGAAAGTTTCTGTTTCAAAGCCTGAGAAGATTAAGAAATAGTGACAGAAAAAGAAGATAGAAATTATGGTGAAGGAGTTAGGAAGATGGCGGCCTGAGAAGTCGCTAACAGCGAGTGCTCTGATCGCATCGTCGGCAACGGTAGGATTTTCGTCCTTTAGCAGGCCAGTCAATAAGGGGAGACACCAAAGAAGTGATTACAATTTAATTTGGGTTAAGAATTAGAGTAAAGGTGACAAGGACTAGCGGGGCGCCAGAATTCCCAGGCGGCGCCGGGCAAGGCGAGTGCGCCGGGCATTGTCCTCCACCAGCCCAGGAAGGCGGCTCCTACACCTGTTGCAGAGCGCGGCAGGCAGAGGACCCGGAGAGAGCACTTTAGCTCGGGGGCTTCCTCTTGCTAGTCTCCAGGGTCCACCGCGACCCTGAGGGCGGATCCAAAGACTTCTTGAGTATAGCTCTCATTGGATCAAAGGACTTGGAGCTAGTTTTCATTTTTGAGAAATCCTTTAAAAAAGTCTGGAGGGGGGGGGGTTTCCCGGAAGATGGCGGACTGAGAAGCGGCTAGCCTTGGAGCTCCAGACACATCTCTTGTAAACAATAGGATTTTCTGCCTTTAGCAGGCAAGCCAATAAGGGGCCATAGCGGTGACAACAAGGAGGTGTCTATAACTTAATTGAGGTTAAGAATTAGAGTAGAGGAAAAAAATTCTTTTTTCTTCCTTTTAATTTTCAAGCATACATCCTTCCTGCCGCCCCCCTTCCCCCATAAGCAGTGCCTGGGACCAGCTACTAGCAGGATACCCCATACCACCAAACAGGTTTTTTTTTTTTTTTTAAATTCACTGATACACATTTGGGAAGTTCCTCGCACTGCTCTTTAATTACAACTCTTCTTCTTATCTTCTCCCTTTTCTCTCTCTTATCTCTCTCTATCTCTCTCTTTTTTTTTTAATCTTGTCATACACTTCTTTCTTCTTTGCCTTTCTGAATTTGTGAATTACTTTGGGGAAGAAATCTGACCCAGAGTGGACTCTCTATGTGTGTATCTCTGCTCTAGTTCCCTTTACACTCTTGTTACCCCTAGAATATACACTGGATAGTAGATTTTCATAACTGTCTATTCTTGCTATCCTCTCTTTCTTTTCTCTTTCTTCACTGGGATTTGGTTACTATTTTTTCACGGACTGGAGAAATTGTTTGACTAACTGGTAACGATTAAACTCCTTCAATACTTACTTCAGTTGCTACTGTTATTCCGGAGGTTGGTGAGTGCAATTGTCATAAAGGTATTTAGTACAGTGTTACTTGTGCTCAAAACACAACAACTGAGGAACAACAGAGCATAAAAAAAAGAGAGAAACACATAAATAAAAAAATGGGTAGATTAAAAACAAATAAAACTGCTACCCCAATGAATGAAGACAAGAGCCCAGAAGAAACCACAAATCAGTCAGAAGTAACCATAGATAAGAAAAGTATGCAAGCAATAATAAACTTATTAATCACAGAAATGAAAACAACATTGGAGGAAAGGAATCGCAGTATTACGGAAACAATAGTTGAGACCCCCAAGGAAAATACTGATTATCTTGAGACAATTAGAGAACTGAAAGCTGAAATAGCTGTAATGAAGAAAGAAGCTGAGGCAAGGGAAAGCAGACTAACAGAAGCAGAAAACAGAATTAGTCAGACAGAGGATGAGTTAGAGAAAACTAAGAAAGAGGTGAAAGAGCTTAAAAAGAGATTGAGAGACACTGAAAACAACAACAGAGAAATATGGGATGATCTCAAAAGAAGTAACATTCGTATAATTGGCCTGCCAGAGGAAGAAAGAGAGGAAGGGGAAGCAAACATTCTAGAGGAAATAATACAAGAAAACTTCCCAGACCTGAATAACAGAAAGGACATCAAGGTTCAAGAGGCCCAGAGAGTACCAAACAGAATCAACCCAGACCTGAAGACACCAAGACACATCATAGTCACAATGAGAAGAAGTAAGGATAAAGAAAGGATCCTAAAGGCTGCAAGAGAGAAACAAAAAGTCACATACAGGGGAAAACCCATAAGACTTTCTGCAGATTTCTCAACTCAAACTCTAAAAGCCAGAAGAGAGTGGCAAGATATCTATCGAGCCCTGAATGAAAAAGGGTTTCAACCAAGGATAATATATCCTGTTAGACTTTCATTCAAGCTAGATGGAGGGATCAAAACCTTCGTAGACAAACAACAGGTAAAGGAGGCAACTATCATCAAGCCGGCCCTGAAAGAGGTACTAAATGACCTCTTATAAACAAGAAAATCACTATAATACTTGCAATATATCAGAGTAAACAAATTGTTTTTTAGAACAATGGCACTACAATACATTAAATCCATAATATCAATAAATGTCAATGGCTTAAACTCAACCATCAAAAGGCACAGGGTGGGGGGATGGATCAGAAAACATAACCCAACTATATGCTGCTTGCAAGAATCCCATCTGTCACAACAAGATAAACACAGACTTAAAGTGAAAGGATGGAAAACTATCATACAGGCTAACGGT
Organism: Erinaceus europaeus; assembly: GCF_950295315.1. NCBI lineage: Eukaryota > Metazoa > Chordata > Mammalia > Eulipotyphla > Erinaceidae > Erinaceus > Erinaceus europaeus. Next base: position 67,636,412 of record NC_080166.1, on the reverse strand, counting down.
CCACAAAAAAGGGCAGGAACAGCCATTCTCATCTCAGACACGATAGATTTTAAATTAAATAAAGTAATAAAAGATAGGCAAGGACATTACATAATGATTAGAGGATCAATCAGCCAAGAAGACTTAAGAATTATTAACATCTATGCACCCAACGAGGAACCATCTAAATACATTAAGCATCTACTGAAAGAATTTCAAAATACATCAATAGTAATGCAATAATAGTGGGAGACTTCAATACCCCACTCTCACACTTAGACAGATCAAAAAAGCAGAGAACCAATAAAGATACAAGAGAACTGAATGAAGAGATTGACAGACTAGACCTCTTGGACATTTTCAGACTCCTCCACCCCAAAAAACTGGAATACACCTTCTTTTCAAATCCACATAACACATACTCAAGGATAGACCACATGTTAGGCCACAAACACAGCAACAATAAATTCAAGAGCATTGAAATCATCCCAAGTATCTTCTCAGACCACAGTGGAGTAAAACTAACTTTTAACAACAAACGGAAAATTATTAAAAGACATAGAATTTGGAAACTAAACAACCTGCTCCTTAAGAACCACTGGGTCAGAGACTCACTCAAACAGGAAATTCAAATGTTCCTGGAAACTAATGAAAATGAAGACACAACCTATCAAAATATTTGGGACACAGCTAAAGCAGTACTGAGAGGGAAACTTATAGCCATACAATCACATATTAAACGCCAAGAAGAAGCCCAAATGAACGACCTTACTACACACCTCAAGGACTTAGAGGAAGAGGAACAAAGGAACCCTAAAGCAACCAGAAGGACAGAAGTCACAAAAGTTAGAGCAGAAATAAACACCATCAAAAATAAAAGAACCATACAAAAGATCAATGAAGCCAAATGTTGGTTCTTTGAAAGATTAAACAAAATTGACAAACCCCTAGCCAGACTCACCAAACAAAAAAGAGAGAAGACTCAAATTAATACAATTGTAAACGATACAGGAGATATCACAACTGACACCACAGAAATCCAGAGAATTCTGCGAAACTTCTATAAAGAACTATATGCCACCAAGCTAGAGAATCTGGAAGAAATGGAACAATTCCTAGAAACCTATGCACTTCCAAAACTGAACCAAGAATAACTACAAAATCTAAATGCACCAATCACAGACAAAGAAATTGAAACCGTTATTAAGAATCTCCCCAACAACAAAAGTCCTGGACCAGATGGCTTCACAAACGAATTCTACAAAACTTTCAGGAAACAGTTAATACCCATACTTCTTAAGCTATTCCATAAGATTGAAGAAACAGGAATACTCCCTTCCACCTTTTATGAAGCCAACATCACCCTGATGCCAAAAGCTGATAGGGACACAACAAAAAAGGAAAACTACAGACCAATATCTCTGATGAACATAGATGCCAAAATATTAAACAAGATCTTGGCCAACCGGATACAGCAACACATCAAAAAGATTGTTCATCATGACCAACGGGATTCATCCCAGGAATGCAAGGCTGGTTCAACATCCGTAAATCAATCAATGTCATTCATCACATCAATAAAAGCAAAGCCAAAAACCACATGATTATCTCAATAGATGCAGAGAAAGCCTTTGACAAAATTCATCACCCATTCATGCTCAAAACTCTACAAAAAATGGGAATAGATGGGAAATTCCTCAGGATAGTGGAGTCTATATATAGCAAACCTACAGCCAACATCATACTCAATGGACAGAAGCTGAAAGCATTCCCCCTCAGATCGGGGACTAGACAGGGCTGTCCACTGTCACCGTTACTCTTCAACATAGTATTGGAAGTTCTTGCCATAGCAATCAGGCAAGAGAAAGAAATCAAAGGGATACAGATTGGAAGGGAAGAAGTCAAGCTCTCACTATTTGCAGATGATATGATAGTATACATAGAAAGACCTAAAGAATCCAGTAGAAAATTACTGGAAGTTGTTAGGCAATATAGCAAGGTATCAGGCTACAAAATCAATGTACAAAAATCAGTGGCATTTCTTTATGCAAACACTAAATCTGAAGAAGAAGACATCCAGAAATCACTCCCATTTACTGTTTCAGGAAAATCAATCAAATACCTAGGAATAAAGTTGACCAAAGAAGTGAAAGACTTGTATGCTGAAAACTATGAGCCGCTACTCAAGGAGATAGAAACTGATACCAAGAAATGGAAAGATATCCCATGTTCATGGATTGGAAGAATAAATATCATCAAAATGAATATTCTCCCCAGAGCCATATACAAATTTAATGCAATACCCATCAAAGTCCCACCAGGCTTCTTTAAGAGAATAGAACAAACACTACAATCATGTATCTGGAACCTGAAAACACCTAGAATTGCCAAAACCATCTTAAGGAAAAGAAACAGAAATGGAGGCATCACACTCCCAGACCTTAAACTATATTATAAAGCCATCATCATCAAAACAGCATGGTACTGGAACAAAAATAGGCACACAGACCAGTGGAACAGAATTGAAAGCCCAGAAGTCAATCCCAACACCTATGGGCATCTAATCTTTGATAAGGGGGCCCAAAGGATTAAATGGAAAAAGGAGGCTCTCTTCAATAAATGGTGCTGGGAAAACTGGGTTGAAAAATGCAGAAGAATGAAATTGAACCACTTTATCTCACCAGAAACAAAAAACAAGTCCAAATGGATCAAAGACCTAGATGTCAGACCAGAAACAATCAAATACTTTGAGGAAAACATTGGTAAAACACTTTCCCACATACACCTCAAGGACATCTTTGATGAATCAAACCCAATTGCAAGGAAGACCAAAGCAGAAACAAACCAATGGGACTACATCAAATTGATAAGCTTCTGCACATCCAAAGAAACTATTAAACAAACAGAGAGACCCCTCACAGAATGGGAGAAGATCTTCACATGCCAGACATCAGACAAGAAACTAATCACCAAAATATATAAAGAGCTCAGCAAACTTAGCACCAAAAAAGCAAATGACCCATCCAAAAATGGGCAGAGGAAATGAACAAAACATTCGCTACAAAGGAGATCCAAAAGGCTAACAAACATATGAAAAACTGCTCTAGGTCACTGGTTATCAGAGAAATGCAAATCAAGAGAACACTAAGATACCACCTCACTCCTGTAAGAATGGCATACATCAAAAAGGACAGCAGCAACAAATGCTGGAGAGGATGTGGGGACAGAGGAACCCTTTTACATTGCTGGTGGGAATGTAAATTGGTACAGCCTCTGTGGAGAGCAGTCTGGAAAACTCTCAGAAGGCTAGACATGGACCTTCCATATGACCCAATAATTCCTCTCCTGGGGTTATACCCCAAGGACTCCATAACACCCAACCAAAAAGAGGTGTGTACTCCTATGTTCATAGCAGCACAATTCATAATAGCTATAACCTGGAAGCAACCCAGGTGCCCAATAACAGATGAGTGGCTGAGAAAGCTGTGGTATATATACACAATGGAATACTATATAGCTATCAAGAACAATGAACCCACCTTCTCTGACCCATCTTGGACAGAGCTAGAAGGAATGATGTTAAGTGAACTAAGTCAGAAAGTTAAAGATGAGTATGGGATGATCCCACTCATCAACAGAAGCTGACTTAGAAGATCTGAAAGGGAAACTAAAAGCAGGACCTGATCAAATTGTAAGTAGGGCACCAAAGTAAAAACCCAGTGGTGAGGGGTAGACATGTAGCTTCCTGGGCCAGTGGGGGGTGGGAGTGGGCGGGAGGGATGGGTCACAGTCCTTTGGTGGTGGGAATGGTGTTTATGTACACTCCTAGCAAAATGTAGACATATAAATCAGTAGTTAATTAATATGAGAGGGGGAAATCAAAGGTATGTCTCAAAGGTTCTCAAAAGACAAACTGAATCTTTTTAATAGATAGGCTATGTATTTGATATGCGGACTCTCTCAAAAGCCTAGACCAAGTAGATTAGAAGCTTCCAATAGCACAGCTATATACAAGATACTGGGTACTGTACAGCAAACCATAACAAAGGGACTTTTCAAAGTTAACCCAATTAACAAATAATGTGATAATAATATTAACTATTGATTGTCTTTTTGAACCCTAAGACAGCAGGAACCTCACATCTCCACTATAGAGCTCCTACTTCCCCCAGTCCTGGCACCCTTGAATAGGGCCCACTTTCCCGTACGCATCTCCCAATCCAAACCAAATAATATTGCATCCGCCGATCACAACCTAACCAAAGCATCGATTGCCACCTCAACATGCTTCACCTCAGACTGTATCCAGAGACTTCACGTGTGGAATGACAACCCTTCAGCTTCATTACTCGGGTGAGACCTTTCCTTTAATAGTACACTCTAATTTCATCTCAGGTAGTTCACTTTCTAACAAAGTCCCATAACCTAGATATACACCAGTTTCTGTGAGAGAGAGCGTATGTGCACACATATCCATAAACTACTGCAAAATATATACCTGAAAGCAGGATTACACTAGAGTTTGCAGTAAGTACCTCCCTAACACTTCCTCTCCACTATTCCAAGCTTGGGATCCATGATTGCTCAACAAATTGTTTGGCTTCATATGTTAACTCTCTTTTCAATCACCAGGTTCCAGATGCCACCAGGATGCTGGCTAGGCTTCCCTGGATTGAAGACCCCACCAATGTGTCCTGGAGCTCAGCTTCCCCAGAGACACACCCTACTAGGGAAAGAGAGAGGCAGACTGGGAGTATGGACCGACCAGTCAACGCCCATGTTCAGCGAGGAAGCAATTACAGAAGCCAGACCTTCTACCTTCTGCAACCCTCAACGACCCTGGGTCCATGCTCCCAGAGGGATAGAGAATGGGAAAGCTACCATGGGAGAGGGTGGGTTATGGGGATTGGGTGGTGGGAATTGTGTGGAGTTGTACCCCTCCTACCTTATGCTTTTGTTCACTAATCCTTTCGTAAATAAAAAATTAAAAAAAAAAAAGAAATTATGGTGAAAAGAGCAAACTGAACAGTCTGAGGTTATAAACAACAACAAAATATAGGTATTTTTAAGAGTAGAAGGAGAGCGTTCTAATAACTGTCAAGCACCAAAAGGATTTGAGCATTATTTCCAAGATTATGATGTACACTATGCCAGGTAAAATCAGCAACAACATCTAGACAAAGCAGTAGGGACATTCTTAAGTTTTTTTACAGAACTTAAGGTGACACTGAATCAGAGATGCTGGAAGATGCATTCATTAGGATGATCTCACTTGAGTAAATTATCCTTCATCATCATCAACACTAATGTCACTATTATTGTAGTTAGCCTCACTAAGATCCACCAGAAAGTTTAAGAGTATGTTACGCAATTCAAAAATTGTTAAATAATGGAATGATGAGATTGAACTCCCTATAGGTGTATACCCACTCCTGGTGACTGAGACTAACAAGACAGAAAAGTTTTACTTTCTTCAGAGAATTAGTATTATTAGTATTGCTTTTAGTGAATTCTATTCTGGAGCAGTATTTTCCAAACTTCAATATGTATACTTATAACTTCAATATGTATACTTATACTCATTTCATTCAATGAACACTCACTTTTCACCTACCAGTACAGTGAAAGCTAATCAAAAATATGCTTAATTGGTTAGGAAAATTTGTTCACAATGTATTTATTCACTATTTCTTTTTTTTTATTTATTTTTTATTTAAGAAAGGGTAAATTAACAAAACCATAGGGTAGGAGGGGTACAACTCCACACAATTCCCACCACCCAATCTCCATATCCCATCCCTTCCCCTGATAGCTTTCCTATTCTCTGTCCCTCTGGGAGCGTGGACCCAGGGTCGTTGTGAGATGCAGAAGGTGGAAGGTCTGGCCTCTGTAATTGCTTCCCCGCTGAACATGGGTGTTGACTAGTCGGTCCATACTCCCAGTCTGCCTCTCTCTTTCGCTAGTAGGGTGGGGCTCTGGGGAAACGGAGCTCCAGGGCACATTGGTGGGCTCTTCAGTCCAGGGAAGCTGGACTGGCATCCTGATGGCATCTAGAACCTGGTGGCTGAAAAGAGAGTTAACATACAAAGCCAAATCATGGACCAAAAGGTTGTAGTAGAGAGGAAGTGTTAGGGGGGGTACTCACTGTGCAAACTCTAGTGTACTTCTGTTTTCATGTATATATATTCACATGTTTATGGATACATGTGAACATATGCTCTCTCTCTCACAGAAACTGGTGTATATATAGGTTTTGGGACTTTGTTAGAAAGTGATCCACCTATAGAGAGTGCTATAATAGGAAAGGTCTCACCCGAGTAATGAAGAGGAAGGGTTGTCATTCCACACCTGAAATCTCTGGACACAGTCTGAGCTGAAGCATGTTGAGGTGGCAATATTTGTGTTGATTAGGTTGTAATCAGCTGATGCAATATTATTTGATATGGATTGGGTGAGGCATGCAGGAAAGTGGGCCCTATCCTAAGGACTGGGAGAAATATAGGCTTTATAGTGGAGATATGAGGTTCCTGCTGTCTTAGGGTTCAAAAAGACAATGGATAGTTAATGTTATCATCACATTATTTGGTAATTGGGTTAACTTTGAAAAGATTCCTAGGTATTTGATTGATTTTGCTGAAACAGTAAATGGGAGTGATTTCTGGATGTCTTCTTCTTCACATTTAATGTTTGCATAAAGAAATGCCACTGATTTTTGTACATTGATTTTGTAGCCTGACACCTTGCTATACTGCCTAATAACTTCCAGTAGTTTTCTGCTGGATTCTTTAGGTTTTTCTATGTATACTATGATATCATCTGCAAATAGTGAGAGCTTGAATTCTTCCCTTCCTATCTGTATTCCTTTGATTTCTTTCTCTTGCCTGATTGCTATAGCAAGAACTTCCAATACTATGTTGAAGAGTAGTGGTGACTGTGGACAGCCCTGTCTAATCCCCGATCTGAGGGAGATGCTTTCAGCTTCTGTCCATTGAGTATGATGTTGGCTGTAGGTTTGCTATATATGGATTCCGCTATCTTGAGGAATTTCCCATCTATTCTCATTTTTTTGTAGAGTTTTGAGCATGAATGGGTGATGAATTTTGTCAAAGGCTTTCTCTGCATCTATTGAGATAATCATGTGGTTTTTGGCTTTGCTTTTATTGATGTGGTGAATGACATTGATTGACTTACAGATGTTGATCCAGCCTTGCATTCCTGGGATGAATCCCACTTGGTCATGATGAACAATCTTTTTTACATGCTGCTTTATCTGGTTGGCCAAGATCTTGTTTAATATTTTGGCATCTATGTTCATCAGAGATATTGGTCTGTAGTTTTCCTTTTTTGTTGTGTCCCTATCAGCTTTTGGTATCAGGGTGATGTTGGCTTCATAGAAGGTGGAAGGGAGTGTCCGTGTTTCTTCAATCTTATTGAAAAGCTTAAGAAGTATGGGTACTAACTATTTCCTGAAAGTTTTGTAGAATTTGTTTGTGAAGCCATCTGGTCCAGGACTTTTGTTGTTGGGGAGATTCTTAATAACGGTTTCAATTTGTTTGTCTGTGATTGGTGTATTTAGGTTTTGTAGTTGTTCTGTGTTCAGTTTTGGAAGGGCATATGTTTCTAGGAATTGTTCCATTTCTTCCAGATTCTCTAGCTTGGTGGCATAAAGTTCTCATAGAAGTTTTGCATGATTCTCTGGATTTCTGTGGTGTCAGTTGTGATATCTCCTCCATCGTTTACAATTCTATTAATTTGAGTCTTCTCTCTTTTTTGTTTGGTGAGTCTGGCTACAGGCTTGTCGATTTTGTTTAATCTTTCAAAGAACCAAGATTTGGCTTCATCGATCTTTTGTATGTTTCTCTTATTTTCGATGTTGTTTATTTCTGCTCTAATTTTAGTGATTTCTTTCCTTCTGGTGGCTTTACGGTTCCTTTGTTCCTCTTCCTCTTAAGTCCTTGAGGTGTGCAGTAAGGTATTTTATTTGAGCTTTTTCTTGTTGTTTAATATGTGATTGTATGGCTATAAGTTTCTCTCTCAGTACTGCTTTAGCTGTGTCCCAAATATTTTTATAGGTTGTGTCTTCATTTTCATTTGTTTCCAGGAACATTTGAATTTCCTGTTTGAGTGAGTCTCTGACCCAGTGGTTCTTAAGGAGTATCTTGTTTAGTTTCCAAATTCTGTGACTTTTAATAATTGTCTGTTTGTTGTTAAAAGTTAGTTTTACTCCACTGTGGTCTGAGAATATACTTGGGATGATTTCAATGTTCTTGAATTTACTGATGTTGTCTTTGTGGCCTAACATGTGGTCCATCCTTGAGTATGTGTTGTGTGGATTTGAAAAGAATGTGTATTCCAGTTTTTTGGGGTGAAGGACCCTGAAAATGTCTAAGAGGTCTAGTCTGTCAAACTCTTCATTTAATTCTCTTGTTTCTTTGTTGATTCTCTGCTTTGTTGATCTGTGTAAGTGTGAGAGTGGGGTGTTAATGTCTCCCACTATTATTGTATTACTATTGATGTATTTTTGAAGTTCTTTCAGTAGGTGCTGGATGTATTGGGTGCATAGATGTTAATAATTGTTAATTCTTCTTGGATGATTTATCCTCTAATCATTATGTAATGTCCTTGCCTATCTTTTATTACTTTATTTAATTTAAAATCTATTATGTCAGAGATGATAATGCCTGTTCCTGCTTTTTTTGTGTGTTCCATTAGCCTGTATGATAGTTTCCATCCTTTCACTTTAAGTCTGTGTTTATCTTGTTGTGTTAGATGGGGTTCTTGCAAGCAGCATATGGTTGGGCTATGTCTTCTGATCCACCACCCCCACTCTGTGCCTTTTGATGGTTGAGTTTAAGCCATTGACATTTATTGATAATATGGATTTAATGTATTGTAGTGCCATTGTTCAACAAATTTTTGTTTGCTCTGATATATTGCAAGTATTACAGTGATGTTCTTGTTTATAAAAGGTCTTTTAGAACCTCTTTTAGAGCCGGTTTGGTGATGGTTGCCTCCTTTAAATTTGTTTGTCTAAGAAGGTTTTAATCCCTCCATCTAGTTTGAATGAAAGCCTAGCAGGATATATTATCCTTGGTTGAAACCCTTTTTCATTCAGGGCTCTATAGATATCTTGCCATTCTCTTCTGGCTTTTAGAGTCTGAGTTGAGAAGTCTGCAGATAATCTTATGGGTTTTCCCTTGTATGTGACTTTTTGTTTCTCTCTTGTAGCCTTTTGGGTACTTTCTTTTTCCTTACTCCTTCTCATTGTGACTATGATGTGTCTTGGTGTCTTCAGGTCTGGGTTGATTCTGTTTGGAACTCTCTGGGCCTCTTGAATCTTGATGTCCTTTCTGTTATTCAGGTTTGGGAAGTTTTCTTCTATTATTTCCTCTAGAATGTTTCCTTCCCCTTTCTTTCTTCCTCTGGCAGGCCAATTATGCAAATGTTACTTCTTTTGAGATCATCCCATATGTCTCTGTTGTTGTTTTCAGTGTCTCTCAATCTCTTTTTGAGCTCTTTCACCTCTTTCTTAGTTTTCTCTAACTCGTCCTCTGTCTGATTAATTCCATTTTCTGCTTCTGTTAGTCTGCTTTCCCTTGCCTCAGCTTCTATCCTCAGTTCAGCTATTTCAGCTTTCAGTTCTCTAATTGCCTCAAGATATTCAGTATTTTCCTTGGGGGTTTCAACTGTTGTTTCCCTAATACTGCCATTCCTTTCCTCCAATGTTGTTTTCATTTCTGTGACTAATAATAAGTTTATTATTGCTTGCATACTTTTCTTATCTATGGTTACTTCTGGCTGATTTATATTTTCTTCGGGGCTCTTGTCTTCATTCATTGTAGTAGCAGTTGTATTTGCTCTTCATCTATCCATTTTTTGATTTATGTGTTTCTTATTTTTATGTCATGTTGTTCCTCAGTTGTTGTGTTTTTAGTACAAGCAACACTGTACTAAATACCGTTTCCAGTAGTTGTTGTCGGAGTTCAAGCCATTAGCAGCTTCTCAGTCCGCCATCTTCCAGAATATGCTATTCACTATTTCTTATCTGTCTTTTCTGTTATTAACTCCATACCCAAATACATTCTAGAAATTATGCTAGAGATGATTTGGCCATATTATAATTATCAAACATCTCAACTATCTCAAGAAATTCTTAATTTGGCAATGAGGAGAAAGTGCCATGTAGGTTTAAAATTAGTAAGAAAAGCAGTACTTCATGAAATCAACTAAATAGTGTTTCAAGAAAGATTCAACTGGAATGCCAAGAAGAAAAATAGATTTCCTTCTAAGTTGTAGTGGTATGAACTACTGGGAGGCATGGCTAGAAAATATCAGCTACCAGTTCAGTTATCTCTCCAAAACAACAAATATGGACAACTACTGAACCTAATAAAATTTACTAACTGTAGCTGTGACATCCACAACTCAGAAAACAGCCTCAGATGAGTGCTTGTGCACAGAGTTGGGGTGAAAAGTGGACTGAAGACAAATTCAAAGAATTTGGAGCTCCAGCAGAACACAGCACTATTTTCCCTCCATACACAGTATTAATCAAGGAAACACACAGGGCTGGTAGTAGACTCAAGGCTTGGTTTCAGATTGAATTCATACAGGAAGATGATATACACACACCACATGGAACACAGAACAGCTCAAGAAAACAAAAAAAAACATAACCCAGCCCCTCCTTTCTGCTACACAACATATAAATAAAGTCAACTCCAGAGACCAAAACAAAAGCTTCACTTGCCGGTCAGCAATAACCAGCATAATAAATGCATAAACAGAAATACTGCAGAAACAAAACTACTAAGCATACCAAATCAGGCAGATATAAATAAAACAGGACTAATAATAATAATGCAGATATAAAGAGAAAGACTATATTATTATGATTCTCCAGGAATCCATGCACACTATGAAAAAGCATATTCACAAGTTGAAAGAATATTTCACTAACGAGTTAGGAACACAAAAGAAGAGTTTCAAACAAAATTCTCTGAGGAACTATAAAGCATGAAAGAATAACTTCAGAGTTCAATCATCAGTTAGGAAACATGAAAGACATCCAAACACAAATGCAGGAAGTGAAATACATTTTGAGTATAGTGTAAGCTCAGGTAGAAGGTTTAGAAAATAGTCTCAATATACAGAAGAAAGAATATCTAAACTAGACTATACAATTACCCAGGTTTCTCAATTTAAAGATCAGAAAGAAGAAAGGTTTGAAAGAATGAAGCAACTTCTATGAAATTGCAGACTCCATAAAAAAGTCAAATGTAAGAGTGATAGAAATTTCTGAGCAAAAGGACAAGGTGAAAGGAATAGAGACCATAGTCTCAGAAATTTTAGCTGAGAATTTTCCTAACTTAGGTAATTTAAGAGACAGAGCGTATACCCAGGCACATGAAATTAAAATGACTGACACCAAAGTGTTGGTTCTTGCTGCTCATTTGTCCATAGCCACGTATTTCTCTGAATGGCTATAGCTGAGAACACTTCTGAGATTTCTAATGACACCTATGATTAGACTGAGCTCATCTGGATAACTCAGGATCCTCTCTATCCTCATAGTCCTTGCTTTAGTTAGATATACAAAGTATTTACAAAATGCTGTGATTAGAATGAAGATAGTATTTTGGGATTGTTTTTCTGTACACCACAACCATTTTGTATCTCTCTCTCTCTTTATCAGAATCTCTGTGTGATTTCCTTGAAATTTCTTCTTCATCAACACACAATCATCATCTATAATGAATAGTTGGAGGCTTCAGCTGAGCTGTCAATTCAATTAAAATGACAGTGTAAAACTATCAAAATTCAATGACAAGGAAAATAAATTTTCATGCTGCTAGGAAAAGGAAGGGATTTACATACAAAGGTAGAACTATCAGGCTTTAATTAGACTTCTCTTCACAAAACCTAGAGACAAGGAGAGAGTGGAATGGCATATTCAATGTACTAAAAGAGAGGGGATTCCAGCCATGAATCGTGTATCCTGCAAAATTATTCTTCAGATATGAGGGAGAAATAAAATTCCTCTCAAATATCTAAAAACTAAAGGAATCTTCCATAATCAACCTCACCTTATAAAAATTATTAAAAGAAGTCCCACAAGGAAAGAAGAAGCAAAGTTGTAGTGATATGATTGAACATGAGAGAGAACAATAACCCCTAGTACTCATTAAAAAAAATAAATCTGAGCATGTTGACATATTTCTAGATATATTATAAAGTTGACTAATAGTATGAGTTAAATTTAGAGATCTTCTTTGAGATTTTCTTCAGCTTTTGGGTAAAATTCCCGAAAAATTTGGAGATAATTTTTATATTGAGAAGTCAAGTTCTCATGAAAATTATTAACAAGAGATCAGGCAAAAAAAAAAAACAAAACTAAGATATCATAAACAGAGGACTGGAGCAGTACAGAAGGATTTGCAAGGATTTATCAAGTAGCAGATACAATTACACTGTGTATTTAGACTTGTAAAGAGTTCGATAATATCTAGGAGAAGCTAGAGAAAACATGATTAGTTTATTTCTTGACTTTTATTATTATATTAATCCTAAATTAATTTCTATCACTAGCATTTCCTCCTTTTATCCCCTCCTCAAGGTGTTCTAAAATGCCAGAGTATCCGTACAAGTAGATACACTTAATTAATATGATTGAACTGTAGGCTTCTTAAAGATTATAAGAGTCCCTGGATGTGATAGGATCTCAACTCAATGAAATGGATAAAGATTTTGACTTGGAGATATCTATCTATCTATCTATCTATCTATCTATCTATCTATCTATCATCTTTATATATATATTTTTTTATTTCTTTCTTTCTTTTTTTTTTTTGGCCTCCAGGGTTATCACTGGAGCTCAGTGCCTGCACTATGAAAACACTACCCCTGTAAGTGCTTTTTTGTTTGTTTTGGATAAGAAAAAGAGAAATTGAAAGGGGAAGACAGAAGGGGAGAGAGAGAGAAAGATAGCCACCTGCAGACCTATTTCACTGCTTGTGAAGAGACCCCTCTGCAAATTAGGAACCAGGTGCTTAAACCTGGATCCTTGTGTAGGTCTTTGTATTATGTGCACTTAACTTGGTGCACCACCACCAAACCCCCAGGAAATACTTTTTTTTCCATTGTAATATTTCTTTTGCTCTGTAACAAAATATATACATTTAGTCATTTAAAAGTGATACTTGATTTTGACTTCACACTTTTCTAAAAAGTTGATATGACTGAAATAATATTCTGGGATTGACAGAACAGTGTTCATATTGCAGGGCTCTAGAGAAGCATTGTCATTATTTTTCCAGCTTTTAAAGACTGCACATATTTCTTGACTCACTGGATCAAATGGGAATCTTCAAAGCAACCATGTTGGTTCTTGCTGCTCATTTGTCCATAGCCACGTATTTCTCTGAATGGCTATAGCTGAGAACACTTCTGAGATTTCTAATGACACCTATGATTAGACTGAGCTCATCTGGATAACTCAGGATCCTCTCTATCCTCATAGTCCTTGCTTTAATTAGATATACAAAGTATTTACAAAATGCTGCGATTAGAATGAAGATAGTATTTGGGGATTGTTTTTCTGTACACCACAACCATTTTGTATCTCTCTCTCTTTATCAAAATCTCTGTGTGATTTCCTTGAAATTTCTTCTTCATCAACACATAGTGATCACCTATAATGAATAGTTGGAGGCTTCAGCTGAGCTGTCAATTCTATTAAAATGACAGGACCTATTTACAACAATTCTATAACCATCTCACTTAGTATTCATCTATCTATTTATAAAATCTCTTATTACACAGCAGGCTTAATTTACCATTTCTCTATAGAGTACATCTTAGTTTGACCAGTCTCCTAACAGTTTTTCTCAGTCTTCAAATGTTCATCTTCCATATAAGAATTTATAAATATTTATTTTATTTATTTATTCCCTTTTGTTGCCCTTGTTTTTTTTTTTTATTGTTGTAGCTATTATTGTTGTTGTCATTGTTGGATAGGACAGAGAGAAATGGAGAGAGGAGGGGAAGACAGAGGAGAAGAGAAAGATAGACACCTGCAGACCTGCTTCACCGCCTGTGAAGCGACTCCCCTGCAGGTGGGGAGCCGGGGTTCAAACCGGGATCCTTGTGCCGGTCCTTGTGCTTTGCGCCACCTGCGCTTAACCCGCTGTGCTACAGCCCGACTCCCCTCCATATAAGAATTTAAAAGGGAAAATAATTCCCTGTATCTAAATAATTAACTATGACTGTAAAATAAACACCCCATAGCTATAGATTCTTTCTCTTGATTTTTGTATTTCTGAAAAAAAAGAGTAACTGGTTCACAGGGGACTGTCTAGAAGATTTGTAAGGTGTATGTGAAAGGTGACAGAAATAAAGCCCCAGAAAGCTCAAGTGGGTGAATTGATTTAAAAAGGGAGAATGTGGGTTTTTTGATGGCACATCTGGTTGGGCACACATGTTACCATGCACAATCACCCGGGTAAAAAACCCCAGCATCCACCTAAAGGGGTGAAATTCCCACATGTGGTGAAAGAGTGCTGCCCATCCCTCTCTATCTCCCCCTACCTTATCAATTGCTGTTATTATTCCAATAACAATAATGGTGATAATAATAATGTAAAAGAAAAAATGGCTGCCCAATGAGTCCTAACGATAACCCTGGTGGTAATTTAAAAAGAAATGAAAGAAAAGGATAAAAAGAGAGAACATGATATGGACAATAAAAATTATAGAATTAAATGGATAAGACACACACTCACACAATATGATAGTGTTTTATTATTATTTTATTTAGATAGAGACAGTTAGGCAGAAACAGAAACTGAATGACCACAGCACCAAAGCTTCTTTCAATGTAGTGAAGACCAGTTTGCACACAGGGCAAAATAACACCCAATTCAAGTAAACCATTTAATTAGCTCTGATTGTATTGTTGTTGTTGTTGTTTTCAATAAAGGAAACACATTAGCTAAAGTGAGGAAGAATGATATCTCTGTAAGTATTATTTGATCTAAGATTTACATATGGAGGGATTATCATAAACATATGACATATCCCATTGCATGAACAATAAGTAAAAGATCCCGAGGCAAGAACTTGTTTTTCTTTTCTTTTTTCATCATCATTAACATCTTCTTATTCTTCTTCTTTGGTCTTTATTTCCTCCTTGTTCTAGCCTGGTAACTTTTTCATATAGAGAGAGTGAGAGACAGAAACCCAGGGGAAGGGACAAGAGTCAGACTTGAACCTGATCTTGCATGGCAAAGCAGGTGCCCTATCAAGCTGTGTTTGGATGAGTTATGTGGGCAGTCCTAAGGCAGAAATTTGTCATGCTCCACTGGATCAACTAGCTGAGCTTGCAAGGCAGAAATGTCTACATGGAGTGTATGATGAAGATTTTTGCAGCTAAACAACATGAAGAAAGACTGGTGAGAAGAGGGAAAATGGGAGTAACAGGTAAGGAGAGAAAGATAGGGTGTATACTGAATCCCTAAATCTTTATATTTCGAGTGGATACAAAATCTGTTTTCTTAAGTGAACCCGTTTTTAGAGTGGAAGGAGAACAATCAACAATACATAAAATGAGTAATGAGAGTAGAAGGCTAGAACAATTTAAGACAATCCATATAAATGAAGACTTCCAGGAGAAATGAGGCATATACTTTTCCTATTTACAGACTAAGAAAGGGATTTTAATTTTGTTTTATGGCAATGTGATCTGATAGTGGCTCTCAGAAAATCATTTGGCCCTTTCATTGATAAGATGGGATGCAAGGAAACTAGTGAGGAAATCATTGCAGAAAACAAAATGAAATACTGAAGGTAGCAGCAGAATAAAAAAAAATAAATGAAGACAATCATTACTGCCCATAAGAGAAAATATGAAGGAAAGAGAAAAGTGAGACATATTTCTCAGGCTGTTGCCCTAAAAAGCTAAGTAGAAAAAAATACCACCAAATGTAGCTGAGAACAGAAGTATTAGTACTTCATATGTTTTAGAACTTTTCCCATGAGTAAATATGTACTATATTATTATTGAATAACTTGCATGAAGTATAGGATAGGCAAGATTAGATGCTATTAAAATTTCCTAGATTGAAGATGAAGAACTAGCAAAGATGTCAGATAGATGTTCAGGGTGGATAAAAATCAAGAACTGAATGTATTCATGTGAGAAAAAGAGGCCCACAGGGCATTAGGCTGCGGAACATTGGAAGCATAGTGTGAACTGGCTTCAAAGCGTTGAGGAGCTTAATGTGTGATGGCAATCTCTTAAATTGAACCATGAAGTTTAATCTGGGATGAAATCTGAAGAAAGGAAAATTAGGGATGAGTGAAAATAGTAATAGTGGTTAATATAAAATCAAATTAAAACCCAGAGATTTCTCTTGTTATTTTGGTGGTCGTGAGAAAGCAGGCATCAAGCCTGGAGTTTCATACACGAGGAACATGCTCTCTGTCACTGAACTACATCACCAGCCCAGAGTGACTTCCTTGTAATGAGAGAGAAGAAATTACAAGACCCCGATTTTCCTTCTCTTTCACAATCTGCTCCTTAGATTTCTTCGAGCCTATTTTTTTTTCTCCTGCTAACCCCCATCTTTAACACTGGAGTGAGGTAATTCATTACTGTTTGACCTCAGACAAGTTACTTAACCAGTGCCCTAAAATTCCTCATTTTAAAATGAGGGAAACGCAATTGCAGTATAAGGCTATTGAAAATATTAATGTAGATATGTTTACATGTAAAACACTTAGGGCAGCATGTTTAGTATTCTATTTTTTTGGTTATCATTATTATTAATGTTGTTGCTACTCAGAGTCACAGAAGCTTATTATCCTTTACCTAGACTTAGAAAGGCCCCATCCTAGTAACGCAGTGATAAATGTTCCCTTACTCGTTTTTAAAACTCTGGTATATGAAATATCACATACAACTATAGTTTTTATAAACTGAAATTCAACATTTAAACATTTATTTGAAATCACTTAAAGTTCTCAACAAGCTCTCAGAAGACTTTCTACCGAGCAATTTAACAGCAAGAATAGCTCCCCTCACTGAGAGCCCAGTCTATGCTGAGATCTGTGGTAAGCCGTTTACATACACATTATATTGTTTAATACCCACAAACCTTTTATATGTAAGTATGAATATCTCCACTTTTACAGATGAGGGCCCTGAAATTAAGAGTGGTTTACTAATTTCCCTAAAGCTACAGGTTTAATGGACTCCAAGGTCCTCCTCTTTTCACGGCACACAAATGGCTTAACTGTAGGATACTTATCTTAATACATCTATTGAGCTTTTATTCTGAATGCTGACCTTCAATTACAAGAGACACACAAGACATGGCTCCTAATCCCCATTATACAAATAGGAACACACGAACACACACACACACACACACACACACACACACACACACGCACTGTGAGACCATAGCAATTTATCTAAGACTCCATTACTTAAAGGGTTTGAACTCAAGTCTTTCTGACTGTGGAACAGATCTCTTTCTGTTTCATGTCAAGTCTTCCAGTAGAGGGCTTGGCTGTAATATTGAAAGACTGGAAAATTGAATAGAGATTTGAGATAAGGTTTTATGTCTCAAATTTTAGTGTTATTACTAATACAAATGATAGATTATAACACAAGTTTAAAAGAAAAATTACTAATACTGCAAACTTTAGTTATGGGGTCTAATTATTTAAGATGTTAGTTCATAGTAATCTAAACACCCAATTTATTTCTATTTGACTTTCAAAGACTTGGAATAGCATCCCTATATTATAGTTACATTATTTGGGGGGTGGGGTGGAAACACTGAATGTTAGAGTAGTTTTTGTCTTGATTTTCATACTGCATAGATCTCAACTAAGGATATAGCCTATTACTGGCCCCTGTTCAGGTGCCAGATGCCAGTCCCTGTTGAGGCGCCAGATGCTGGGCTAGCCTGAGAGTGTTTCTTCCCAGGCACATGCTCTCTGGGTTGGAGAGAGCTCTGCGGGAGCCAACCTAGGCTGCTGCCTACTCAGCGACACAGGAGAGGAACCAGGAACTCTCATGGCTGAGCTGGAATGCAATGCCATGCTGGCTTTATTCATCCAAATTTATACTCTCCAGGAAGGAAGTGGTAGGGTGTTAAAACAGGATGTGACTAGGAGAGGGGGCTGAGCGAAAAGAGAGTGTGAACCAGTGGGGATTAAACCAATGCCCTGCAGACAGGGTGGGTCTCAGACAAAACAATGATTATGTAAATAGACCAACAGCCTATCTGTTCTATGAAGGAATAAGTCACTGGAACACTTGAGAGGCCACGTGTTTCTTTTTAAATTATTTAATTGTTTAAATAATTAATTTATATATTGTTCCAGGGCTTCACACATGAAATTATCTGTGCTTCCTAAAAACTAATTTTTTTTCTCCCATGTCAAGATAGAGATAGCATAAAGGGATAAAGAAAGAGGAGAGGGGCTGGGTGGTGGCACACCAGGGTAAGCACACATAATACAAAGTGCAGAGACCCTTTTAAGGATACCAGTTCAAGTTGGTTCCCTATCTGCAGGGGGATTGTTTCATAAGTGGTGAAGCAGGTCTGCAGGTATCTATCTTTCTCCCTCTCCTTTTCTTTTTTCCCCTCACCTTTCAATTTCTCTCTGTCCTATTCAATAAAAAATAAGAAGAAAATGGCCTCCAGAAGCAGTGAATTCATATTGCAGGCACTGAGCTCCAGTGATAACCCTGGATGAAAAAAAAGGAAATAAAGAGAGAAAGAAAGAGACACAGAGAGAAAGAAAAAAGGAGGAGAGATACCACAGCACCTGCCACACATAGTGTTTCATGTGATGCTAGGTACTTGAATCTGAGTCCTCATACATGTCAAAGCACTCTCCCAGGTAAATTATTTACTACATGTTTGCATTTATATAGAGAGACAGAGAAAAAACACAGCACTAAAACTTCCTTCATTGTTATTATACCCTTTATGGGATGCCAGGCATCTAATTTGAGTTGTGCATATAGCAATGTAGATCCCCTACCTAGTGAGTTATTTCTCTGGCCCAATAAATTTTACATATATATATATATATATATATATATATATATATATATATATATGTATATGTCTTTCAGGAGTCACTTAGTCCCTGTGCTATTTTTACTTCTACCTTATCTGAGTTTTCACTGAAATCATATATTAAACATCATCTTTAATTATGTTCACACTTAATGTTGTACCTTTATAGTTGACTGAGATCTTGTTCCACATTTAAGACACTTTCAACTAGAAATTTTCACAAATAGTATATTAGACTCCTGATATTTATAGTAGCTTCTTCACCCTTCTGAGGACACAAATAAATATTCTTTAGAGTCTTAAAAGTAAACTTTTTTTTAAATGAACTTTCTTTTTATTTATTTATTTATTTTCCCTTTTGTTGCCCTTGTTCTTTTTATTTAAATAAAAAATAAAAAATAAGTAAACTTTTAATGATTTTTTTCATAAAGTATTCATAATGCAGCATAGAAATCTCTTGTATTTATTACTTATCTGCTCCAAAGGAAATGTCAATTATCTCTTTGAGGATATTCCTTCAGTGATAGTTTAACTGCTAATCTTTCTGATGGCAACTTTATTCTAGACAGATATTGCACATACCTTTACCTCTTACACAACCTTGAGAACATTTAGAATGCAGGATAAAAATAATATTACTTAGCATCAATTACATGCCAGATAACTTCATAAATTGTAACATGTTACCTTATTTAAATGTTATAGTAGTATTATAAAGTTGATATAATGCCATACCCGTTTTACAGACGATGAAGTATATTTGGTTCCTGATGTTTATAGTAGCTTCCTTGCCTTAGAGTTTTAAAAGTAAGCTGGGATGCATTGGATCGACCTTCTCGTGGTGCATCCCGTGAGTACCCATTTATTGGGGAAACTGATGATCCTTCCTAGCCGACTGAATCCACATGGATCCTAGTCACTTTCAAAGCCAGCAACAAGCAGACATCAGGCTCAACCTGACGCTGTTGACTGGCTACGGAAGAAGGGCAAACGCTAGAAGAAGAAGAAAAGTAAGCTTTTAAAGATTTTTTTATTACATATTCATAATACTCCATAAAATCTCATATATTTATTACTTACCCTCCCCAAAGGAAATGCTAATTATCTCTTGGATGACAGAAATTAGATACTTCTATGTAACTAACTATAATTCCACAAACTTGTAAATTACTAAGTAAGAATTTCAGGTCAAGCGACTGACCAAAAAACTATGGACCAAAGCCAGGTGGTGGCGCACCTGGTTGAGTGCACACATTACAGTGTTCAAGGATCCAAGTTCACACCCCTACCCCCCACCTGCAGGAGGAAAGTTTCAGGGCTGTACTGTGTGTTTCTCTGTCTCTTTCCCTCTCTATCTCCTCCTCCACTCTCACTTTCTCTGTTTCTATCCAATAATAAATAACTAAAATGTAGCATGGATAATTAACATAGTGATTATGCAAAGATACTCTCATGCCTGAGGCTTTGAAACTGTGGACCACTATGTGCCCCCTGTCTACAAAGTAGACAGGTCATAAACAAC
The DNA here is from genome assembly GCF_950295315.1 of Erinaceus europaeus. NCBI lineage: Eukaryota > Metazoa > Chordata > Mammalia > Eulipotyphla > Erinaceidae > Erinaceus > Erinaceus europaeus. The sequence continues at coordinate 67,615,814 of NC_080166.1, read as the reverse complement.
CTTGAATTTCAAAAAAATTCCAGTGAAATTTTTTAGGGTGTCATGAGTAGACTTAACTGTTTCTTCTCTCATAGGGTTGTGGTTATTAGCTTAGTATTTATGTTTAGTCTAAATTCTATACTAAAACTTTATCCAAGAAGTGATATTTAAAGAATAATCATTTGCATGGTGGTAGACTATCAGGGCAGATCGATCATGAGTGGTACTTAATGTCCTTATAAAACTGAACCTCAGAAAGGTCCCTCCCCTCTTCCTACACAGGGAATAACACAGAGATAAGACATTTGTTCCTTGAACAAGGAAGCAAATTATCTTCAGACACTAGATCTTCTGATATCTTGATCTTGGATTTCCAAGTCTCCAGAACTGTGAGTAATAAATCTCTGAGATTTTTCTTTTGAGACTTCTTTTCAAGAAGTCAAAATCATCTCTAGCTGGTTTGTGACAGGTGTTTTGAGATTCAAACAAAATGAATTATTTAAAGGATATATTAAATAACATGGCATACATTTTGGTGTGATTAGTATATTTTAATACAAAATACTTTCAAAAAAGTTATCCTTTAAAATTTTTTTAAAGCTTTTTTTTTTAAGGTTTTATTTATTTATTAATGAGACAGATAGGAGGAGAGAGAGAAAGAACCAGACATCACTCTGGTACTTGTGCTGCTGGGGATCAAACTCAGGACCTCATGCTTGAGAGTCCAATGCCTTATTCACTGCACCACCTCCCAGATCACCCTTTAAAATTTTTTTCAGGTTTACTGTTTATATTCTACTCACTTTTAAAGTGAGGTGATTTTGAACATTTTGAATAAAATTGCTTGAAGGTATGTACTATACCTTAAAATATAATGTTACTTCCTTATGAATATATATCTGTTTCTAAAATGTTGAGGATTTAAATAACATGTTATTAAAGTAGAAAAGAGAATGTGATGGAAAAGAAGTATCTATGAAAGGAATATAGTTGCTATTATTATAAAACTAACTCTGTATCTAAATTCTGAGCATTTGAACACTCTGGAGTTTTATACTTTATTTTATGTGGTGGAGAAAATATAGCGCATTTTAAAGGATAAAGACATTTTCTTTTTAAAAATATTTACTTATTTATTCCCTTTTGTTGCCCTTGTTTTTTTTTTTTTTAGTTATTATTAATGTTGTTGTTGTTGTTGTTGGATAGGACAGAGAGAAATAAAGAGAGGAGGGGAAGACAGAGGGGGAGAGAAAGATAGACACCTGCAGACCTGCTTCACCGCCTGTGAAGCGACTCTCCTGCAGGTGGGGAGCCAGGGGCTCAAACCGGAATCCTTATGCCGGTCCTTGTGCTTTGCACCACCTGCACTTTACCTGCTGCACTACCGCCAAACTCCCAATAAAGACATTTTCAAGGTGCTACATTCCAACTCCAAAATTTCATATGACGATATTTTTCTGGATATTTTATCACAAAATAGGTATTTTTCATTTTCAGTTTAAAAACTATTGTGTAAAAGTCACCTGCTACCCTATGTGGGCTAATATGAAACATATACTCAGAGAAAGGACAAGAATCAAGCTTTTTTGTAAAATTTATATATATATTTTTTAAATTTATAAAATGGAGATACTGACAAGACTGTAGAATAAGAGGGGTATAATTCCACAGAGTTCCCACCACCAGAATTCCCTATCCCATCCCCCACCCCTTGACAGCTCTCTTCTAGTATTTATCCCTTTGGGAGTATGGACCAGGGTCATTATGGGGTGCAGAGGTGGAAGGTCTGGCTTCTGTGATTGTTTCCCCGCTGAACACATAGGCATTGGCAGGTCAATCCATACTCCCAGCCTGTCTCTCTTTCCCTAGTGGGGCAGGGATCTGGGGAAGTGGGGCTCCAGGACACATTGGTGCGGTCATCTACCCAGAGAAGTCAGGTTGACATCATGGTAGCATCTGGAACCTGGTGGCGGAAAAAGAGTTAAGATATAAAGCAGAACAAAGTGTTGACTAATCATGAACCTAAAGGCAGGAATATTGCAGATAAAGATTTGGGGGTCTCCATCTTAAAAAGCTAGTAGATCTATTTTTTGGTGTATTCCAAGGGGCCCATGACTTTACTAGTTTTTGCCTGAGTCTGACAGCTAACATGTAGGTGGACCCAAAGTATCATCTGGGGACATGGTGTCATAGTTGGAAAAAGGATTAGAAAGCTGGATCAGGGAAGAGAGTAGCTCCCAAATATGGCAAAAGTATATAAATATTGTTGACTGCAGACCCCTTTGATTTTGTTATCATTTTCTTATAATTTTATTTGACAGGAATCAAGTTATATATACTATGTAGTGAAACTGGTGGTAATATACCTATTATCTTCATAACTTAGCTCTCTCAAATAACAAACTTAAGCATGCAAACAAGATTTATGATGTTACATAGCTTTGATTTTTCTTTAGCTAACATAAACCAATTTTATTTACATAAATGAATTTCCAAATTCTTGTACTTCCTAGTAAAGTTTTCTTTGGGAGAGTAAAAAAAGTTTGACAATATCTGAACCATGCTTGGATGAACTGTATGATACTAGTGATGAGGAAGATAGGATAAGTGTAGTTTGTGTGAACAGCAGCATTTGAAAAGTCTTCAGATAGCGTTGGATTTGGGTAGAGTATGATTAGACTTTCATTCTATACCAAGCAGAAATCTTAAGATGTTCTACTTTAACTATGAAAGCCATGTGAAAATACTGGTAGACTCATCACATTATATAGGAGTTTGAGATAACATCGATGAAAATCAAAGAACAATAATAGTTGGTAGGACTAGTGATCTAACTAAAGTCATATTTAAACATTTAATTATGTCAAAACTTTCTACTCTGTCTCCCACTATCTCCCTCCACTACCAGAGATCCAAAGTTTAAGTGCCAAAGTAGAGATATTAGCTCATGGGATTGGTTTGGATGCTCATAGAGTTGAATATGTTATTCTTGGAATTAGGAGATAAGAACAATAAAGTTGATAAAGTGAGAGAAGGGCATGAATGTAAAGGAAGAAGGAAAGAGGTATATGACACACTGAAACAAATTAGTAAAAGTTCAACAGGATTACTTAACCTGCATTAGGTTAAAAAAAAAATCCTGTTGTGAGTGGGGTCAGAAAACAGCTTATCCCATAGATGTCATTTGAACCTGAGCATCACAGGGGTATACCACAAGACTGAAGGAGGCTCTGTGGACTCGGTCATGGAGCTGTCCTTGATATCTCTCTGTTGGTATGCTTCTGGATTCTGCTTGTGAGACCTTCTGTTTTTATCATCACATTGGGTTCGCTTGTGTTGCTTGCAATGTGTTCTGTTTGCATGTCCATGGTTGGCTGGGCACCCCCTTGCCTCTGGGACATTGGTTTGGTCTCCCCCCCTCGCCTCCAGGACATTTGGTTTAGTCCTAGCTGGTCCATGTTTTTTCCTTCTCCCCGCCCCCTATAGTACATATTTCCTTTGTTCCTGACTCTTCCACCAGAAGAGAGAGATGCAGGACAGAATTGTGTTGTGATTAGGTTGTTGGACTGCATCCCTGCTTATGAATAAAGACTGAACTGCATTCTCAGCTCAGCCATGAGTCCCTGTTTGTCTCTGTCTCCTGCCTGCGAAGCTAAGCCGACATCTCTCTCTATCTATCTCTCTATCTATCTATCTATCTATCTATCTATCTATCCCTCTCTATCTATCTATGTCACTCCTAAGTAAGAAGAAAGAAAAAAATGAAAAGAAAGAAAATGGTCTGTAAACAGTAATATCAGATCAATAATCTGGTGTAAGCTATGGTGACTAAGTACAAGTTGATACTGAACCCATGGCTTAGAGTCACTGAACTTAGGAAAAACCCAATCTAACATGACTTTCTAGCAATCCTGTTCAATCTTCGCCTCAAAGCAGTCATTGGCTTATTATCCTAAAGTGCAAGCAAATATCCTAAATTGGAAATAGAAGATTGATCTCTCATGGAGAAGGATGTGTTTTCTTATTTATGCTGTATTGCTCAGAAACTAAAGGCAACCCCTTGGCTGTCACTAGCTACTGATATTGTTAGCTCTTCTGAAGTCTTCAGCAAGATGAGGCAAGATGATGTGTAGAAATATCATAGAGACTTTAGACTTACAACTGAATGAAACAAATAGACAAAACTGATAGTATTTAGCTTTTTTCAGCAAAATGTCATAGAGCATTCATATTTTACTTTCTCTAATAACAATCAAGAATGGACTAAGAAATTCTTTCTAATTCCAAAACATAGTTAAAAAAAAGGAGGTTACCACTGGGAAAACAAAATACCAATACAGTGAAGTTCAAAATATTTATATTAAACAGAAGAGCTTTATTAATTAAGTTAATAGCTTTGGAGATGTTTTTGAACAATCCAAGAGATTGAATAAAGAATTTAAGAAGTGCCATATTTGAAAACTTTCACTAAGGACCAATTTTTTAAGTCTTTTAACTAAAGAGAAAAGAAGGATAAAATAAAGTTGTACTCTTAACCCTATTTGTAATGTTCATGTTAATAGAGGTAGGCATATTAATGTGTTTGTTTCTTCTCTAATTTAAGATTCCCTTCCTTTAATGAGATCAGCTCTGCAGTCCATAAAATAATTGCTATGGTAAACTGACTTTTTAAAATTAGCTACACACCAGTTGGTCCAGAAACCTATTCCTCTAGACCATTCATGCACAAAATACCTTTGTGTGAAACCCTTTCCAAATGTGTAATGACTGGAGTTAGTCCAGAAGTTTGCCCACAGAGTCTCTCAGTGGAAGCAGCCTTACAATTTCCTTTCCTTACAAGTATTACCATGAGACTTTCTGTCATGCAGGCATGCTCAGACCACTTGCAGGCTGACACTGCAAATACATTGGACCTCAGTGCTACTTCCAAAGAACATGTTTTCCTCAACCTGCAGAGATACGATTGTGACCCAGTGTCTGGCTGTGTAGCACATTTATTAAGGGAGAAACTGTTCAAAGGTTCTCAAGGCAACTGGGGAGAGATTCACAAGGAACAATCTAGTTTGTCTTAGAAACAGTGCTTCCCATCCTTACAGTTTTCCTGTGTTAGCTCACACACTGTGATTGGTACTCCAACACAGTAATCCCAAAAGGAAGAAAACCAATGAGAAAGGAATGATTGTCCCCATCTTTTCCTCAAAGGTGGGAAACAAAGACATCCCATCTCCCAAGAATCTAGATGCAGTATTTGCTAACAGCAGTTTCAAAGAAACTCTTTCAAAGTAATTTGAAGAGGGAGGGTTGAAATGAAGCAGGCAGGCATTCCCCTTTTTTTTTTTTATTTTTTTATTTAAGAAAGGATTAGTGAACAAAAGCATAAGGTAGGAGGGGTACAACTCCACACAATTCCCACCACCCAATCCCCATAACCCACCCCCTCCCATGGTAGCTTTCCCATTCTCTATCCCTCTGGGAGCATGGACCCAGGGTCGTTGAGGGTTGCAGAAGGTAGAAGGTCTGGCTTCTGTAATTGCTTCCCCGCTGAACATGGGCGTTGACTGGTCGGTCCATACCCCCAGTCTGCCTCTCTCTTTCCCTAGTAGGGTGTGTCTCCAGGGAAGCTGAGCTCCAGGACACACTGGTGGGGTCTTCAATCCAGGGAAGCCTAGCCAGCATCCTGGTGGCATCTGGAACCTGGTGATTGAAAAGAGAGTTAACATATGAAGCCAAACAATTTGTTGAGCAATCATGGATCCCAAGCTTGGAATTGTGGATATTAGCAAAGTCCTAAAACAGAGGGGCAAATAGGATGGAATGTACACTAAAGGAACTACTGATTAACATACATATTTTTGAAGTGTTCCAATTTGTGTGCATAGAAGCATCCTGCATTATCTGGAAGAAAAATGAACCTTTGTTTTTAGAGCAATTAGTATCAGTATCTTTTGTAACACTTAAACACTCTAAGGGAAAATAAACTGAACCAAGGGAAGCTTTAGTATTGCTTACTACACATTATATTTTTCTCCTGAGTTATTTTTCTTTCTTTTTTTTTCTTGACAACATGATAGTAAATTGCATGAAATAAGATTATGAGTTGCTCTACCAATGCTGAAAAACACATTCAAGCATAATTTATTTTTGATAGTTGCACTAAGGACATTAGTTAACTCTGCAAGCACATAAAGAAACTTTTTTAAATTGTGGACCTTATTTCTGGATACTTGAACAGCAATGAACTCAGTTGATATACATTATAAATTATCAGTATGAACACTAGTTGCTTTAAATTAAACCTATATATTGATAACCTGTAGAAAATGATCAATTAAAGACTATTTTACTTTATATTTATTGAATTTACTTTTAATTAAGAGAATTGTCTTGTATCAATAAAAATTCATGTTAAAATTCATGACCTCCAGGCAAGAATGGATACTATCACATAAAAGGTTGAAAGTGTCAATGAAGAAAATGGAGGCTAAAGTATCTGAGAGATGCAAGTATAGATTTAAGAAAATATCTGGTTGGCAAATCACAATTGTCAGCAATATTCCATTTTTAATTAAGAAGATGATGAAAGAAGATTTCCAGATTAGATTGTTCATCAAAAGAAGATGTCTACCTATGCATCTTAGATAATACTCAAAGGAAAATTGTGATTCATCTTCCCCAAACTCACTTTATGACCAACCAAGCAGTAAGAAGGGCAGTGAACAATCCATGGAGAGGAATGGCATATAGGAGATGAAATAAGAAAGATGGCAAGATTGAGAGTAAGTTAGGTCAATAGGTATAGAAATTTAAGAGTGGTGAAATGTATTAACATTTAAGCTGCAGCAGTTACAAATTTTACAGTTCAGTTGGGCACCATGGATGTTTCACTCCAGTGGTAGAGAATTGGGGATGGAATTCAAATCCAGAATAATCCACTGAAACATATTCATTAAGGAGGAGAGTAACATTAGATGTGATTGCTGAAAACTAATAATAAAATACCTGGAAGTAGAGGGATACAGAGAAATGGGAATCAAACACAGTTGAATGAAACACACTACAGGTTACACAGTATCTCAGAAAAATCTCTGGCTTTGGCTGTGTGTGTGTGTGTGTGTGTGTGTGTGTGTGTGTGTGTGTGTGTGTGTGTGTGTGTGTGTGTGTGTGTGTGTTGGAGGGGGCTGGGCCAAAAATAATGGGCTAACACAGACAATTCAGAATCTGGGCAGGCAATTGATCAGCATCAAACTATATTTGGCTACAGGTAAGAAAGCTGGAATCTGAAACTGTTGTATAAGCTTTTACAGGATCTAGACTTTAGATTGTTTTGACTTTTTAAAGACTATCATTGACTGTGGTCAGAGGGTAAGTGCAGTGGATTCTCAAGCCTGAGGTACCAAGTTCATTCCCCAGCAGTACATGTATGAGAGTGTTGTCTGGTTCTCTGTCACTCTCTGTCTCCTTCTATTTTTTTCCTTCTTTCTTTCTTTCTTTCTTTCTTTCTTTCTTTCTTTCTTTCTTTCTTTCTTTCTTTTTAATTTATAAAAAGGAACCACTGATAAAAACATAGGATAAGCAGGGTACAACTGCACACAATTCCCACCACCAGAACTCCATATCCCATCCCTCCCGTGATAGCTTTCCTATTCTTTAACCCTCTGGGAGTATGGACCCAAGGTCATTGTGGCATGCAGAAGGTGAAAGGTCTGGCTTCTGTAATTGCTTCCCCACTGAACAGGGACCTGGGCTGACCTGGGTGTTGACAGGTCGATCCATACTCCCGGCCTGCCTCACTCTTTCCCTAGTGGGGTGGGGTACTGGGGAATCAGAGCTCCAGGACACATTGGTGGGATTGTCTGTCCAGGAAAGTCTGGTTAGCATCATGCCAGCATCTGGAATCTGGTGGCTGAAAAGATAATTTTCTCTTAATATATAAACATTTTATATTAACATATAAAGCAGAACAAATTGTTGACTAATCATGAACCTAAAGGCTGGAATAGTTCAGATGAAGAATTGGGGGGGGGGTCTCTGTTTTGTAGATAGCTAGTAGGCATATTTTAGTTATATTCCAAAGAGCATGTGGCTATACTACATTTTTTGTTTGTTTTGTTTTGTTTTTTCCCTGAGCCTGAAATCTGATATGCAGGTGTATCCAAGTCATTGTCTGGGGAGATGCTTTCATGGCTGGAAAAAGGACCAGATAGCTGGATCAGGAAAAGAGTACCTCCCAAATATGGGAAAGGTGTATAAATATTGTTGACTGTAAACCCCATTGAGATGATGTGATCTGGGGCCCATATTCAGCTTAGGAGCCTGTGTGACCTCTGCATTCCTGTAGATCTGAGCTCACATTCTGTGGACATAAGTAGGAACATTCCAAGCTGCCCCGATTTCAGGACCCATCTTCCTCAGGTGTAGTATAGAGTAAGTTGTCGAGACTCCCTTCAGGGGATGGAACATTCTCTACCATTGTTGATCCAAGTTGAGCTCAAGGTCCTATGTGTGCCCACAAAGGGGTCTATTGTGTTGTTCCTGATAGAGATGACTGGTAACAATGGAAAGAGGAATTTGTTTGAGGTCTAGGCCCATCATGTCTTTTTGGGAATCTCAGGACTCCCCAAATAGGCCCCAGCTGATGGGGTGGCCTGATAGTGACTAAAGTATCATTAAAGTATGCCAGTCTCTTGCCCTTATTCAACTTTTGCAGTCCTTGCTTTGCTAAGGTTAGCTTTGGAGTGAGTGAGGGAAGTAGAATAGTAAGTAGGTAAAGAGGGTATTTAAGTCTAAGTAGACACTATTTCATTATGAACTTTATACCGACTAACTGCAGACTATTGTGTACTTTTGCCCTAATTTATGGATACATGTGAACATATGCCCTATCTCATAGGACCTGGTCTATATCTAGGTTTTGGGACTTTGTTAGGAAGTGAACCACCTGACATGGAATTAGACAATACTATGAAAGGAAAGATCTCACCTGAGTAATGAGGCTGAAGGTTTGACATTCCATGCCTGTGTCTCTGGACACAGTCTGAAGTGATGCATGCTGAGGTGGTACTCATTGCATTGATTAGGTTGGGATCAGCAAATGCAATATAATTTGGTATGAATTAACAGAAGCATGCAGTTAAGTGAGCTCCACCCTAGAGGTTCCAGGACTGGGGGAAATATCGGCTCTATAGAGGAAGCAGGAGATTCCTGCTGTCTTAGGGTTTAAGAAAACAATGTATAGTTATTGCTATAGTCACATTATTTGGCAATTGGGTTAACCTTGAAATATTACTTTGTTAAAATTTGCTGTATCATACACAACATCACCATAATTTATGTCCTTTGACATTATATCTATATAGCTGTGCAGTGGTTGCTCTGTTCTCCCTGGTCTAAGATTTTAAGAGAGTCAACATATCAAAGACTCAGCCTGTAAAAAGTTTGAGACATTCCGTTTTTCCCATATCATATAAATTAAATAGTGATTTATATGACTACAAATTAATAGGAGTGTACATTAATACCATTCCCACCACCAAAAGACTGTGTCTCATGCCACAGCCCCACATGGGGGGCTGGTTCTGGGGTGGGGAAGGGGGTGATTCAGAAATAATCAAGCCAAAGATTTTCCTTTCTTTGTCCTTTTGGCTTCTGATTGCCAGCCCAAGAGTGGATTATAGGACTCTTTTTTGGTGTCATCCTGACCACCGCTTGTTCACCCTCCTCCTGATAGCCCAGTATCCTGCCCAATCCAGAGAATCCCAGGTTGTCAGCTGCTTCTTTTTGGAGCTCACACAAGCTTTTGTTTCCAAGTCACCATCTTGGCTCTGCCCCCCTCCTTTTTCATTAGTAAATAAATAAAATATTTTTAAAAGGTTACTATTGATCTTACTGTAAGGTTATATTTTATGAAACAATAAAGTGGAGAGAGATTACAAAAAAAAAATTGTTTTGACACTTTCAGACCTGCTACTCCACCTGTGAAGTGACTCCCCTGTAGGTGGGGATCCAGAGGCTCGAACCAGGATCCTTACGCTGGCCCTTGCACTTTGTGCCACATGCGATTAACCTCTGCGCTACCACCTGACTCCCTATAAACAAATTAATACTTTAGTAATTACAAAAAACATTTGTATTCATAGGCCAATCTTTAACACTATCAGAAAAAAAAGGTCTTCTTTATAAAAATAATTTTTTTCAGCACTAAAAGCATCTTGATACATCTCATCTGCCTACAAATAGTCAAGTTTATCAGTAAGGAACTCCTATATCAATGACTGGATTTGAATAGTTCCAAATGCCTTCAGTGTTAGCACATATGAAACATGTTTAAGGGCAAAGGGCATAATAAAATTGCATCCACTAAGACAGAACATGATAAAAAATTCAGTTAAGCATACAGAATTCTTAAGTGTTTTCATAAAATAAATCCTCTGCGAGAAAATATATATATATATATATATATATATATATATATATATATATATATAGAATAGTCCAACATTATATTGTGACTTTACACAGCTATAATGATGACTAGTTATGACAGATGTCATGCAGAAAGAGAAACAGGAAGGTCAATCTTTTGGGTACTTCAAAAATGTTAACAAGTAGATCATGAAGGTAAATTACTGGCAATGAGCAGAATTTCATTATATTTGCAATAAAATCTTACATTTATATTTCACTTATCTAACATCTAAACATGGCATATAAAGTAGCAAATTGGGCCAGGAAGACAGCTCTCCTGGATAAAGTGCCCGCTTTGTCATGCATGTCACCACACTAGAGGAAACTTTCTTGTGGTGGTGATGGTGGTGTCTTTCCCTCTCTCTGTGTGTTTGCCTCTTTGTTTCTTTCAGAAGAAGTCATCCAGGAGTAGTAAGCATCAGGGGAAAAAATGCAATAAATAGAGCATGCTCTCTGCAATGTATTATGATATTTTTTTATCAGCTGTGCATTTCGATATGTATACGTACTCACGGTAGAGTATACTTTTTAATTGTGAATTGAAGTAAACATGGTTGACTGGTAATTATTGTAAAAATTGAAAGTGTCAAAGCTATGGTATTAGGAGTTTTCATATAATTGTCTAGCTATATCTTATGTTTTTCTTTATTCAGTTGTTTTATAAATGTTTTTTTTTTAATATGCTTTGTCCAAGATGAAACATTGGGGAAAAAAATATAAGAAACAAGATATATTTAAATATACTTATCTCTCAGCATGTTTCTGTCAAAAAAAAAACAAACAAACAAACACTCGGGAGCCAGGCAGTGGTGCAGTGGGTTAAGCGCACATGGAACAAAATGTAAGGACTGTGTAAGGATCCAGGTTCAAGGCCCCAGCTCCCCACCTACAGAGGTTCGCTTTAGAAGTGGTGAAACAGGTTTGCAGGTGTACGTCTTTCTCTCCCCTGTCTTTCCCTCTTCTCTTGTTTTCTTTCTGTCTTATCCAACAACAACAAAAACAATAACAACAATGACAATAACAAGGGCAACACAAGGGAAAAAATTAAAAATAAAAAACAACACTTCAAAGATATACCTTCTAAAACTCCAACTTATAGACATTGTTTTATATATTTTTTTAAATTAAACCAATAAAAATTAAAGTTGTTAGTTTTCGGTTAGTCATGTCACTGTGTCTTAAAACTCCTGACACATAAAAACACTATTATTACAATTTTAAAGGGCTTTTTAGAAAGTACTCAAATGAGTAGACTTTTCTTTTTCTTTATCTGCTTCAGGCAACGAGTTTACTGTGTTTCAATGAGACATTGGAAATTTTCTGTATATAAATTATCCCAACTTGAAAGCATTTAAAGTACAAGTCTGTCTTCTTTTGGCAGTCTCAATGTCAAAAAGTTATCAAGAGAACAAAGCCCACTGTCATCTTAATAAAATAGTAACTTTTTCTGAAAAGCATTTCCATTATCTACAATTAAACTAAACTCTATCAACAATAACCACAATACTAAATTCAAATAACACAATATACATATTTTTCCAAAAATAATGTTAACCCCCCCAAAGATATAAAAATCAAAAGATTTAACTCATAGTTTACAATGTAATCCACAGAACTGTTGGATATAACCACAAAAGCTATTAGAATAATAAAAGAGAGATGGACTATTTTAGTTTTTGTTCTCACACAGAGCTAAATTATGATGGCACATGCTTTGCTAGTTTTAGCATTTGTTTTCTACTTAGTAAAATTAATGTTGAGAGTTGATATATCTACTTGAAATCTGGATAAAAGAACTTGCAGAAGAAATATCACTAAGGTGATACTTAGCAAATGATTTTATTTTCTTGTGCCAAGCTGTTGAGTTCATCCTCTGATGGATTATGCAATGTTGGACAAATAATTTAAGTGGACTTTTTCTCATTTGTCTAATCTATAAAATGATATAAAGTTCCATTTCAATAGCTGTAATATGAAGTTAAATAAGTCAGTAGATGAAAATAATTTAATATAATCTCTTGTGTATAGGAAATAATAATGATTTGTACAATAATTATTGTTTGAATATTTCACCATTTCATTTATTTACTTATCTTTGTTAAAACATTATCTCACAATAAAAATGTCCCTACAGGGAGCTGGGTGGTACCGCAATGGTTTAAGTGATTGTAGAGTTAAGTGCAAAGATCCCAGTTTGAGCCCCTGGCTCTCACATGCTGGGGGGTTGTTTCACAAGTGGTGAAGCAGATCTACAGGTGTCAATCTTTCTCTCCCCTTCTCTGTTTTCTCCTCCTCTCTCAATTTATTTCTGTCCTATTCAACAACAATAGCAACAACAATGGAAAATATATGGCTACCAGGAGCAGTGGATTTGTGGTGCAGGCACCGAGCCCCAATGATAACCCTGGAGGCAAAAAAAAAAAAAAATGTCCCCATAAAGTCAGATAGCTTCAATAGTAAATTTCACCAAATATTTCAAGGAGGAATAATAGCAGTATGTGTCACTTGGCTGAAGGTACTCAGCATCAAGCCACAGACTTCCATTGTGGGTGCTACAGTACACAGAAATTTCTATTTCTCTTTTCTTCCAAATTCCAAATTAATTCCAGGGAAGAAATTTCATTAACCCAATGGGCTAAAAAAGCATTTTTGTAACTATCAAACAATCCATGTCAGCGAGAAAAACTAGGCCAGATATATTATAGCACCAATCAGGGGATGCATTGGATCGACCTTCCCGTGGTGCATCCCGTGAGTACCCATTCATTGGGGAAACTGACGATCCTTCCTAGCCGACTGAATCCACATGGATCCTAGTCACTTTCAAAGCCAGCAACAAGCAGCTCCTGACAGCTTTCAAGCTGTTGGTCCTGCTCTTCGAGTCCTCCAACTTAATGTTGAAGGGCTGTCCTTCGTCAAACGCGTTATCTTCACCCACCCTGTTTAGCGCTTGACGTCTCGTCACCCAATCTGGTCTCCTGCGCCTGCACTGAACTTCTCTGTTCCAGACTCTTGGAAACAGAGTTGGCAGTCAGCTGAGGTAAAGAACAAACACCTCATCACAGACCCCTGCAAGCGTCAACCCAGCTTTGACCTAGCACGTTACGATTGGGCCCTCCTCAATCGCTATCGAACAGGCCATGGCCGGTGCGCCTCTATGTTCCATCGCTGGGGAGCCAGAGACGACCCGAACTGCCCCTGCGGCTCCAGACAGACTATGATCCACATAGTCAACGACTGCCACCTCTCCAGATTCAAAGGAGGTCTCGAAACTTTACATCAGGCTCAACCTGACGCTATTGACTGGCTGCGGAAGAAGGGCAAACGCTAGAAGAAGAAGAAGGTCACAGGACCCTGTGCAGGAGGATTAAAAATTCTCCTAGAGAAGTGAACCCAGGCAATCACCTCAGAGCATGTTGTGCACTGACTGGAGTTTTGCTTAAAAAGATCCAGTTCCTGCTTTTGGACATCTAAAGACTCAGAAAATAAATAAATAAATAAATAAATAAATAAATAAATAAATAAATAAATAAAAATAAAGGTTTGGAGATGTGTTTCTCTCCTCTCCTCTCCTCTCCCAGATCAACTAGGAATAGCAAAGGAAACCACCTGGTACTGAAACAAGACAGGACTAGAACAATTTCAGGAACTGACCAAATCACCAGTGAGTGCAAACATGTGTGACTGGTGGACAGAGAGGAGCCTAGGGAGAGACTGAGTGGCTGGTAACAGTCCGGCAGTTGATCAGTTGAGAGACTACCACCAGTCTGTTTCACCAACAAGGGAACAGCTGAAGGGAGGTGAGGCCTTCCCTGAGACTCACCAAGTGCAACTCTGAGTCTCCATTGCTACTGCCCTCAGAATCTGGAGCAGTGGCAGGGAGGCCCTGTGCTGACACAAAGGGTAAGAGAACTAACAAGGAAATTCAGAAGATCTGTACCTTGGTGGCATAGCAGTGGGGCTATGAAAGTCTTTTTGCATAAACACTGAATTATCTCTGCCACACCCTGCTTTATCTCTTGGTCAGGAGTCAGTGATTAAGCTAAGAAGCCTACTTATAGTTTAAAAGCCCTTAGGCTCCCATAGCCAACAGGAAGAAAAAGCACAAACGAGGCTTTTAAGCTACTGAGCTCCAAATCAGCGATTAAAATACTATTGAAACAACTCTTAACTTCCACAACTATGAACCCTTTAATTACTTTACTTAGACACAAGTCAATCCAGGCAATAGTGATCAGTAATTAGAAAAGTACTGAGAGAGGGACCTCATAACATACTATATAAAATGGTTCAACCAACAAGAAGAAATATTGGAGAAATGAACCAGGAAAAGAGTCCACTTAAAAGTCCCCCAAAGGGTGAAGCACAAAATAATGAGTTCAACATACAAACACTAGTTAAGGAAATAATCATAGGACTGAGTAAAGAGTTTGAAAGAATTGTCTTCAGAAATGCAGAAACAACAAATGAGACTCTGGAAGAAAACACTAACTATCTCAAGATTATTAGAGAGCTGAAAGCTGAAATAGCTGAGCTAAGAACACAACTAGCTGATCAAGTTAAAACAGTATCAAAACAGGGTACCAAAATAGATAAACTCCAGAAAACAGTAGAGAGGAGAGAGAATAGAATAAATGAGGCTGAAGACAGAATTAGCAAGATCAAGGATAAATAAGAGACAACTGAAAAAGAAGTAAGAGATCTCAAGAAGAGATTAAGAAATACTGAAAACAACAACAGAGACCTATGGGATGACTTCAAAAGAAACATTATACACATTATTGGCTTAGCAGAGGAAGAAAGAGAGGGAGAGGAAGAAAGCATTCTTCAGGCCATAATAGCTAAAAACTTCTCTAATCTAGACAACATCAAAGACATAAAGGTTCAAGAAGCCCAGAGGGTCCCAAACAGAATTAATGCAGACTTAAAGACACCAAGACACATCATATTTAGAATGGAAAGGAATAAGGATAAAGAAAGGATCCTGAAGGCTTCAAGAGAAAAACATAGAGTCACTTACAGAGGAAAACCAGTAAGATTAGCAGCAGACTTCTCCACACAAACAGTACAAGCCAGAGAAGAATGGCAAGATATTTATCGAGTACTGAAAGAGAAAGGCCATATATGAGAACACTCTAAAGCTCTACCAGAGTGGTATTAAAATATCTTCAATCTTTGATATCAATAAATGTCAATGGCCTGAATTCACCTATTAAAAGGCACAGAGTAGGAAGATGGATTAGAAAACACAACTCAAAAATATGCTGTCTACAGGAAACTCACCTAACTCAACAAGATAAACACAGACTCAAAGTGAAAGGATGGAAAACTATCATACAGGCCAATGACCCACAAAAAAGGGCAGGAACAGCTATTCTCAAATCTGACCCGATAGACTTTAAAATAAATAAAATTAAAAAATATAGGAAGGGACACTACTTAATGCTCAGAGGATCAGTCAATCAAGAGGACTTAACGATTATTAACATCTATGCACCCAATGAGAAGCCATCTAAATACATCAAACATCTACTGAAAGAGCTACAGCAATATATTAACCACAAAGCAGTCATAGTAGGGGACAGCAACACCCTACTCTCTCAACTTGACAGATAATCCAGGCAGAAGAAAATCAATAAAAACATAAGGGAGCTAAATGAGGAGATAGATAAACTAGGACTATCGGACATTTTCAAAGTCACTAATCCAATGAAACTGGCATACAAATTCTACTCAAGTCCACATTGGTCATTCTCAAGGACAGACTATATGTTAGGCCACAAAGACAGCATCAGTAAATTCAAGAGCACTGAAATCATCCCAAGCATCTTCTCAGACCACAGTGGAATTAAACTAACACTTAATAATCAACAAAAGATTAGTAATAGTCCCAAAATGTGGAAGCTCAACAGTATACTCCTTAACAACTAATGGGTCAAAGAGGAAATAAAGGAAGAAACAAAATGTTTTGCGAGTTCAATGAAAATGAAGACAGAAGCTATCAAAATATTTGGGACACAGCTAAGGCAGTACTGACAGGGAAGTTCATAGTCATACAACACACATTAGAAAACAAGAAAAAGCACAAATAAGCAGCCTGATTGCACGTCTTAAAACACTACAAAAAAATGGGAACAGATGGAAAATTCCTCAAGAGTGGAGTCTATATATAGCAAACTTACAGCCAACATCATACTCAATGCTGGAAAACTGGAAGCATTTCCCCTCAGACCAGGTACTAAAGAGGGATGCCCACTATCACTATTACTGTTCAACATAGTGTTGGAAGTTCTTGCCATAGCAATCAGGCAGGAGCAAGAAATTAAAGGCATACAGATTGGAAGAGAAGAAGTCAAACTCTCCCTATTTGCATATGACATGATAGTATATATATAAAAACCTAAGGAATCCAGCAAGAAGCTTTTGGAAATCATCAGGCAATACATTAAGGTGTCAGGCTAAAAATTAACATTTAAAAGTTAGGGGCATTCCTCTATGGAAACACTAAGTTAGAAAAAGTTGAAATCCAGAATTCAATTACTTTTACTATAGCAACATACTTTTTTATTTTATTTTTTTATTTTATTTTTTATTTCTTGCATACTTTTTTATGTAAGAGGAAACTTGCATTATCAAAGTATGTTTATGCCAAATTATTTTCTTTTTCACACTAGCTAAAAACACTATCTTTATCAAATCTTCTGTAATAATGTGTAATTTTCTTAAATGATATAATAAAATAGATTAAAATTTGTACCTCATTGCTTTCATTTGTATATTTATTTCTATGAAGTTGGGGATTAGTTGGCATACTTCCATAGATTTATTAGGCAGCTATTATTAACCAAGTGCTTTACATGACTGACACAAAGGATAAACAGACAAAAGGATTGCTTCAAAAGTATTAGAGATTATTTATTTATTTATTAGATAGAGACATAGAGAAATTGAGAGGCGAGAGGGAGATAGTGAGATATAGTGACAAGGAAAGACCTGGAGCCCTACTTTATCATTTGTGAAGCTTTTCCCCTGCAGGTAGGGACCAGAGGCTTGAACTCAGGTCCTTGTGCAATGTAATGTGTGCACTTAATTGGGTGCACCACTGTCTGTTCCCAAATTTTTGGCATTGAGGCAGACAGAGTGAAACAGACCACAGTACAGAGGCTACTTTCAGTTAGTTGGGGGCCCGGACTTGAACTCGAGTCAGGTTGCAAACACGGCAGAGCAGCACACTATTCACATGAGCTATTTTGGTGCCCTAGAAATTCTTAAAGGAGTTTCTAATTATCATGTGAAGAGAAACATTTTTTTTTCACGATCTAACAGCATTTCTTTTGTCACTGGCAGAGGGCATTCTAGAGATTGCTTTTTTGTTATTGTTCTTGCTATTTATTTATTTATTTATTTGTTGCCTCCAGAGTTACTGCTGAGGTTCGATGCCTGCACTATGAATCCACTGCTCCCGGAGGCCTTTTCTCTTTCCTTTTTTTTGGTGACAGGACAGAGAAATTGAAAGGGGAGGGAAAGATAGAGAGGGAGAGAGAGAGAAAGACACCTGTAGACCTGCTTCAATGCTTGTAAGCGACTCCCTCCCTGCAGGTAGGGAGCCAGGGGCTTGAACCAAAATTCTTTCAGGGATCTATGCACTTTGTAGTGTGTGCACTTAACCCACTGTGCTACCGCCTGTCCCCCTTCTTTTGTTATTTTCTAAATCGTCTGGTTTAATAAAACTAATTATGACTTTACAGTATGTATATGCATTCTGCTCAACTTTTTCCTTCTAACATATTGTGATGACTTAAATCTTAATATAGACCCCAATTTAAAAGAAAGGAACTATTATCACAACATTTATCCTGATTATATATAGAGTTAATATCTATTAAATCATCTTAGCAAAAATTGCTAGTTTAAATGTAAAGTTTCTTTTAATACACTTATAGCATATGAATATTGTATTTACCTTATTTGCAAATGTAATTTCAAAGACTTTCCCTTATTCCTGGGAAAAAAATCCAGTTAGCACCAATGCCACATTTCTGATACCTTGGCTTTCATTCCATCTTCTTTAAGTCAAATCATGCTGGCTTTCCAACCTTGCACTTGACAGTAAAAGAAATTGCCCTAAGCTAGGATTATCACAGTATGAAAGTCAGATATAATGATAAATCAACCAAATACTATATTAAAATGGCATATTCATTTTGCACAAAGTTCTCTTGTTTGTGGATCGCTTATTTAATTTTATCTTATTATTTGTGCTTATTTTTAAAACGTATACATGCTCAGAGTTAAGACTACCTCAATTTGTAGATAGGGTCATGCTAACCCTGAACTACTGTAAACCTATTTATCTCTGAGAATTCTCTGTAATTAATCGAAGACTTCTGTGACAGTGATTTAAACCATAGGACATTGATTGTTCACTTCTTAGGCAATCTCACGGTTAGTGGTTGCTGAGTTAGTACATAGACTCAATATGCTCAAATCTCTGAGGTCAACATCTCCGTGATTCCCTTGGTTTTCTCACCATCACAAGACAGCAGCAGCCAATCAAGACCTCTCTTAACATTACTATTAGAGGAAAAGCAAAAAGCAGTCCCCCAGGGTTTCCAAAAGTCTTGTATTACTGTGCCTTTGGCTAGAATTTTGTTCACATTTGTGTTCCTAGACCAGAGACTAATTTCACCTATAGTGAAATGAAGGAAAACTTGTTTTTATTTCTGTATAAAACCAGTCCTACAGCAATAAGAAAATGTTTTTATTCTATTTTATTTATTTTCCCTTTTGTTGCCCTTGTTGTTGTTTATCTTGTTTTTGTAGTTATTACTGTTGTTGTTATTGATGTTGTCTTTGTTAGGACAGAGAGAAATGGAGCGAGGAGGGGAAGACAGAGAAGGGGAGAGAAAGATAGGTTACCTGCAGACCTGCTTCACCTGTGAAGTGACTCCCCTGGAGGTGGGGACCCTGGGGCTCGAACCGGGTTCCTTATGTTGGTCCCTGTGCTTCGCGCCACATGTGCTTAACCCACTGGCTACCGCCCAACTCTCAAGAAAAATGATTTCATAAAAATTGTAAAATATTTGAGAAAAATATTTCATAATTGTTTTTAAAGGCTTTTTTTTTTTTTTTTAGTTATGAGTGAGATCCACAGTAGTTCTCTGACATACACAGTGTTAGAGATTGAAATCAGAACTTGATGCTTAAAGGTTATAGATTCTTCTGCCATATTACCTCCTAGGCCACAGTAAAATTTTTTTTTAAATGAGATGACTGGTCAGATCTAATCAGTTGTTAAATCACATTATAACTAAAATAATCCATAAATACAGGATAAAATTTGGTAGCATGACTTAATTTGGGGTAAAGTTAAATTATAAAATTTGAATATTTAAGCCTAGCACAAATATCATGCTCAAGACAATAATTCCCAAAACATTTCTTTCTTAAAAAATATCTTCCTACTCTTTTTAAATATTTATTTATTTATTTTCCCTTTTGTTGTCCTTGTTGTTTAACATTGTTGTGGTTATTGATGTTGTTGTTGTTGTTGAATAGGACAGAGAGAAATGGAGAGAGGAGGGGAATACATACAGGGGAGAGAAAGACAGATACCTACAGACCTGCTTCCTGGCTTGTGAAGCGACTCCCCTGCAGGTGGGGAGCTGGGGGCTCCAACCGGGATCCTCATGGCGGTCTTTGAGCTTTGCGCCATGTGCGCTTAACATGCTGCACCACTGCCCAACTCCCCCCAAAAGATTTCTTATTGAACTATATTTAGTATATGCCCTCCAACTTAATTTAATTAATACGATATAGAAACATGGCTTGAATCCATTATGCAGCAAAAAGTTCAAACTGTATTGGCCTAGTTCAATAAAACCCACTAAGAAATTATCATAGGTGAAGACAACTTTAAAAAATCAAGAGTATGATAGTATGAGAGCATATTTTCACAACAAAAGATAATTATATATATATAAAACCATTAAGAATACCCTTATGGGGTGCAGGGCAGTGGCACAGCGGGTAAAGCACACATAGTGCAAAGCTCAAGGACCAGTCTATGGATCTGGGTTTAGAGCCTCCAGGTCCTGCAGGGGGGGTCGCCTCATAAGCAGTGAAGCAGGTCTGTATTTGTCTTTCTCTCCTTCTATATGTCTTCCCTCCTTCCTCTATTTCTCTCTGTCCTATCCAACAACAACATCAATAATGACAGTAATAATAACAACAACAAAATCGGAAAAAATGGCTTTCAGGAGCAGTGGATTCGTGGTGCAGGCACCGAGCCCCAGCAATAACCCTGGAGGCAAAAAAAAAGGGGGGGGGGAGTCTGGCGGTAGTGCAGTGGGTTAAGCGCACATGGCACAAAGCAAGGACCGGCTTAAGGATACTGGTTCGAGCCCTCGGCTCCCCACCTTCAGGGGAATCGCTTCACAGGCGGTGAAGCAGGTCTGCAGGTGTTTGTCTTTCTCTCCCCCTCTCTGTCTTCACCTCATCTCTCCATTTCTCTCTGTCCTATTCAACAATGACATCAATAACAACAACAATAATAACGACAACAATAAAACAAGGGCAACAAATATTTATTTATTAAAAAATAAAAATTAAAAAATCCTTATCTTATTTGAACTATTTATTTATTTATTTATTTATTTATTTATTTATTTATTTTACCTCCAGGGTTATCGCTGGGGCTCAGTGCCTGCACCACGAATCCACTGCTCCTGGTGGCTAATTTTTTAATTTTATTGGATAAACAAACTGAGAGGGGGGTGTCAGACGGTAGTGCAGCAGATTAAGCGCAGGTGGCGCAAGGCACAAGAACTGGTGTAGAGTTCCGGGTTCGAGCCCCCCGCTCCCCCCCTGCAAGGGAGTCGCTTCACAAGCGGTGAAGCAGGTCTGCAGGTGTCTACCTTTCTCTCTCCCTCTCTGTTTTCCCCTCCTCTCTCCATTTCTCTCTGTCCTATCCAACAACGACATCAACAACAACAATAACTACAAGAAAAAACAGCAAGGGCAACAAAAGGGAATAAGTAAGTATTAAAAAATCTAAAATAAAAAAAGAAGAAAAGAAATTGAGAGGGGAGGGGAAGATAAGGAGAAAGAAAAATTGACACCTGCCTGCAGACCTGTTTCACCACTTGTAAAGTGCCCCCCTGCCCCCACACGTGGGGAACCCAGGGTTTGATCCTTGAGAGAGTCCTTGAATTTCATTTTATGTGCTCCTTATCCCCGTGGTTTACCACCTGAACATATGACAGTAGGAGTTGAATTTCTTGAGAGGTAAGAAATCTACATTTATATAATTAAACATATGGCAACTATGAAATACATAATGTGCAGGGGAAAAAAAGTCTGGTTTAGACTGTAAACATTATAGTTATCAATTATTTATAGTAACATCTTGTGGGCAGAAATAATTCAATAAGTTAAGTTAGGCTAAAAATTTTCAATCTCATATTGGTTTTTATATCTAAAATATTAAGCTATGTGTATTTTAGGCTAAGTACACTAATTGATTTTAATTTATTGGTTATGACATGAAATCTAACAGAACTGCTACAAAGCAAAATCATTCTCAGATGCTTACAGTAGAATGATTACATAGACAACCATACTACAATGATTTTTGTACTATTGAATATTTTTACATAGACTAATTTTGAATTGACTGACTTTTATTGCTTTAGATTTAACTGGAAATTGATGCCACAAGGTGGTCAGTAATTAGGGATAAGCTTTTTAATTGTTTTTTCTTTTATTACCACCAGTTATCTCTGGGGCTAGTGCCTTCATATGGAATCCACTACCCTGGGTAGGCTCTTTTCTTTCTTTTCTTTCTTTCCCTTATCCTTATCCTTATCCTTATCCTTATCCTTATCCTTATCCTTATCCTTATCCTTATCCTTATCCTTATCCTTATCCTTATCCTTATCCTTATCCTTCTTTCCTCTCCTCTCCTCTCCTCTCCTCTCCTCTCCTCTCCTCTCCTCTCCTTTCCTTTCCTCTCCTCTTTTCTCTCTCTCTCTCTCTCTCTCTCTCTCTCTCTCTTTCTCTCTCTCTCTCCAGACCACTGCTCAGCCCTGGTTTATAGTGGTATAGGGGATTGAATTTGGGATTTGGAGCCTCAGGCATGAGAGTCTATTTGCATAACCATTATGCTATCTAGCCCTGTTCCTCCCCATCCTCTATTTGAAAGGACAGAGAGAAATTGCTATGAATTTGCTTTCTTTAATATTTTTCACCCATTCCTTTCCTATGGCTACAAATTAACATTAACCCTAAGCTGAGGACATCTCTATTTCTCATTGTCATCCAAGGACTATCCCAAGCTAGCACACATTCATTCTCTCCCTCCCTCCCTCTCTCATTAGCATTGAACTGGTACAACTAGATAGTGACTTCTAGTACCTTGTTATTTTGAATTACCAGGAAAAATCATATACAAATTTCCACCAGTAATTCAACGTAAGTTTATGTTTACTTACAAAGTCTGGTAGGAAAAAGGGAAAGGTGGTAGGTAAAACCTCTGCATTTGATGAATATAAATAATAAGAATAAAATAATAAAATAAATGAAAAGAAGAAAGAAGTTCTAAAGCATACAAGATAGCTCATCAGGGCAGTGCCTATTTTGTCACCCAGGTTTGAACTCCCACAACACCAGGAGAAGAAGCTTGAGTGGTGTGGTATATTCCTCCATCTGTCTCTCATTTTTCTTCTCTCATTTTACTAGGAAGGATAAACTCCAGTGAGCGAGACAGAGAGAGAGAGAGAGAGAAAGAGAAAGAGAATCATGTTTTCTGTTCAAAACATTGAAATGGAAAGGTTAGTGTACAATCAAGAGTAAAATTTTAAATCTATGTTGTGTCAAGACAATAACTATTGAC
Organism: Erinaceus europaeus; assembly: GCF_950295315.1. Taxonomy (NCBI): domain Eukaryota; kingdom Metazoa; phylum Chordata; class Mammalia; order Eulipotyphla; family Erinaceidae; genus Erinaceus; species Erinaceus europaeus. The sequence continues at coordinate 67,592,479 of NC_080166.1, read as the reverse complement.
AGACAGATAATGATGTAGTACCTAGACATTGAAAATTGGAGGAAAAAAATAAGATAAAATGGCTTTTGAGGTATCCAAGAGCACATATAATAATAACTACCCTATAGTTCTCTCCTTGACAAAATGATGCAATTTGCTAACATTCACTATCTAGGCAAAGTTTTGCAGAATAACCTACTTAAGAGTGCATAAATGCTTCTTTATGTAAATTAATTGAGTCTATACTTACACAAAATCCAGTGCTATCACTTCTCAATTTCTTCAGCTGAAGGGGTTTCTTTTACTTTTATTAAATAAGTAAGTAGATAAAATAAAATCACCTAAGCTCCAGATCTTATCTGGATATCAAAAACCTAGAGTTTTCTAGAATTTATCTTCCTGAAGATTTCTAAGGAATGCTTCTTATGTGCAGTTAAATGATGCTGGCTGCTATTTGCCATATTTTTATGCAGTACCATTTCTTCCTGAACTGTCTGTTACTTTTTGTGTGTTTGGTTGTTTAATCAAAACACTACTTATCTCTGGCTTATGGTAGTGCCTTAGGCAGGAACGTCTTTGTTTAATCATTTTATTATCTCTCTTGACTGCCGTTCTAGCTTCTCGGCGGGAGACAGATGACCAGGGACTCATGGCTGAGTGGTATGCAGATCAGTCTTTATTCATGCAGAATGCAGCACAATCTAAGCCATCTAAACTAACTATAATCACAATCCTGTCCTTATATATATACTTGCCAAGTAGGGTGGAAACAGGATGTGATGTAGAGAGGGTGGAGCGAAAAGTGACTGGTGCAAATCAGGGTGTATTATGAGAGGGGGCGGAGCAAAAAGACATCATGAACCAGTGGGGATTAAACCAATGCCCTGCAGGCAGGGCAGTGCTTAGTTAACAGTGGTTATGTAAATAGAATACAGTGTTAAGCAGGGGGGATTAAACCAATGAAACAGAAGGGGTTTTTAGAAGCAGAATTAGAAGCATACCAACACTTGACCCTCTTGTTACTCACACTTCTTTTCCAACTATTGCCAGAAAAGTATGTCATTATATACTATTTTTCTAAATTTTATTAGTGATTTAATATTGATTCATAATGTTATAAGGTAATATGGATATAATTCCATATAGATCCCACCATCAGAGTTCTGTGTCCCATCTTTTCCATTGAAAACTTCCATATGGCTTACTCCTCGAAGAGTATGGACCAAAATTCTTTTAGAATTGCAGAAGGTGGGAGGTATAATTTCTTCAATTGCTTTCCTTTTCTTTTTTATAAGGTAATTTATTTATTTGTTTATTTATTCTTGGATAATAATAAATAGAGAGAAATTGAAGGGAGAGGGCGATATAGATGGAGAGACAGAGAAATACCTAAAACTCGGATAATAATCTCCTTCATCTGTAATTGAAACCCTGGTGACAAGATAACGTGTTGTATTTGTCTTCATTAATGGTGCAAGATGATATCATAACTGCATACTTTAATAATGTTGCTCTCATGCCAATCTGATCAAAATAAAAGAAGAGTATTTCCCAAGCAAAATCCAATGTTACAACTAAGAAGTTCAAGAGTACTTTATAACCTCCTTATTGACCATTTTGTCAGCATCAGTAAGTTTAAAGTACAAATCTCATACTGAGAAACAGGAGAAGCTCGTGGCAAATTGAAAATAGCAGTGTATCTCCACTGTGCTGGCATTATTACTTCTATATATTGGTACATTGAATACATGCAAATTACCAACTCTTATGGAATATCTTTTAGAGTTTCAAAGAAAATGTACCTTTTTAGAATGACTGATAACTCATAATTCAGTATTTAATGCATAAAATTTCTAACAACTGTATTTGAGGATAGATTTTTTTGATATTCAAAGCTCAACCACTTTATTTTATAGTGCATTTAACAATTACATTGTAATTCATGAGAGGTTCATATTTGATTTTAAAAATTTAAAATGTTTTTGAATAATTTATACTATAAAACAAAGTTTAAAAGAATACATCTAAAAAGAACTTTGGGGGCTGGGCAGTGGTCTTCCATATAGGGCACACATGCTACTATGTTCAAGGACCAGGGTTCAAGTAGCCAATTTCCACTTGCAGATGGAAAGCTTCATTAACGGTGAAGCAATGCTACAGGGTTCTCTCTTCTCTCCTCTTCCCTCCCCTCTCCTCTCCTCCTCCCCTTTTTTTTCTCTCTCTCAGATTCTCTATTATCCTCCCTTTCCTCTTGATGTGTCTCTATCAAAAAAGAAAAAAAGTAAGATGACTGTACATATGGGCCCCAGTGATAACCCTGGTGACAATATAAAAACAGGAAAAATTTGATCAGGAAATATTTAAGATTCAGGCTGAAATGAACTAGGCCATCATAAGCTTGATTTATTTATTTTTAATTATCTTTATTTGTTGGATAGAGTTAAAAATTGATAGGGTAGGGGGAGATAGGGAGAGAGACAGAGAGATACCTGCAGCCCTGTTTCACCACTTACAAAGCTTTCTCCCTGCAGGTGGAGACTGGGGGCTCGAACCTGGGTCCTTGCGCATTGTAATATGTGCTCTCAACCAGGTGTGGCTCCACCTGGCTCTGTCCACCAGAAGCTTTATATTATACAGCGTGAGCTTAATGTGCAGCTTGGCGATACGAGAATCCGGCATGAAGCCCAGCCAGTCTATCTTGGCATTACTCTCGATCGCACTCTGTCATTTCACAAACATCTCATAAAAACTGCAGCAAAGGTGGGCGCGAGGAATAACATCATTGCAAGACTGGCCAGCTCCTCATGGGGCGCGAGCGCTTCCACACTACGATCATCCTCTCTGGCATTATGCTATTCCACTGCAGAATACTGTGCCCCAGTATGGTTCCGTAGCCCCCATGTCCACTTGGTCGATTCCAAATTATATTCCTCCATGAGGATAATTTCTGGAACCATCCATTCCACCCCGGTTCCATGGCTGCCAGTTCTTAGTAACATCGCCCCGCCAGATATTCGTTGGGATGCAGCATCATCTAAGTTCATTTCCCACTCAACCGGACCTGCCAATATACGCGGATATCTTCACCCACCCTGTCCAATGCTTGATGTCTCATCACCCAATCTGGTCCCCTACGCCTACACTGAACTTCTCTGCTGCAGACTCTTGGAAACAGAGTTGGCAGTCAGCTGAGGTCAAGAACAAACACCTCATCACAGACCCCTGCAAGTGTCAACCCGGCTTTGACCTAGCACGTTATGATTGGGCCCTCCTCAATCGCTATCGAACAGGCCATGGCCGGTGCGCTGCTATGTTCCATCGCTGGGGAGCCAGAGACGACTCGAACTGCCCCTGCGGCTACAGACAGACTATGACCCACATAGTCAACAACTGCCACCTCTCCAGACTCAAAGGAGGCCTCGAAACTTTACATCAGGCTCAACCTGACGCTGTTGACTGGCTACGGAAGAAGGGCAAACGCTAGAAGAAGAATACAGCATTTAATAAGATCATTGCAGTTATAAGACCTGTGATTTCCAACTTTCTGATTTTCCTTATAAATATTCATTTTCCAAACTATTTACTTTTATGTAAACACATATCATATTCAACACGCACACACATATATATAATTATAGGTAATATATTTATACATGTCAATTATGTTATAAAATAGCAAGTTGAAAATATACTTAATAATCATTTAAAGCTATACCTAATATATAGATACGTGTTTTAATTTTATATCAAGGTAGTTGTCATATTTGTAAGTAGAACTTACTGTTTCTAGATGAAAAAAACAATTCTACATACTTCACACTACACACTTATTAAATGGCTACCACATTGTAAGTCCTGAATTTTCTGGGGGGGGGGGGGTTGTCAGTGTCTGTATTCTAATAGTTCCTAGTTAGCATGAGTAGTTAGCAAAGAGTAAAAATATGACTTAATATGATAACATTTTTATGAGAAGGCATTAATGGAATGCCTGGGCAGAAGGGGGAAGGTTGGGCTAGGGAAAAAGCAATCTGCTTCTCTATGACACCAGTCTATTAAAAGACTGCTTATGAGGCCGGGCAGTAGAGCAGCAGGTTAAAGGCAAGTGGCATGAAGCACAAGGACCAGCTTAAGGATCCAAGTTCCAGCTCCCCTTCGTCAGAGGGGTCGCACTGAAGCAAGAATGCAGGTGTCTATCTTTCTCTTCCTCTCTCTGTCTTCCCCCTCCTTTCTCAGTTTTGCTCTGTCCTATCCAACAACAAAGGCAACAAAATGGAAAAAGTGGCCTCCAGGAGCAGTGGATTCATAGTGCAGGCGCCGAGCAACAGTGATAACCTTGGAGGCAAAAAAAAAAAAAAAAGACTGCTTACTATTGCTTCCTCCTTATCAGTCACTAGCAATTACAGTAAGCTTAAATAAACTCCTAGTAGAAAAGTAGGTGTGATTTTTTTTTTCACCAGAGGAACAAAAACATCAAAATAATCCTGAAACATATAGGATATCAGAAAAGCAAATAGAACAGTCTTCTAAACTGGTTTGATAGTACTTTTCATACTATTCTGACACCTGTAATATCTCCATAATGAACACTGGGCTTGTCTTTCAATTTCTCTTAATAGCACCAATGTGCATTTTCAAGGACTCAAAACACTTCACCTTGTTTAGGACCCTACAATTAGATTATAGTCATGAAGTGACTGAGCATTTGTTGACTTCACAAGCATTTATTAAACCCCTGCTATGTCAAAGAACATAATGCTGAATAGTAAAGACATGATGTTTGTTCTCAGCAACTTTAGAGACTAATGAGGGATACCAGCAAGGAGATAAACAATTACAATATAGTGGAAGTAGCATGATAGGACAATGACATCTGGTTACTTGGCAGTGGTGACAATAATATTTCTAAAGAGGTGTATATTTTTAACTTTTCTCTAAAGAATGAGAAGGAGTTCGTTGCTGTAAGGAAGAGAAGAAAAAATATTTAGCATCAGAACAAAAACTTTGCATAAAGGTCTAGGGTGGGGGAGGAAGGGGGAGAGTGACATTTGCAAAGAAATTAAAAGAAGGGGGTTGGGCGGTGGCGCAGTGGGTTAAGCGCATGTGGTTCAAAGTTGCTTCACAGGCAGTGAAGCAGGTCTGCAGGTGTCTATCTTTCTCTCCCCCTCTCTGTCTTCCCCTCCTCTGTCCATTTCTCTCTGTCCTATCCAACAACGAACAACATCAACAATGGCAATAATAATAATCGTATAATAATAATAAACGAGGCTACAACAACAAGGGTAACAAAAGGGGAAAAAAATGGCCTCCAGGAGCAGTGGATTCATGGTGCAGGCACCGAGCCCAGCAATAACCCTGGAGGGAAAAAAAAAAAAAGAAATTAAAGGAGTTCAAGGGAGAGTAAAACAGCTCACATGTGGCAAAGTAGCTCATGATCCAGGTTTGAACCTTCCACGCTGTGGTTTCTTTATGCTTTCCCGCACCTTTCACTGCCTCTAAAAAAAAATTCAGGCCAAGGTGGTAAAGCCCCATTGATAACCAAAAGAAGTTTAAATCTCCAGTGATTGAGTTAGCATGCAGAGGGTTGAGCGAGTTGAATTTTCCAGGCTATTTTTAAGACCTATAGATTTTTGGACTGTGAACAATAGAGAAACATCGAACAGTTTTAACCTAGACTGATATGATCAAATTTCATTTTAGACAAAGTACACCGACTACTTGTGGAGAACAGACTTGCCATTCTTCAATTAAAGAAGCAGATAAACTTAAGTTAGAGCTTACTGCCCCACCACGGTCCCTGTATCAGATCCAGCTCAAGCAAAGCTCCAGATTTCCTCAGCACCAATTAGCTTCAAGGCCTTCAGTGGTTTCATTGGGTATGGTGATAATGACTTTAAATGGTCTAGTCATAGTGACATCCACTATTCTGGAGTCTCCTCCTGTGAGGATGGTTTTTGAAATGCTAACTTCATCTAGATCTGACAGAACCCTAGTATTTCTAGAGACCAGACACACAGGGTCTGCTTATTTCCACATTTGAGATTCAGGTTGAGTCTGGAAACCTGAGATATGATGTTCCTAAAAATTATATGGAGTAGAATTAAATTTGAGGACCCTTCTACTCTTTCTGAGCTATTGGTCACTTGGTTACATGGATCTGATATAGGAGAAAAAAACAACTGGTTTACATCTTCATAGTACTCATATTTAAACCTATGATACATACCTAGGCCTGTGGCATGCAGAGTGAGAGAAAGCAAATCTTGGTGAAAGATAATGTTCAAGGCATGGTGATAAAAATAAAGATTCTTTTATAAATAATAAGAAGACCTAAGCTTAGTATATAGAAGTACAACAGAGATCCTTGTTTCAAAAGGAAAAGAAAGCACAAAATAGAATGAAATTGCTGCTAAGAGATTGAATGAAATAAGTCAAGAGAATGATCTTTGAAGTTAGTGAAAATTTGCACAGAAAAATTTAAAAGAAATTTTGTTGGAATAGTTAAGGGTGGATACAAAAGACTGGCATCTTGATAAATTGGCATGCTTGTAAGGAAATACTACAGCAGATGAGACAAGCGAGGCAATAGAGAATGTTACAAAAGAGTTACTGAAATGGAGTTTTCAACTCGTGTGTTATTTTTCATTATAAAATAGAGTTGAGCATTTAAAAATTCTTGTGAAAGGCACCGAAGTATAAAAAGTAGGTCAAACCAACAGAGAATGGAAGAGACTATTTCTAATGGTTAAAAAAACTTTTGGCAGGACCAGGTAGTGTCTCAACCAGTAGATTGGATATGTTTCTAAGCACAGGAACTGGGTTCATGATCCTGATCTCCACAAGGGGTGGAGCAGTGCTACAGGCATTTCCACTTCTGTCTCTCTCCATCTCTAGCTTCCCTACCTCTCACCCTCTATAAAAAAAAAAAAAAAGAAAAGAAAGAAAGAAAGTCAGAAAGGAAGGGAGGAAAGAGGAAGGGAGGAGGTAGGAAGGAATGAACCATCAGAAGCAATAGAGTGGTGCAGGTACCAAGTCCCAGAAAGAACCCTGGTGGTGAAAAAAGAAAACAACACCTTTAGGGATGGTAAAATAGCTCAACTGTATATTTTCTGATTTGTGTGAATCACATTCAAGCCAGGCTTTTGCTGCATTAAAGGAAGTTTCAGTGCTGTGGTCTCTCTCCCTCTCTCTCTCTCTCTCTCTCTCTCTCTCTCTGAAAAAGCCCACAGTAGTGAATCCCTAGAAATGACAGAAATCAATAAATCAATTAAAACCTTAGCTATCTTGAGTCATAATATACCCTTGTATTTACTTGGCTATTTTAAATTCAGAAGAATCAACGTATGGGAAATGTTTTAGTGGAAACTTTATTTAGGTATGGTCCATACAGAATAACTATAGACTCTGAAGAAGGGAACTAAGGGAGGGGTTGAAAGAAGTTGAGGACCAATTCTTCTTTGGTAAAGAGAGATGACAAGGTAATGGAGGCTGTGGTATACTAACACCTATTCCTGGAAATAAGAAACTCTCTTACACTTGACAACAAAGTCCTTCTATATCCTTCAAAGGAAACCAAGTGAAATTTCCTACTCAACTCATTTATCTCGATTGAACTGGACTCAGGAAGTGTTTGAAATTATGCAGGCTGAAGTAGAACAACAATTGAATTCTATTGTTATATATTATGACAAATATTACAACAGCCCAATAGATCTGAAAAAGCTAAAACTACAGAGATTCTGAAAAGTTAGGAATTATAACAGAAGTGAAGAAATAAATAAGGACACACAGATAGGTTTCTCCCCATTTTGGTAAATATTATTAGTAGTAGTAGTAGTAGTAATAATAATAATAATAAAGTTATTGACTAAGAACATCACTGCATTTTAGCTAGGGGCAACATCTCTGAGAATAATCAGCAATTCATTCATCAAGATCTTGATGATGACACTAAAGGTCATTATTGTGGGGGTCAGGGCAGCGGCACACCCAGTTAAGCTTATTATCATCATGTGCAAGGATCCAGTTCAAGCATCTGCTTCCCAGTTGCAGAGGGGATGCTTCACAAGCAATGAAACAGGTCTGTAGTTGCCTATATTTTCTTTCCCTATCTCTCCTGCCCTCTCAATTTCTCTCTGTCAAGTACAAATGAAAATAGAAAAAAAAAAAAGGAAAAAATAGCTTCTAGGAGCAGTGAATTTGTAATGCTGGCACATAGCCCCAGCAATAACTATGGTGTCGATAAAAATATTTTTAAAAAAGAAAGAAAATTGCAGTTGTGATATTTTATATGAATAATATTCAATTGGTTTTTTAATTGGAAGATATTTTAGATAAACTATTACAAGTGTGACTACTACTAGTTATTATAGTGATAAATATATTTATTGAGCTGTTAGGGTATTTTAAGACAATATTCTGAGCTCTATAAGTGAATCATCCCATTTAATATTTACAATTAGCCTGAAAACTGAATACTGTTCTCCTCATTTTACTTCATTAAAGGATGATTGTGTCAATTATATAAAATGGCAAGTTTTATACTACAAAATGGAAATTTCTCATTTTGATGAAATTCAAGACCATTATCTCCTTTACATTTTTCTACCTAAGTGGGATTTATAAGCTAAATCTCTTTATCCTCTTTCCATTATTAATTTTAATAAAGCTATAAGGATCTTCACTACCACTAAATATTGCTAAAGGCATCAACCATGAACTAGTTAAATATTTCACTTTGTACTCTCTTATTTAAATTAATTCATGAGCCCATTGAATGCATAACCCCAGCAATCTCTTCTCTAGTGATATTTCATCTGCAGTAGGTATTCTAAATGCAATCTGCCATGAAATAGTCATTTTTACTAGGTGAACTTCATGCTTATATTTTTGGCATTGTACAGGCAATGGTAAAAAAAAATCAAACATGTGCTTTATTAGGAAAAACAATGAAAATGGCATATAGCAGTATATGCAACTAATATCAATATTATAATTCATACATATATGAAATATATATAGATACATTCATTCATATATAGATTACTATCTAGCTATCTACATATAAATGACAAAACTCACTAAAATTCCCAGGTTACTTTTTTAAAATTTTTCACCAGAACTATAGCTTGGGTTTTGGTGCATACACACTAACGATGAAGCCTACTTGTGGCTATTTTTAACTTCTTTTTCAAATTTATTTTTCCCTTTGTTGCCCTTTTTGTTTAACATTGTTGTGGTTATTGGTATTGTTGTTGGTGGATAGAACAAAGAGAAATGGAGAGAAGAGGGGAAGACAGAGAAGGGGAGAGAAAGACACCTGCAGACCTACTTCACTGCTTGTGAAGCGACTCCTCTGCAGGTGGGGCGCTGAGGCTTGAACTGGGATCCTCCAGTCCGTCCTTGCGCTTTACCCGGTGTGCCACCGCCAACTCCCTGTTTTTAAGTTTTATTTGTTACTTGCTGCCAGGGTTTTTGCTGGGGTTCAGAGCCTGCAAGACAAATCCACCCTCCTGGTGGCCTTTTTTTTTTTTAATTATCCTAGTGACAAATTGAAATAGGATGAAAGATGAGGAGAGAGAAAAAGACACCTGCAGCCTGCTACACCATTCATGTAGCTGCTACCCATAGGTTCCATGTGTGTGATAACTTGTGGGCCTAACTGGCTGCACGATAGCCTGGTCCTGGTCCCAGCCGTTTGTTACTTCACTTTATTTTTATTTTATTTTTTATTTTGCCTCCAGAGTTATTTCTGGGGCTCGGTGCCTGCACTACGAATCTACTTCTCCTGGAGGCCATTTTTCTCCATTTTTGTTGCCCTTGTTGTTACCTTTTTGTTGTTGTTGTTGTTATTGTTGCCATTGCTGTTGTTGTTGCTGGATAGGAACAACAAAGAGAAATTGTAAGAGTAAGGGAAGACAGAGACGGGGAGAGAAAGATAGACACTTGCAGACCTACTTCACTGCTTGTGAATCGACCCCTCTGCAGGTGGGGAGCCTGGGGCTTGAAGTAGGATCCTTCTGCTTCAGGCCATGTGTGCTTAACCCACTGAGCTACCTCTGGCCCCCACTTCTCTTTATTTTGATATATATACACAGCTTATGAAGTCTTCCCTCCTTCTTCTAGTTGGGAATGGGGGTTTTGAATCTGGGTCCTTGGGTATGGTAACTAGTGTTACCATTTTCTAAGGTTTATTTATTTCATGAGAAAGAGAAGGAAGCTAAAGGTCAAAGGTCAGAGACAGCTCTGCTGAGGCATGTGAGGTGCTGTGAATAAAATATTGTGAATCACACATGTAAGTCTTTTGCTTAACTGTTGAGTCACCTCCCCAGACACCCCGGGTTGCCATCTTTAAAGAAAACGCCCATATATGTTTTCTTCTCAATAAGTTTAATATTGTTTTTTCATACTGATTATGGTGTACACATATAAACAGGTTATTTTTATACACTCAATATTCAGTTATTTACATCAGCAGTTATGTTAAGGCAAATAATGAAAAATTCAAATGTAACAGAAACGAAGTTACATTATATAACTGTCTTATACTGCTGTAGTATATGGAATGGTATTGTGATATTATTATTAAAAGTTTTTTTTTAATGTTAGAGTTTCTTACATTTGTCACTCCCAGGTCAATATTTCATCTTTGAAAAATTATTATAGAGATAGAGAGGGCGAGAAAGGTACAAAGAAAGAAATAAGCAGAGGCAGAGGACAAGCCACCACAAAACTACTCCACAATCCAAGGACATTTGCTGGTGTCAAGTTGTTCCTATGTGACCCTGGGAATCTAATATTTCCCACAAGGTAAACATGCCCTGTTAGGTAAGATATCTCCCACTCAATATTAAACAACTATCAATTAAATATTATTTTAAACCTTTGTCATTTCTTATCACACTGTAATTCAAAAGCATATGCTGTTAAGTTTGTGGATTACTGGGAGTTGACATTTAAAATATCTAGTTAGACTTTCTGGGAAGTAGAGGAAGACTTAATGAAATATATAAACTGGGAATTATTCCTAATGTATTCCATAGCTATAACCTGGGATTTTTGTAGGTTCAATGAAGAAGTACTTCTCCAGGAGGACAATAAGCCAAACTGTAGACATAAGAACAGCTGATTAAAACTGGTGATGCAGTTAGAGGGGCATTTATGATATGAAGCTTAATATACAACTTTCTCCATGATGTTCAAGGAGTCCATTCTTTGCTCCACATGAGCACAGAGCTCTCCTTGATGTCAATTGGAGGTGTGTTTCCGTGACGAGAAGAAAATAGGCCTGCTAAAGTTAATTATCAGAGTGCTTTAGTCTCATTTTAATGCCCTGCTTATATGGCAATGGAAGTCTTATATGTAGTTCACTTTGTTCCTCACCTGATTTTCCAAGGTAAGTAACAGAAGGCAAGTAAAAACGTGTGAGCTGTGAGTAGATTCACCTAGGGCGTGTAAAAGGAATTCAGCATTTTTATCTAGCAACAAGGATTTCAGCTAGATTTCTAGCAATACAATGTCAGCTCTATTCATTTGAAAATCAAATTATCACGTTAGACTATGTTATTTTGTTCTAAGGTTAAATAGCACAGCCATTGCATATTTAATAATTAAAATAGTTCAACCAAAAATATATGTAATCCATTGGGCAAGCTGAACTCTATCTGGGAGTATTTATTTTAGAACAAACTGATAAATAATTTTATTGCTTTTTTAAAAAAGACATAATATTTTAATCACGTAATCTCAGAATCTTAAAAAACAATACAACAGAACACGGGAATCCTTTGTAAGGATCTAGTGTTATGTCGCAGCTTAATGTCCAGACTCTACAGTTAGTCCACCAGTCTGACACTGCTTGTTCTAGGAACTAGAATGGATCCATTTAAATTTCATGTTGTTCATTATCCTCATCTGCAAAATTGTGAAATAAATAGCATATACCTAAAAAGTAAATAGATGATAAAATTAGGCAAGTGTATATGTTTAAATCTCTGAAACTGTGCTGTACAGACTAAGTGGTATATAACTGTAAGTGTTAATGAGTAGGGGAAAAAGTGATTTAATGTTATTTACTCATTAGCCAAAAATAAAGGACAGCAAATAAGTTTTCCCATATTTGAGTCTCAGCCTGCAAATGGAGTTTGTTTAGTTTCCAAGGGAATAGTTTCCAAGGGAAGTACACTCTATTTTACAGTACACGTCAGGCATGCCAGTCAGCTTCTCTGATGATCACCTGGCTCTGATTAGGTCACACTATTTCCATTATTCTTTGGGTCAATCCCCTAAAACCATTATTTTATAAAGCTGTGTATGCCAGCTGTCATGTTATGAAAGTCATCTAACCCACATACACTTGGAAGTAAAGAGTTAGCAATCTTTAGTATTTCTTCTATAGCCAGGGACAGTGTATCACTTAGGTTCTGAATGAAGTTTTATGAGGGATGCTTAGATGAGAAGAGAGACAGTGGAAAGGATATAGTATTGAGACGGGATATGTTTTGTCTACGGTGATTTTGGTCATTCTGGTTATAGCAGTTGCAAACACTATATATATCAGCTTTCCTAAGAGAAGCAATATTTCCATAGTGCGGAGAGAAAAATTAAGTTGTGATAGGAATTTGGCAATATAAGTGGTTGGATGAATAGCAAAGATGCCATTATTATAATATTTTCCAAAGGGTATAAATTGTAAACATGAAATATTTGCAAAGCTTACTTTGCCATTTATTACTGGAAATGAGCTCAATTTAATGTTGGATAGAATATTATATTTTTGATATAGTGAGAGTCATGATGTGCATAAACTATGGCTTAAAATCTAAACTTTGAAAAATTAGTCTTTTTTAAAGTACTTGTTTCTAATGGTCCATTTGCTGTCATGCTAGAGAAAAACCATGGTAAATTAAAAACACGTTTCACTTATTTTATACGTAAGTAGAATGTTTTAATTCCTCTGTTTTCCTATGATTAACACTTATCTCAGAGACAAACATATGATCTATACCTTGGAAGTATGAAGAATCATTAATATGAACTTATTTGTATGTATGTATTCATACGTATGTATGTCTCCACACATTAACATAGATATAATGCACTATATATTATTTTATGCTTATATAAAGATAATCATACATATAAATAAATATATATATTTTTGTCTCAATTTCATGGTCAGTTTTCTTTATTTTTAATTTTTCTGTAATGAAAAAAATCTAAGTGCCCAGTGTTTCGGGCATATATTCCTTACATGTACGAGGTCTTCATTTTGATTCTCAGTATCACATATTTCCAGAGGAATACTTTAATTTCACTCACACTCTCTCATTCTCCATAAGATAATTAATATAAGACTAAAATGTATTTGTGGTAGAAAGAAGATATGGTGTAGAAATGACAGCTGTAAGCGAACAAGGAAGTTACCTGGATAGGGTAATATGCATCTACATCTGCTTTGTCATGTACATGATCTATGTTTGAGTCTGACCCCCACCATGCTGCAAAAAGATTCAGTACCTGGCCGGGTGTTAGCACAGTGGGTTAACTGCACATGGCGGGAGTCACATGGACCAGCACAAGGATCCTGGTTTGAGCTCTGGCTCCTCACCTGCAGGGGGTCGCTTCACAAGCAGTGAAGCAGGTCTGTAGGTGTCTATCTTTCACTCCCCCTCTCTATCTTCCCCTCTTCTGTTTCTCTCTGTCCTATCCAACAATAGCAATAGTAATAACAACAACAAGGGCAACAAAAAATGGGGGGAAAATGGCCTCCAGGAGCAGTGGATTCAAAGCACAGGCACTGAGCCCCAGCAATAATCCTGGAGGAGAAAAAGAAAAAAAAAAAGACTCAATACCTTGGTATCTTCCCCCCCCCCCTTTACCCCCTTCAACTCTCTTTTCTACTTAAAACAAACTACTCTCAAAGCAATGAAGCCCCAGTGATGACAAAAAAAAAAAAAAGGTAAAAATAAGTGATAGCTGCTATCATCTTACCTTTTTCTGTAAGGCTAATGGTCACAAATGCCTTGTATAATACTGGGATGGTTGCTGCAGAGTGGGAGGGAGGCTTGTGTGAAATCAGAGATTTTCTATGGTATATGATTATTGCCTTTGTACATTATTATTTCTTCCTTACACATAATAATGTACAAAGGCCACACTCATATACCATAGCCAATGGGATGTATAGTCTTTAAGGGGTACATAAGGGAACATTGATTTCACAAAGAAAAAGAACTGGATAAATTGAAAATTATTTATTTTGTATGTAATTTTATGTGTGCAGTAAGTTTTTCAAGTTATGTCAATCTTGTATTTGAAACATATTGAAAAATAATCTACAATTTCCTTGTGTAATAATAGATAAATCCTGAGAAATTAGAAAGTGGAGAGCAGTGTTCTTTGGTTTCGTTTTGCAAATAATATATTTTATTAACATTTCATTGTATAGTGTAAAATATTCCTGGTTTATATTTATTAAAGACTTTACTATCCATCTGAAAACTGGGAATTGTCAAGTTTTTTTTCTAATAAATATATACAAGTTGTAGAAATGAAAATGCTAAGAAAAGAGGGTGGTAGTTATTTTATTCGCTGACTCCTCACATACCTACTGAGCATAACTTATAGCTATATGCATTTACATTAGGGGAAAAAAAGTAGTATCTGAGAAGAAATGACCAGTAGGTTAAGAGGAAATTCAGGTTGTGGTTTTCATGAAGCCAGGATTAGAGAATATTTCCATGATGAGGCAATGTTCAATCATGTGCTTATAATAAAGAATTGAAAGTCCACTGTCTGAAACAAAGCAAAAGCACTTCACATAAAAATTATATGAATTGAAACAAAAAAAAATCAAGACTAATAGTGGCTACATCATTATCGTAATTTTGTGGATATTTTGTCTGGCAAATTCCTCATGAGAGGTGAAAGAAAAATCTATTAGATCAGGACAACAATGAGAATGTATCTCATGATGACTACAGTTAATAATACTGTATTATACATAAGTAGCATGCTAATGAAAGCTAAGAGAGATCTTGAAAGTTAATACAAGGACAGTGAAACTGTGATGTAGATGTTAACTAGACTGATTTTGATAAACTTTTTGCAAAGTATACAAATATCAAATTTATATGTATTTGGAAATCACATCTTATATGTCCATTATATCCCTCCCTTTTGTTGCCAAAAAAAAAATACATAAAGTGAGACAGAGAGAGAGATTAGAATAGTATTCCTATCTGGCTTATGCTAGTGGTGAGGATTGAACCCTATGCCTCAAATCCTCAGGCATAAAAGTCTGCTTAACATTTATGACATCTCACCTCTACCCCATTATTTTACAGAGTCAGAAATAGGGAGGTGGGGAGATAGAGATAAAGAGATAGAAAAGGAGAGGGGGGGCTGTTCCACCATTCATGAAACCTCATCACCTGCATTTGGGGGCCAGGGATTTAAATCTGGGTCCTCAAACATAGTAATGTGTGTGTTATACTTTGGGTGAGCCAACACTCTTGATTTTTGTTTGTTTGATTTTCTTTTCTCTTTTCTTTTCTTTTCTTTTATTTTCTTTTCTCTCCTGGTTATCACTGGGGCTTCAACCCTTTAGAGTGACTTTTTTCTGTTAAAAAAAGAGAGAGAGAGAAGAGAGATTCCATATCACCAAAGCTTCCCTCAGTGCAGCGAGGCTGGGCTCAAACTTGGGGTTGTATTCATGGCAAAGCAAATGCACTCCAAGTGAGATATCTTGCTGGCCTTGTATGTTACATTTCATTAGTTATTTTTAAAAGCACTAGATAATGCGGAGCTCATTGTCATATTATTTGAAAAAGCATTGACATTAACTAGTTTTTATATTTGTGTTGCATGTGCTAAACGATAAATAAGTAAACAAGTAAGTAAAAGGGCCACACACTTATAAAGAAAAGCTGAGGTTTAAAAAGTAAAGGATTTTATTTTTATTTTATTTTAAATATTTATTTATTCCCTTTCGTTGCCTTTGTTGCTTTATTGTTGTAGTTATTATTGTTATTGTTATTGATGTTGTTAGATAGGATGGAGAGAGGAGGGGAAAACAGAGAGGGGGAAAGAAAGACAGACACACCTGCAGACCTGCTTCACCACTTGTGAAGCAACTCTCCTGCAGGTGGGGAGCCAGGGGCTCGAACTGGGATCCTTACTCTGGTCCTTGCGCTTTGAGCCACCTGCGCTTAACCCGCTGTGCTACCGCCCGACTCCCGATTTTATTTTTAAATAGGTTTTATTATCAATCTTTAAGACAATGTGATATGTTAGGGCAACAATGAATGTGGTGGATTGTTCAGTGAATGTGGTATACTATTCTGAAATAAGAGAACATGAAAGGCATAGAGTAGGAAATAAGAGTTCTTAATTTTTTTTGGAGGGATGACAAGTTAGTCTGTATTTTATTTTTTAAAGATTTTATTTATGAGATAGATAGGAGGAGAGAGAAAGAACCAGACATCACTCTGACACATGTGCTGCCGGGGATCGAACTCGGGACCTCATGCTTGAGAGTCCAAGACTTTATCACTGCACCGCCTCCCAGACCACTGTATTGTATTGTATTTACTTAGGTGTATTTTGGATAGAGACAGAAAGAAACTGATAGTGAAGGGAAGATAGAAAGGGAAAGAGAAAGAGAAAGAGAGGCATGTGCAGTACTGCTTCGCTGAGCATGAAACTCCCTCCACCCTCAGTAAAGGGGACCGGGTGCTTGGGCCCAAGTCCTTGCTTGCGGTAACATGTGCACTCTGCTAGGTATGCCATCATCCAGTCATTTATTTAATGTGTTAAAACAGGTGATGGTGGCTTTATGGTAATAGAAAACTTCTGGGGTTTTTTTGTTTGTTTGTTTAGCTAGCCATTAATATATACTTAGAATAAAGTAAGTATCATCATGATAATCATATTTTTATAGACTATATAAAGGTATTTTATACTTTTAGTTTTATAATTCTCATAGCTAAAAGCCCAATTTATATCTATTAATGTTTAGGTTGATGGTTGTGAAAGGAGGAAGTCAGTACATAGAGAAATCATTATGTGATCTCTGTGCCTTTAAGCACAGAGAGAATTTAAAGGCAATCTGTCTCAAAAGGACCAATGAGGGAGCTTCTTTTAGGGAGAGATCAGCTCTTTTTAAAACAAAGCAGAACAATAAAGCATTTTTAGACTGGCAACATCACTCCTCTTTCTCATAGTTTGGCTTGCCCTCTCACAAAGTAACACCCTGGCATCCCCATTAGAATTGAAACAAGACAAGGGATCCCTTTCATCCTTAGCTGCCAGAACAACTCACTAATAATAATTAGCCATTCCTGGCTTCTATCCAAGAGAGTTTAATAAATACTAGAATGGCTTCTGGCCCTCAGCTGCATTTCTAGCTTTTACTAAAGAATTAGGTGGGGGGAAGGGGTGGGGGTGGGGGAAGACTACTCTGTGCTGAATACCATTAGTACAGCAAGATGATGATTCACTTGCCTATTAATGAATGGTCTTAAATATTATACTAGAGTGTGTGTGAAAATGTTCAATCAAATAGGGCATATTCGCCTTTGTAAAGTTTATTTGCATGCATGCCTTAGAAAATGTTAGTGTATATATATTATAATATCTGATTATCACTCTGAGTCATTTTTATACATGTGTATGTTATTTTTATTTCCAGGTAAATAATAATTCATAATATTCAGTGTTGACATAGTGAAGCAGTGTGAGTGATAGTAATAGCCATTATGTATGTGTTTGTTTACCTGATCAGTAACTTATATTTGTGATGTTTTCAATCTTAAGTTCACAGAACATGTCGCCGAAAGCCTTGGTAAAACAGAAATTGGTGTCTTTGTTCAAAGTAGTATTTTGGGAATGAGAAGTTTCTTTTCCAAACTTAAAGTTTTCTCATAGAAAAGAGAACATTTTAATTCTATTCTTAATCAGAAGTAAAAATGAAATGAGCTATGTTATTTTAACTTTTCTCACAGTTTATTCTTCAAGATGGAGGGAAATGGCATATGATTCATTTAAAAATAGATAAAAGAATTGTTTGGGTATGTATCTTTTTTTTTCCCCTGCAGTGATATATTTTTAGTATTCATTGATTCTCTATGTTCAAAGTAGAATCTGTCTCGGTGAAGAAAAGGAGTTGAAGTATACCTCAAACTAGTGGGCAAGTCTGTATTGTATAGCAGTGAAAGGTTAAGGTGTCATTTCCAGTCTCTATTCCATGTAATGGTTTTTGAATTTTTGTGTCTTAGTATCTTGAGTTAGTTCTCAACTCTTCAGAAAGCTTTAGAGGAAGAGTCTGGCTTTCTGTTTTTTTATCCTAAAGCCCTAACATGAATGGACACTGGCCCCATTGTTCTGTGGCAAATATAAACACATGGTGTATGTATGAGTTTCCCTTATTATCTTTGACAGCTTTCTGTGCCTATGCTTCTAATTTGAAAGAAATGTGGGTGAATTTTTGCTCATAGTGTCAAGACCCTAATCACAGAATAGTCTTTTTCTTATTGGTCCACAATGAAACATGGGTTTATTTCAAAAACTCTTATTAGAAAGACTGAGAATCAAGAAGATACCCACACAGATTCTGAGTTGGGATTTCACTTTGATGAAACTTGCATGAATCTTGACTAGAAAGTTATGCACAATTTTCTCCAAGAATTTCCCTAGAAAACAATTTCATAGACCAATTGAAGAATTTAACTCTAACTTAGAATTTTCAGAACATAGGTATTAATCCCCTAACAAGTATCCCTTTATTTCTAACTAAAGTTTATTTTAATAGTATATCTTTTTTAAAGAATTAATGTAGAAATGATCATTTTTAATGTTAACCAAAAATTAACACAATACAATCAGGAATTCAGAACATTTATTGCAAGAGCTGAATAACTGTAAATAAAGTAGAACTGGCAAAGCAGGAACAAGGATAACTGTTTAGATATTTATTATGTCAAAATCATCAAACACCCCTCACAAACTGACAAAAATGTACTGCAATAAGCAATGCACCCCTACCCATTATTTTCCATTATACTGTGGAAAAAATGTGAATTTCTATTTACAAAGTAATTGTATTTTTGGTAAGAACAAATTAACTATCAGATTAGCAAACTTTTTTATTTTATTATTTTTTTAACTTTTCAACTGATGTTGGCATTAAGATAACTTTCACTTCTTTCAATAAAGACATTTTGTTGCATGCTATTTATTTGTTTAATCATCTGTCATGCCTTAATAAAAACCTCCTAAGAATGTTCAGTTTTGGATTTGTTTTGCACGTGCAACTGAGATCTTATTAACATTATCTGTCACTCTGTTGGCTTGACCCAAGTGACGAGATGCTGGTACCTGCCAGGCATTGACCAACTATGATAACAAACAGTTAAACAGCAATAATTAGAGATTTATCCCTTTATTCCCCCAACTAGCCTACCTGGAGAATGTTCTGTTACATCATGAAGGCACAACACATTAAATATTTTGTGGCTATGGTCTAACACTTGTGTTACAACAACATTATTGTATATGAAGATTAACACAAACTCTGTCATTTCAACAAAGTTATAGACACACATTTTCCCAATTGAAACTATTTTTGAATAGTGATTTTTTTCTTTAATATATGCAATTTTGGATACAGTAGTTTTGCATGAGTGACAAGTAGAGGATATTATATCACTTTCTGAAGGATAACACATTTCCATTATTCTCGCACTTAATGCTACTAATTAAGTGGTTTTACTTTTGCCTACCTTAAAAATAAGAATGTCAAGAAAACAGGTTCTGAATTTCCAAGCTTTGACAAAATCCTTTTTTTATATAAAGGTTTTACTTGTTATATATCTACTTTTTGTTTTTACAGAATTTCAGCATCATGAGCTATCATAAAAGAAACAAGATTCCAGAACCTTTTTTATAAACACAATAGTTTGCGATCCTTTGAACAGTGTGTGTCGAGACAGACTATTAATGCAGAAACACCTCACTGAAAGAAACAACAAAAATATTGACAGAGGCAAATAAAAAAAATAGGAAAGAAGCAACCATAAAACACAGAATTATGCTACAACATTTTTAGATGAATGTTATAAGTACACAAAAGTTGTTAATAATAACTTGCTTCTATTTACAAATACTTTTAACACTGATTGACTTACAAGTGTCCACTAACGGTTGTTAACAGCACAATAGGTTTAATGCTTATCTTTAAGTTTTATTTGAAGTATAAAGTCAAGTATAGCAGTCCCAGCACAATCAATGACAAAAAGAGCACACTTTTCTAACCAGATATACTTGTCAATCACTCTAATCCTTAGAACTTTCTTACTCTCCAAATGCATATTCTATTTTTCATAGCAGCAGTCCAGGGTCAACATAAAATGCAATTAAAACAAAAAGGATATTTGCACAATGGAGACATCTCAAGAGAGTTGAATCAATTCTAGTAAACAAGATCACATGGCTAGTAGAACTATCTTCTCTCTTGTAAAATAATGAATCCTCCATGGTGCTAACAGAAAGTTATGGATATCCCTGCTATAAAGGGCATAGTTGTAGAGAATCTATTTAATGCATAAAGCTCTGACAGACACAGTATTAGCATGTCTTTTTAGACTGAAGTTTTTCGGTCCCATTTAGCCTTTTCTCATTTTTAAAGTTGGTGCTCCTTAGGACTCTCAATAGCACTTCCCACTTGCTTATAAGACTTCAGATTTGCCAGAGGAATGTCTGTCATGTGACTGCCATTGCTGAAATGGCCTTCATTGGAGCCATACTGCTTACGGTCATTGAACTGGTTCCTGTTGCTATCATCTTTCCAGGCTCTGGTCAGGGTGTGTCCATTCACAAGCTTGTCCTTCTTGACCCATTCTTTCTGGGGTGCAAAGGTTGAAAGAGGAGATTTGGGGTGCTGATATGGACCCAAGCCAGGAGGCATCCAGCAATTATCAGAATGACCCAAAACCAAGCACTCTTGAGTGCACATCTCTGTAGCTTCTGCTAATCCTCGGGGACCCAGAGGCCCATCTACAAAGAACAAAAGACAGAAAATAACAGAAGAACACGGTTAGTATTTCGTAAATTATCTCTTTAGAAAATAGTGCATAAGTGACTTCATTTTCTTAGGAAAATTATATTAAGTAATTGAAAGATATTCTTCCTCATTCTTTCAAGAATAACACAGAATGAACCAGGTTCCTTATTTTAGAGATATGAATTACCTCTTTTCTTCTTTAAGTTTTCATTGGCATCAAGAAATTACACAAGAAGAATAGATACAGAAAGAGACAGACATGGGCAAATAGATGCACTAAGATATATAAATTCTGATCAGACCTCCTCATATAACACATATTATTATTGACTTACATCCTCATTTTCTCATAAAAGGTAATATTTGCTTATTATCTTTACTATTTTAACCATAGCACTTCTCAGCTCTGGCTAGTTATCGCTGGGGATTGAGCCAGTAACCTTAAAGCCATGAAGTCCTTTACTATCTCCTCGCCCTGAGTCATATTTATGAGACTGTGAGAAATAGAAAAAGTTTATATACAATATTGAAGCATATATAAGCACTGCAATTCCAGAAAGGCAAAATGTAAACTACTCCTTAAATATCATTAAAAATCAAATTATAAATGATTATATAAAATGTTGTTACCAGAAAGTGCTTGATTTTTGTATAAGAAAATGACCATTTTAAAAGGAATCTTAACTAAGTTACATTATTAAAATTCATACCTGTAAGACTGTAACCACTCTGGAATTAAGAAGAAGGAGAAGGAAAAGAAGGAGAAAGAGGAGAAGGAGAAGGAGAAGAGGAAAAGGAGGAGGAAGAAGTGGGGGTGGAGGAGGAGAAGGAGAAGAAATCATTTGCATCCAAACACAACATTTGATTCTTTCAAGCTTAGCATATTTTTAAAAAGTTTCTAAAGTGCCTAAGACCATAACTAAAGTCAGAGATGAGATCAGATGATGTTTAATATTTAGGGAGGAAAAGTCATCACAGGTACTTCTCTCTTACCGTTTACCAACAAGTGATCTAAAACACACATTTTAGCAATAACTTTAAATGTAAACTTTTATTTTTCTAAGTGTAGTAAGAGGAAGTCTGCCTTTACTGATAAGTAACAATGAATGGTTAAGGGAAAAGATTTTTTTGTTGCTGTTGCTTTCCCATTTGATTAAACAGTGAAGTGATAAGTGATAGTCTGGAAATTAAGAATTGATTTTAGGAATGAGGTTAAGGGAATAGGCAAGAATGCCTAAGGTATTTTCAGAAGCATAGAGTAGTCAGGACAAAAATGTGCAAGAAAGAGGAAGAGGAGGAAGAGGCGGAGGAAGAGGAAAGGTAGGATCAGGAGGAGAAAAGCCAGTGTGCAATTTCATTTAGTAAACAATTAATATCATTAAAGTAATGGGAATATCCTTGTTAAAACTTGTTAGCACTGTTAAAAATTTTAAGTGCCTAATAACGATGGGGTTTGATGTTAACATTTATTCATTTTAATAATGTTTTAGTTGCTTACTAAATATAAAATGTATGTACTTAAATTCATGACAGTTGATGGCAAAACCTGAGATGAAAAACTATTGATATACACACCATATCATATACTGCATGTGGGAGAAAAAAATAGGTCAGAGAAATATCACATTGAATAGGATATTTGCCAGGCCATGCAAGTGACCCAAGTTCCACTGTTTTGGTGTCTTTCTCTTTCTCCATCTGGTCTTTATCTGAATGAAATAAAACAAAATTTTTTCCTGGGTATGTTGAAATTATGCATTAAGGAGACATGGACTCCACTAATTAAGCCCAAAACATTTATTTTTATCTTTGAGTATATATTTACATGTTTTGAGAGAAAACAAAAGCATCAATTTCGCATATGCAGAGTGGCATAAACCATCTCAGCCAGGGTTTCACATCCAGTTATGGAAAGTTAAATCAGCTACCTGGCCACCATTTATTACATTAAAACTTTGGAGACTGGGGAGTCAGGAGGTAGCACAGCGGGTTAAGCACACGTGGCACAAAGCGCAATGATCCTGGTTCGAGCCTCCGGCTCCCCACCTGAAGGGAGTCACTTCACAGGCGGTGAAGCAAGTCTGCAGGTGTCCGTCTTTCTCTCCCCCTCTCTGTCTTCCCCTCCTCTCTCCACTTCTCTTTGTCCTATCCAACAACAACAACAATAATAAAACAAGGGCAACAAAAGAGAATAAATATTAAAAAAAATTTTGGAGACTGGGCCTTGGTACACTTGGTTGAGTGCACATTATTACAATGTGCAAGGACCAGGTTCGAGCCCTAGGTCCCCACCTGGTCTGGAAAGCTTTGTGAGTGGTGAAGCAGTATTGCAGGTGTCTCTGTGCCTCTCTTCCTCTCTAGCATACTCTTCTCTCTTGATTTCTGGCTGTCTCTATCCATAAATAAATAAAGATAAAAATAGTTAAGAAAAATAAAATAAAATTTGCCCTTTAGAATAACCTCAAAATTCTTTCCCATCCAACCCATAGCTCTAATCCCCTTAAAAGCAAATTTTAATTTTGTTTAAATATATTTTTATCATTTAAACCATTTCTTTCATTAACTTCCAATGATTACTGATTTTTTATGATATTTAATTTAAAATTTTCTATGAATCTTTATCTTTGGGATTTTGTCCACATTTTCAACATTTTGAGCTAATTTCTTCCTTTTACATGCAAGTTTGTGTGTTCAGTGACTTTGTGCCCACAAACCTAACCCATTCTCCTCAAATCAACTCATGTTGCTTACATTAGGATCACAGACTCTGATTATCTTTTGCCTAGCCTGTAAAGAATCTTTCATACTAATTCTTTCAAGGGTCATCTTACATCCCAGTAACCCTGCTTCACCACTGTGAAGCTTTCCCCCGTGGGTGTGGACCAGGGATTTGAACCTATGTCCTGGTGCATTGTAACCTATGCGTTCAACCAGGTGCCCCTGCTATTACAGATAAATGTTTCACATACACCTTGGAGATTTCCATACTTATTTGCTTATTAATAAATGATTAATTTATAACTTGAGCCCCCAAATATCTTATCTTAATGCCATTTTTTATTATTTGGTGAAGGTCCTCATTATTTATGAGTATAGATTTTAATTTTCTTTCTTTCAACTATATAGAAAATCAATTGATGGGAAAAAGTGGTTTGTTAGTCTTTCAATTACTCAAAGTACTAAGCAGGAGTGATGACATAAGAACAATTCTAATTTCTAGTAACATTTTTTGAGGTTTGCAATATTCTGAGAACTTATTAAAGATTCCCCATTTAAAGACAAACTTTAAACACCACACCAAAAATTATATCTTTGTCTACCAATATGAGTTAATAAGTGACTTTCTTAACTTCTTTGGTATATATATATATATATATATATATATATATATATATACATATATATATATATGTATATATATATATATATATATATATATATACTTTTGCATATATCAATGGAGATAAACAGCTTAATTACTGATTTGATGTGTTACATATTGTGAGTACTATAAGTTAGTCTGAATCTTTACGTTTCTTTAACTAAGTACTTTTGTTCTTCCTCTCTCTTCCTCTCTCTCTCTCTCTCTCACTCTCGCTCTCGCTCTCGCTCTCTCTCTTTAAATTAGAGCTAGGCAGAGAGAAAACAGACCATGTTACTAAAGCTTCCTTAAAGTGGTGGGGGCTGGGCCAGAACCTAGGTCATCCACACACTATTCAAGTGAACTATTTCTCCAACCTACAATGACACATTTTTAACACAGTATTTATTCTGTCTTTTGAAAATCCCATCAATATTTAATGAGCTGATATTATATGCTTACACGGTGACGGACATGCAGCATAGAGCAGTGAACAAAACAGATGTTAACACTATCCACACAGAACATTAGATCTATCTTAAGAAGCAAATAATTGTCTCCAAATCAGCAAACCCAGAGGGGACATAAAGGTGTCACTGGAAAGAAAGGAAGCAATTAACTAATTTAGAAAGCTTGTCTCTTTACCCGACAACAGATGGACTTTATTCTAAGTTACATCATGTTTACCACTTTCTGAAAGTTCTTACAGATAACTGGAAAATTCAAACAGGGTAAAAATGTGTATACTGTACAAAATCTTTAATTTTGGGGAAAAAAAGGGAACTTCTCTATATAAACAATATTAACTGCCCTTTAGAATGTTTCCTCTCTTTTTTCCATTTTACTGGGGTGTAATGGATTACAGTACAGTTCTTGACACTAGGGTCCAATCTCTCATCTTCCCCTGATCTTTGTCTAAACAGCATTCTCACCCCTAATTTTAAATCTGTGTCCATCATCCTGCACTGGGATCCCAGAGTCCCATAGCCACCTCCCTTTCTTTCCGGTCTGCTGCTTGGGTGCAATACATCACACCCATTACAAGATAAACTTTGTATTTCCTCTTTTGTCCTGAGAGTGATTTATTCATTTGTTTATTATCTACTTTACTGCCACTAGGGTTATCGCTATGTCTCCTTGAAGGCTGTATGAATCCACAGCACCTGGCATCTATTTTTCCTCCCCACCCCCATTTTTATGAGATGAGACAAAAAGAAATTGAGAGGGGCTGGGGAAACAGTGACAAAGACAGAGACCTGCAGACCTTTCATGAAGTATACCCCTGCAGGTGAGGAGCTGAGGCTCGAACCCTGGTTCTTGTGCATTGTAACATGTGCCCTCTACCAAGTGAGCTACCATCCTGACCTGAGAGTGTTAACTTTCTATCATTCTGTGTTGGGTTGGGTTTTTCACCAGAGTTAGCACAGGAGATCAGTGCCTACACAATTCCATTGTTCCTAGTGGTCATTTAACTTCTGTTTTTAAAGAGAGAAACACAGAGGGTTAGGGAGAAAAGGTAAGAAAAAAGAGAGCCCTTTATCAAGTGTTCTGTCACCTGATGCATTCTTCTTGTTTATTTGGTGTGTGTGTTTTGTTGTTGTTTGTTTTTTGTTTTTTACAACACCCCTCAGTTCTGGCCTTTGGTGGTTCCAGAGATGAAAACTGGGATGTTTCACATAAAAGCACTTCTGTGCATTAATTTGTGCTATATCCCTGGCTCCTATAATTATCTAAAATTATCACTTAAATATTCATTTTAATTCATATATTTCCTCAATGAGTATTTATTGATCATCTAATAGGCATCAAAAATGCCCTATACTAGTACTGACTCTTAAAGATGTCTTCATATTTTTGTGTTATTATGTGCATTTGTTTTCTTTCTTCCCTCAATTTTAAATAAATAGATTTTTATTTTACAATGTACTCTTTTGTGCTATAGTATATCTATTTAAAATAAAATAAGAATTCTAAACAGTCTATGTTTTCTTTAATTTCATCATTATATCCACTTGTTTCCTTTCTCTCATAGAGTAATTATAATCTCCAAAGTGATTTTTTTAGCTAACTTTCAAACATTTTATTGACTCTTAAAATCTAAATTATTTCTTTCTTTTCACAATCCATAGTCTATGAATTTACTTATCATTTTTGGGCTTTGAATGTATTAAGACACTACTGTTGATAAAACTATACAAGCCATCTGTCTCTGCATTTAAATGTTGAAGGCATATAACAAAAGCTTCCTGGAAATTGTTTCAGTTAATATTTATATGAATTCTCAAAAATATTTTCCTCACCAGCTTTACAGAACTCACCTTATCACTTAAAATCAAACAAAATAGTTTTCTTATGGTTTAGGCATCAAGAGCTGTCAGAAAGCTGCTTGACCTGAAAACTTTTAAGATGCAGGTTTACAATGTGGGACAATCCAAGTTAATGGCTCTCAAGCTATACATAAATAGTGGAATACCTGAGTGAGTCTGGATCTCATTATATTATACCTGGAAGCTGAATGCTACTTCATTGACTGACTCACTACTACAATTAGCAAGTTGTCCCTGGCCTGTACCTACTTTCTAAGGTGATGACTTGAAACATTTTAATTCCAAAGATAGGAATTACAATTAAAAGAAAAAAAAATATCACTATGCCTTTTCTATTCCTGATTAGGTTAAATACTTATTAAATGTTCATTAATGACATTTTCTTAGATGGTTTTTACTATTGTGTAACTTAAGACTCATAAGCTGCCAGAACTGAACTGTAAAACAGACTGGTCATTTTATATTATTTTGGATCAAAATTAGCGTATTTTACTCAGTTTTTCATTATGTTTATTTTTTAACATTAAGAAGATACTATTTGTTTGCAAAATGTATCTGATGGTCATTTATAATGGTATGTTTGTGGTTATAACATTGATCACTACTTTCATGCAAAATACTTGTTACTAAGTTCCATTTTTTATGCTAGAACAAGTGTAGCATACGTAATTGTATATCACTAAATACCTTAAAGTGAAAGATGCATCTATCAACTTGGAACTGCTGAAGCATTTTCCCTGCTGTTTATATACTGTTATGCAATATCTTTACTTTTTAAAATTATATATATACACACACATATATACTTTCTTTTTATTTATAAAAAGGTAACACTGACAGAAACATAGGATAAGAGGGGTACAACTCCATACAATTCCCACCACTAGAACGAATGGTGTATCCCACCCCCTCCCTTGATCGCTTTCCTATTCTTTATCTCTCTGGGAGTATGGACCCAAGGTCATTGTGGGATGCAGAAGGTGGAAGGTCTGGCTTCTGGAATTGCTTCCCTGCTGAACATCTGCGTTGACAGGTGGATCAATACTCCCAGCCTGCCTCTCTCTTTCCCTGGTGGGGCGGAGCTCTGG
This sequence comes from Erinaceus europaeus, assembly GCF_950295315.1. Classification (NCBI taxonomy): domain Eukaryota; kingdom Metazoa; phylum Chordata; class Mammalia; order Eulipotyphla; family Erinaceidae; genus Erinaceus; species Erinaceus europaeus. The sequence continues at coordinate 67,564,666 of NC_080166.1, read as the reverse complement.
GGAATCAGGGCTCCAGGACACATTATGTAGACCTTTTTTCCTATGACTTGGTTCTACATTTGTTATCAACTAACTGAAAAAAAATAATTTTCATATTAAATTCTTGCCTTAAGCAATATTTTTAAACTAACAGATAGTATAATTGACTACATTTTTACACTAGATTTAGTATCAGAGAAAACAAAGAAAATCAGTATTTTTATAAGATATTTTTACCAAAGGTTTATTTCTTTCCCTTTTTCCACTTAAGTTTTATCTTTCCTTTTTTGAGATAAAATATAAAAACATAGCATATCATTATTTTTGTAGACTGCTTTGGATGAAAAGGTTATACTGTGTTTATGTAAATGTGGATCCTGTTAGAGTATGCAGCTTAACATGTTCAAAGCCCAGGGTTCAAAACCTGCCACCACATCAGAGCACCATGTCATTGGTATAATCCCTCTCCCTATCTGTCTTTATGACCATCTGAAATGTTTAAAGAAATGAACAATTTTGGCCCAGGGACAGTGGAATCATACATGTCAGAGGACAATGTCCTAGCACCACAGAAACGAAGTAAACCATTTTGGAGGGGCATGAAAAAATATTAGATAAAATTACCTGATATGCATCAATATTAATCGCTATTGCACAGTTTTCTTTTTTCCTAAAGATATAGACACAAAGAAGTAGAATGAAAGAGATATAGATAGAGAGAGAGAGAGAGGAGAGAGAGGAGAGAGAGAGAGAGAGAGAGAAGAGAGAGAGAGAGAGGAGAAGTTAAGGGTGGGAGAAAGAGAGATACAGAGAAAGGAAACCACAGCACCAAAGCTTCCTTCAATGCAGTAGAGGCTAGGCTCAAACCTGGCGGTAGCACACTTGATAAAACAATGACCTATCCACGTGAAGTATTTACCATCCCGATAGTCATACATATAATATACATATATACATATACATATACTCCAATCTTTATATTATAATTTATTTTTACATATGAAAAGTGGTATAATACAATACATCATTCAGCATTTCTTACATTCTTTGATCACTTTTATTTCAAATTGCATTACTGTATCCCTAATCAATACTTAAAAATTTGTTATCACCTAGGATTAACTATTAGCTATCACTTTGCTTGTATTACAAAGCAAAACAGTCAAAGGTTCTACATTTCACTGTCACTGCAATTCAGACTTCATATGGAACAATAGAACATACTTAGGTCAAGAATCCACATTTAAATGTAAATTTGATTGTATCTATGAGAGTGTTTTATATTCATTCAGTCACTGGATTTTCTTTAATATCATGTTGTGTTCAAGAACTCACTGCATAAATAACTAAAATTGAAATTTATCCAGAAATTCCAAGTCATATGGTCATTATTAGCTCACCAGTGAAACAGATACAAGTCCCAGTAAAATAATGAATCAAAATGAATTTATCACAGAAAGAGAAGTTTAGATATCATATCCAGGTGACAACTGTCTTATAAGTTATAATTTCCCAACTGGAGCAATTTAAAAATATATGATGAGCCTTATGAAAGTAATTATAGATTTCCTAGTTCCTAGCCTTTTGTTCATAAAGTGAGAATAAATTGTTATTATAGATTTTGATGTACCTTATCCATTTTCTTATCCTGCTATTAAGTGCTTCTATGGTTCGGCATAGATAATCAAACTTCTCAATGTGCTTATAATTTTACAGTGTGAAGCCCAATATAGTACGACAATTATTAGTCAATTGTTCCTATAGATTATTAGGTCACATTTAGGTTTTGGAATGTAAACCTCTATTTAGTACAAGGATGTATATTTTGAAATCGAATTGAAAACATAATGTTTTAATCAGAGATTTAGCTTATAGCTCAGATTTAAATATTCATTGTTACCCATCAACTGTCACCTTGAGAAACAAAGGCACAAAGGAAAAAAAAAAAAATCAGGATTTGACAAAACCTTTGCTTAACAAGTAAACAAGGATTAAATGTTTTACACATTTCTCCTACAGATTTTTTTCCCTTGGTCACAGATGAAAAGTCAACATTTGCAGATGGAGACAATCCAAATACAATAACACATGGCCAGTCCAAGCAGCAGATTCTCTGCTGGAGAGGATATTGCTATTTGGACAGACTTTATAGCTCACACAGAATGAAGAACACTTCTGTATAAATCTTTAGCTTTCTTCTTCATGACATGAATATCAGCTGTCTTATTCTCCTCTGCTAAAGCTAACTGATGAAAAGAAAATTGTCTTTGAATTCCAATTCCAGTATCACTTTATTGAGGAAATGTGAGTTACAGAACTGTTGTCACAAAGGTAGATTTCCACATTCCCTCAAAATAAGTATCAACCAAACCAACATCTTATTCTAACAGAGGGATTAAAATCCGCTAACCTCCTTTTATAGTCCTTCCTTCATTCTTCTGAGCCCCCAAATCTGATGCAGTAGACTGTAGACCATTGAATATTCACCCTCTGTTTTCCTTCCTTTTGTTTCTTAAGAGTCCATCTGTAAGGAAGTCATCTGGTATGTGTCCTTCTCCTTCTGGCTTATATCCTTATATTACTCAACTTGACTCCCTCAAATTATATCCATGGTTTAGTAAAGGGAATATGCCATCATCTATTACATTTTTGTAGAATTTCATTGTATGAATATATACCAGCACTTCTTTTTTAACCAGAGCACTGCTCAGCTCTGGTTTAAGGTGGTGCAGGGAATTGAATCTGAGACTCTGTAGCCTCAGGCATGAGAGTCTCTTTGCATAACCATTATATTTTCCATGTAACAATCTAACCCCCTCTAGGTCCTCCTCTACCACAATGTACCAAGACCTAAAGCCTCCCCCCACCCCAGAGTCTTTTACTTTGGAAAATACCACCAGTCAATACAATGATTATACACAAATGGAAACACCAGCCAGTCTACTTTTATATCTTATAAAATATAACTAAATTTGGAACATATTTCCAATTTATCTTATTGTATCTGGGATTTTATGGTTAAATATCTCTAAATTTATTCTAACACAATCGACTATGGGAAATGCTTAGCTCTATGGTGATCTGTTACAGTAATCTGAACAAAGACATTGGCAAACCTGTCTTGCAAATATTACGAAGCTATTTGGACACTAAAAAAAAAAACAATTAAAAGTGAGATACTTAGGTAGACTTATTATAACTATATAAACTCTTAAAAAGAGGGTTTTTTTTCTCTGGTTAGATTGGAAAATTAGATTTTGAGGCTCAAAAATCACTTCTATATATTCTATATACCACTCCTGCCTTCAAAACTGGTTTAAAAAAAAACACACATGCTGTGACAAATCCTAACTGAGTAGTGAACAGGACAAGAGGCATCTCAGTCTGGACCATTGGACCACGTGGTGGCGCACCTGGTTGAACACACATATGACAGTGCACAAGGACCTGGGTTTGAGCCCCTGGTCCCCACCTGCAGGGGGAAAGTTTTGTGAGTGGTGAAGCAGTGCTGAAGGTGTCTCTCTGTCTCCCTGTCTATCCCCCATCCTCCCTATTGAAACCACTAATACTTTGAATTCCGCCATGGGAAACTTACACATGTTGAGCCCTCTGAAGCTTATGAGGTAATAAATATATAAGACTTGAAATAATCTGTTTGTGTTGCCATATACTTCCATAAATTTCCATATTGTGGCAATCTGTTACTCTGCAATAGACACCTAATACAAATCATTATTTTACTCAACTCATACAAATCCATAGTTAGTTAGTATAGTTGTTAAGTCTATCAGTGTTGCTGGCAAACCTTCTAGCCCAAACTACTAACACTTCTATCAGGAATTCTTCTACTTGGTCAACATTCTATTCTCCAGTCGCTGCCTAGATGAATACACATGGCTTGTAAGTAGATAGCATGTTAGTCTCCTGGTGTTGTAATAAATTACTACAAGCATAGTGGTTAAAAACAACAAAAATATATGTTCAGTGATCTTCAGGACAAAAAATCAAATCAGTTTACTGACGTAAAGTCAAAGAGTCCAAAAGGCTACTTCCTTCTGGAAATTCACTTCCTTCTTATTTTTGAACTTCTGGAGGTTATCTACCTCCCTTTTTTTCTGGCCCTATGTCTTCAAAGCCCCCCACAATCATTTTCACTTCCATTATCAGATCACCTTTTTGATTTCCTCTTATAAGAAAATATGTGGGAGTCGGGTGGTAGCTCAGCAGCTTAAGTGCAGGTGGCGCAGAGCACAAGGACTGGTGTAAGGATCCCGGTTAGGGCCCCCAGCTCCCCACCTGCAGGGGAGTCGCTTCACAGGCAGTGAAGCAGGTCTGTAGGTGTCTATCTTTCTCTCCTCCTCTCTGTTTTCCCCTCCTCTCTCCATTTCTCTCTGTCCTATCCATCAACAACATCAATAACAACAACAATAATAATAACTACAATAACAATAAAACAACAAGGGCAACACAAGGAAAAAGGAAGGAAGGAAGGAAGGAAGGAAGGAAGGAAGGAAGGAAGGAAGGAAGGAAGGAAGGAAGGAAGGAAGAAAATATATACCCCTCATTTAAGAGCCATCATGATTACACTGGATAGTCCAGAGTAATACCCTCAACTCAAAATATTTAATTCAGTCTTATTTGCAAAATTTCTTTGCAGGATAAACCATCTTAGGCACATTTCCTGGGAACTAGGATGTGGAAAAATGAACAGTTGGTGTAGTCTGACACACTATTTAACACGGAACAACTTCTCTACATCAGCGGCATCAGCATTAAATCCATGGTGCTTTCCATGGGCCAGAAGATGTCATGTGATTCAGTTCTTCCCAAACGTATCATCTGAGGTCTCCTTTCTCAACCTTGTCCAGCTCTGCATTACTCCCTTTGCTATGTTACACTGATTTTCTTATTGTGTCTCAAAGACAAAAACATAAGTCCCAGGGATTTTGTAATTATTTCTAACTGTATTGTTCTTCTAGGATGATTTTATAATAGTTCACTCCCTCACTTCATTTGTGTTTTCTCAAATTCAATTTTTCATAGTTATTTCCTGAGAACTTTATAAAAGTAGTATTTCCTATTCAGTCTCTCTTTAACCCAGCTGTATTTTAATGGATAGCAATCATTACTACCTGCCAAAATACATTTATTTGTTAATAGTCTTAATTTTGTACTAAATTAAGTACTAAGGACTCTAAATTCTGGTGGTTTTATTTATTTATTTTTTTCCTTCAGGCTTATCACTGGGGCTCTGTGCAGGCACTATGAATCTAGAATTCCTGGAGGCCATTTTTTCCTTTTCTTTCTCTATTTTATTGGCTATGACAGAAAGAAATTGAGACTGGAGGGGGGAGATAGAAAGGTAGAAACCTGTAGACCGGTTTCACCACTTGTGAAGCATCCCCACTGCAGGTGTGGAGCATGGGTTCAAACCCAGCTCCTTGAGCAGGTCCTTGAGCTTGGTACTATGCACGCTTAGCTGAGCACCACCACCCAGCCTCCTGATGACTATATCTTTAATATGTTACTATGCTCTGACAGGTTTTTTTTTTATATTTTTTTATATTTATTTTCCCTTTTGTTGCCCTTGTTTTTCATTATTGCTATAGTTATTGTTGTTATTGATGTCATCATTGTTAGGACAGAAAGAAATGGAGAGAGGAGGGAAAGACAGAGAGGGGGAGAGAAAGATAGACACCTGCAGACCTGCTTCACCGCCTGTGAAGTGACCCCCCTGCAGGTAGAGAGCAGGGGGCTCAAACCGGGATCCGAATGCCAGTCCTTGCGCTTTGCACCACATGGGCTTAACCTGCTGCGATACCACCCGACTCCCTGCTCTGACATTTTGTAGATAATTACTAGAAGTAGTTTGAATGAAAAGTATACATAAAGTTGTGCTGATCCCAAATAATAATGAATGAAACACTATATGTAAAGCAATATGTGACAACCAATGTACATGCAAGACATAGATATTAATGAGATAGTTCTGACCTGCATATGCAAAACACTGTAAAGAGTTCAAGCATAAAATCCCACTGAGGTAATATTTAGAATGTATAACTTTTATTAATAAGGATAAAAGATAACCACACTCAAAGGCACTTACATGCTATCTTACCTTGGAATGTTAAAGCAAGTGGAATGGAATGCCCCTAAGTGAAATATAATTAAGTTGCTTTCTATATCTCACACACTACTTAATGATGCCAGAAAGTTCATAATTCCTTTAACCAACAGAGCTCTTTAGATGTCTTCAGAAGCTGAGATTCACAGGCTATGTAACAAAACAATTCTTATTTTAAGCCCGAAGATATCAGAGTCATTATTAGCAATTACTCTGAAGTAAAACTCTAGTGAAATACAGACAACTGTATAGGATTTAGCTCTTTGGTATGCTCATGGAAATCGGAGGATATTGAGAAGAAAAAAAGAAGAAGAAGAAGAAGTTGACTATGGAATATATTGAAAAGTTTTTTTCTTCGAAGTCTGCTCCTGGCAGACTTTTTCTTTTCTTTTCTTTTTTCTTAGACGGAGTAGAGAAGGAGAGAGAAAAATAGACACCTACAGACCTGCTTTGTCACTTGTGAAGTGGGGTACCTGTAGGTGGCGAACCAGGGGCTCAAATCTGGATCCTTGCGCTTATTACTATGTGTGTTTAACCGGATGTGCCACCACCCGGCCCATGAATATATTAAAAACTTAAAAGCTGTTTAAACTATAAATATATTGATTTACAACAACAAGAGATAATAAAAATACTTCTTTTTATTTTTGGTAAGGGGGTAAGTTTGAAAGAGACTCTAGTATACCATATTAAATTATATACAGAATTTCATGGCGAAATTCACTTTTTTTTACTTAAGCTCTGCTGTATATACAAAGATACTATTCTAAAATGAAAAATATAAGGTTATGTTTTGAAAGAATCTCCTCAGGGAAAAGTTGAAAATGGCATTACTTCATTATCAAAAATGGCCTCTATAATAGTGTACTATTAATCACATTTGCTTCCTATCTAGGCCTGCAGTCCCACTGCAATTATATAAGGTTTTTATTATCTTCAAATATATTTAATCAAAATGACCTGTCTTTAGGGTGTAACTGGTTGTAGGCTACTCTGATAAGCTCTTACAATATTATTGACCAAAATTCTCAGTGTTTCCCTTTGAAAGAATATCTACACATCACTAAAAGTCTTATAGTATAGAAATGCTTGAAACGCATGACTACTTGACACATGAATAGATGAATGCAATTTTGAAATAGAAAATGATTTGAGGCAACCATCAAATAAGTATGTGAAGTTTGTCTTCCCATAAGCTGGTATATATAGTGTAGGTATCCCCCAATGTCATACCATGAAAGAAACACCTCAAAGGAGTTAGCTGCAAATTGTTTAATGAAGAGATCCTTTTTGAACTGGAGAATGCAAACTAATAAGGAAGACTGAGTGAGTTATCTATTTAAATTAGCAGGGAAATATTATCACTCTTACTCCACCAGGGGCTAGGGAAAGAAAAGGTTTGATGTACCTAGAAGTTTATCCAGGTAACCAAAGAATGAAAGGAGAAATAATTTATAATTTAAAATGTAAGTGGGAATATGGGAAACTTTTGCTTTGGACTTTTATAAAACACCAGATACAAAGTCCATAAATTCCCTTTTATATAAATTTCAGATTAAAACCTAAGCATTAAAAGCCTAACTAGTCTAAAGACAACGTCAGCATTCTTGGTGATCTTCACCCACTAATCAAGATATGTTTTCACACTGGAATCAAGAGTTTCTATTAACTAAAGATTATGTGTAAAACAGTAATTATGATAATGAATGATTCAGATCAAATTTAATTTGTTGCTTAGCAGGAACTTCATATATGCATGTTTCATGGCTCTCAGTTAACTAGAAAGAAAAAGAGAGAGAGAGAGGTTGAGAGAGAGGGAAAGGGAGAGGGAGAGGGAGGGAGGGAGGGAGGGAGGGAGAGAGAGAGAGAGAGAGAGAGAGAGAGAGAGAGAGAAACATGAGAGAGATCCAAAGCACCAAAGTTTCATCTGGCAGCTATAGCTTCCCTCTTCTTGTGTTGGGGCTCGAACTTGGGCTAGGGCCTACTCAGTAAGCTGTCTTTCTTTCCTGAGATATATAGATATTTAGTAGTTTGTGAGTTGATAAAAACTAGTAAGAACAAGTAAAACATCCAATTGTCTTTAATATTCTACAAAATAATCCTTAAAATGCTATCCTTTATACGCTCATCAAAAGTGACTTTGTATGTGCACAGATCATTAAAAATATCTAACCTAGAATTATCCTCACTAAAAGTTAAAAAATTCATCAATAAAATTATGGATTAAGTCATTTGTGACTTTTTAAACACTCATGTATGATTAAAGTACTTCATTCTTTTATTGAGCTATTGAACAGGACACTATGCCTCAGTCTACCACATTAATAAAATCACAAGACATCTAATCCTTGTCAAATATTATCAATACTGCTTAGAATGTCAGTATGTTTCTCTTTAATAAGAGTGAACTGCATGGTGAACCTCTACTTTTTAATCTAGATGACAGCCAAAGGTTCTGAGATCTATGAACTTTTGACAAGATTTATAAAGTTCAGTTGTCATCTAGAACAATTGGTATGGCTTTGGTTCAAAATCAATTACTAAGGGGATTTTTTTATCAGGCTGCAATACCTCCCAAATGTTCTCTCTGTCAGCATGGAATTAAAATAGAGTTCCAACAAGCATCATACTTCACAATCATATTACAACTAGTAAATTATGTGAAGTTATAGCTGGGGGGACGTGAATGCATATGCATCTGTCTATAACTTCTCTGTCTTGGAAAAATTTATGGTAGCACTGTTTTGACTAAGCAACACTATTACATAGGTCTTACTTATATTCTTCAAACCTCATTTTACTAAAATATTTGTTGTTTATCATTTACTGAGAAATCATTAGATGAGAGATGGAATGGTGTTATTAGACTAAATATATGATTTAAGAGCATACATTGTTGGAATATTCTCTCTCTGAAGAGATATGCTACTAAAACATTCTTTCCTTCTGCAAAGCGTTCTTCACTAAATCAAAAGCATCACTTGGTAATTACTCCTCCAGTCACTAAAGTGTCAGGTATATATCTTGTGCTCATTGTATCTTCAGTAGAATATGCATCAAGCAGCTTATGCAAAGCTGAAAACATAGACCTAGCATTGCTACACCATCATGCCTGATTGTGCTCCTGAAGCAAACTATAAATGCATCCTCAGTAGTAATAAACTGCTCTTCAGATTCCACAACATAAAACTGAAGAAATCTTAAATCGTAAGCCTGGAACCATACTAAAGATTTTCCTCAGATGTAGAGTTTTAATTCACCCTTAGATTTTTCTGTTTGCTAGAAAGCAAAAATTTTATTTATATATTTTAAGAAGAGGTTAATGGTTTATAGTACAGTTTATAGTACAGTTGTTGACCCATGGATACAATTTCCTATCTGATCAAGATAAGTGTCTCTAAAACACTCACCTCACACCCCCCAAATTCAGTCCATCACTGTGTATCAAAACCTGAAAGTCCCCCTCCCCCCATCCCCTTCTTTCCTCAGAGTTCTTTGGCTTTGGTGCAGTAAACCGGGCTATTCTATTATTTTTTATTGGGGGGGGGGATTAATGATTTATAGTGAATGCAGTTTTTGATACATGTGTGATTTTTCTCAGTTTTCTGCAAGTCATTCTGACACCCAGCCTAGATCCTCCTCCACCATCTTGCATGTGAACCTGAAAGCTCCCCGCTCCGCCCCCTTCCCGAGTCCTGTACTTAGGTGCAATGTACCAAACACAGTCCAAGTTCTACTTTGTGTTTCCTTTTTCTGTTTTTTTTTAAAATAATTTTACTTGTTTTAATGTTACAAGACTGTAAGATTACAATGTACAGTTCCACTCCCATTTCCGTTATTATTTCTCAACTTCCGTCCTTGAGTGAGATCATCTTATATTCTTCCTTTTCTTTTTAGCTTATCTTACTTAACATCATTCCTTTACACTCCCTCCAAGATGAGGTGATGAAGATGAATTCATCATTTTAATAGCTGAGTAGTCTTCCATTGTGTACATATACCACAACTTTCTTAGCCACTCAGCTGTTATTGTTAGACACCTAGTTTGCTTCCAGTTTTGGTTATTACAGATTATGCTCCTATGAACTTAGGTATAAGCAGATCTTTTGGATGATTCTATTTGATTCTATAGGATATACTCCCAGGAGAGGAATTGCCAAGTCATAGGGTAGGTTCATTTCTAGCTTCCTGAGAGTTTTCCAGACTGCTTTCCACAGGGTTGGGACATTCCCAGGAATAGGAGGTTGCAGGAGGGTTGCTTTACCCCTGCAACCTCTCTTAACACTTGTTACTATCTCTTCTGATATATGGTATTGTCACAGAAGTGAAGTGGTAGCTTAGCCATTTCCAGTGTCAATTTATGCTTCCTCTTAAAATCTGCTTGCTTTGTTGGGGTGAGTGGTTGACACTGCAAGTCATTTTTAAGGAGTGGGAGTTAGAAATAACAACTGCTAAATATGCTTCTCTTATATAAAAAAAGAGTTTTAAAGTTGGCATCTAGATGAATAAACATAGAAGTTCAACATGACACTGATAATATATTTTGGATTTATATGGGTTATTTTGGTAAATAGTCATCACTACCATAATAGGTGCTAAATAATACATCACTAACTACCTATAGTAACATACTTTTGAGAGTGTGTTGTTTAGCTGGGTGTCTAAGAAACCCTAACATGCAAACCCATATATACAAATCAAAATAGTTTTCATTGGTTTAATTACAAAGATCACTATAAATAAGCATAATTACAAAGATCACTATAAATAAGCATGTTTGAAAAATTTTTTTAAAAAAAACTTCTACTGCGTATGGTTATGTCTTCACTTTGTGTGTCATCTGAATATCCACAAAAATTGAAATTCTAGTTTTTCTTTTTCTCCTTTTAGGCTATTTAAATTTTCTTTGCATCTCTTTATTGAGCAGACATTTTATTTTGTACTAAGCTTTCTTTGTTTCCTCACTATTTCAATACCCAAGTATCTTGTGCCTCATAGCTGCAGTGTCAGTGGGCTATCAATATTGTAAGCTGGTGATATTACTGTCTTACCATCTAGTACTACATCTAAATCATAGGTAAAATGATTTTGGGTAACATGGATTATGTCGTCATCATCATCATTATTATTATTAGGGATTGATATTAAATTGGTCTTTGCTGTTTACCTGGGGCACGTGTTGGATAAAGATCTAGTATTCTCATGAGATACAGTCCTAGGTTCTAGTATTCAAGTGCCTAACAATATGTAGTAAGGGATGATGGGGGCCATCCCATTCCAGCCTCTTGAGTTATCTCAATGACAGATGTAAATCAACCTGTGATCATGTTGTGTGAGATGATTAGTACTGATTGTGAAAATGGCCACATTTAAGTTTGATGCACATAGAAACTGCCAAAATAGTTAAAAGCAGGAATCAAAAATTTGACTCAGTTGAGTTCAACTTAAATGGCAGCATTTAGTGACCTTTGTTGGAACTGGAAAACAAGTTGCAAATAAACTGGCCATCTAGTCTGTTTGTGATTGAACAGATTTACTGTATTTTTAAACTACCTGTTACATGTCCTTAGAGACCAGGGTAGAGAACTATTTCCTTAATTTCTTTAACAGCATATTTGATAAAAACCATCCATATAATCTTTGTTAATTCAAGAATTTGTATTTTCATTTTCAGTATTAGTTTATTCTATAGATGTTGAAAATTATGTATCCTAATAACTTTAGTAAAATGAAGTTTTCAGAAGTACCTCTAATAGTTTCAAAATTAGTATGTAGTGTTTTATTTTTCCATTTACACATTTACAGTTTTTGTTCATTCTAATTTATGGTGCCAAACCTAGATGTATAAAAAAATTTTTCTACATGTTGTATCCAAATGGACAACAGCAACTGCAGTCTTGTGAAGAACTTGTAAAGATCTTTTTCTTTCGGTGCCAAGTGATTGTGCATGTGGTTAAGTGCTCACATTACAGTGTGCAAGGACCCAGTTTCAAGCCCTTGGTCCCCCACCTCTAGGGGGAAGGTTTCACAAGGAAGAAAGCAGGGCTGCAAGAGTCTCTTTGTCTCTTTCTACCTCTTCCTACCCTATCAATTTCTCTCTGTTTCTATCCAATAGTAAGTAAATAAATACAAATTTAAAAGAAATTTTTCAAAAATCTAAATGATAATTGGAAAAGTTTTTTACTATGAATTAGAATACATTATGAGTTTCCATTTTTAAATGCAAAAATAGCTTTCAGAGTAGCATTAGCTAAGATTAAAAGGAAAAGTATTACTGCTTTTCTAAGTGTTAACATATTCAGTGTTTTCCTTTCTTAACAAGAATAGCAGGACAGATGTTAATTGTGATACAAAGACTGGGCTTGTCAAGGCACCTGAAATTCTTGGTCTTTGTGCCCTATGACCCTTTGGTTAGATTTGAAGACTGGCTAAAGTAGGAGAATATAAAAATGAATTTCCAATATTAATTGCAAGTAGTTTTCATATCCCACACCTCATACCTTTTCAGAACATTTGACTTTAGATTATCTTTAGAAATGGACTATAAACCATTCTTTGTGAAGAAATCTACCCTATATTTAATCATCTTTATATGCTTACATTTTGTATGTTAAATTAAGAATTTCAGAATAGTGAGGGAGGTGTGTGTGTGTGTGTGTTCGCGTGTGCGCACACGCACACGCACGTGTGTCTATGTAAGGAGAAAAGAGAATCCAAAATAACAGTGTGATTAATGACATAAACATTAAGACTACAAAGAAAATAACTGTGTCACTGAAGAAAGAAATAGTTGTTGGGTTTCATTTTAAGGAATTAAAAAAGTTTTATTTCTTTGACTTTTGCTTTCAAAGTAAAGAGTTTATGAACACTGTGAAGACTCTTCAGATAACATTATTTTTATTTCGTCTTCTCTTTATTGCATTTATATTGTTATAGGACATATATTTCTTGAAATGTACAGTGGCAACTCAGCTAAAGTAGATCTTTTATAAGTATTTTTTTCTATTGTAGTTATTATTGTTGTAGGTGTTGTTGGATAGGACAGAGAGAAATGGAGAGGGGAGGGGGAGACAGAGGGGGGGAGAGAAAGATAGACACCTGTAGACCTGCTTCACCGCCTGTGAAGCGACTCCTCTGCAGGTGAGATGCTGGGGGCTCAAACCGGGATCCTTACATCGGTCCTTGTGCCTTGCGCCACATGCGCTTAACCCGCTGTGCTACACCTGACTCCCCGATTAAATAGATTTTAGAATGAATTCTTAAGAAGACAAAATTCAGGTATAGTCAAAACTACCCTTGAAGTAAATACACTCAGCATTTCAAGTTGCTCAAGTAATTAAAAGATGGAGGAATCTGGGGCAACAGGCATTCATGCCATCCACAGACAAGTGCCCATGTAGGAGGAATAACTAGCAGCATCGCCTAAATTATTTCACTTCGGGTTTCCCTGACTTAAACAAGTTAGAATGCTCCTATTTGGAATTGTTTGTTGGGTTACAGATTTTTTGGGGGGAATGCTGTTGCCATTAATCTAGATGTAAACAAATTGAGTATTCCTAGAACCTAATAAGGAGTCTAAAAACCATATGAAACAGGAATATTCTACTTTAGGATATTTGGGACAAACCAATATCATTCTAGTTCACTATCTCAGTCCAGCAAAGGTAGTTAAGTTGTTTCACTTAAATGCACATATATGATGGAAATTGATTTATAAAACAGTAGCTACTTTCTGGCCACAATTTTCCCTGGATTTTCTCTTCTTTTTCTTTTTCGTTATTATTATATTCATTTACTTATTGGATAGAGACGGGGGGTGATAGAGAGGGAGAAAGAAATAGAATCACCTGCAGCACTGCTTCACCACTTGCAAAACTTTCCTCCTGCATGTGGGAGACCAGGGGCTTGAACCTGGGTCCTTGTGCATTGTAACATGTATGCTCAACCAGCCGCAGTACCACAGAGGACCATAAGAGACTTCAGTGGGTAAAATAATAGAATGATGAACCATGGAATACTGCATGCTACCTGTATGTCTTGGTTTCCCCTTTTGACTCTGAGAGAGTACAGTTGTGAGTCATAATATGTACCATCTCCTCTACTCTATATACTTTTCTCTCCTTCACTAAGTGCAAAAGACAGATATGTTGGTAAGTATTGTAGCTATGAATAGATGTTTTAAAAAAATGTCTGACAAAGAGACCTGGGTAGATTGCTTAGCTTATTTTTTTTAGACTTTCTTTTTCTTTCTTTTTAAAAATATTTGTTTATTTATTTATTCCCTTTTGTTGCCCTTGTTGGTTTTTTTATTGTTGAAGTTATTGATGTCATCGTTGTTGGATAGGACAGAGAGAAATGGAGAGAGGAGGGGAAGACAGAGAAGGGGAGAGAAAGATAGACACCTGCAGACCTGCTTCACTGCCTGTGAAGCAACTCCCCTGCAGGTGGGGAGCCGGGGGCTCGAACCAGGATCCTTACTCAGGTCCTTGAGTGATTGCTTAGCTTATTAAAGCACAGAAGTTGCATGCCTGAGGCCCGAGAGGCTAAATGCTTAGCCCCTGGGAACTTCCTATGTCAGAGCTGATAAGTATTCTGGTCTCCCCCCTCACCCCACCATTCCCCGCATCTTGATAAATCAACAACTCTTTTAAAATAAGAACTTTCTGAAAGAGGTGGTAGAGAATATTTCTCTCAGTCTCATCATGTGTACACAGTAACATAAGGTCTAGAGAAATAAAGCAACACACCAAATATCACACAGTTCCCTAAAGCTCTGAATTAACAACATCACTGCATGCCCCTGCTTCTTTGTTGTTGATAGAATACATTAACTTTAGATATATAAAGTTATATGGAACTTTTCAGACAAATAACAGTCAAAGTAATTTGCTGGAACTAAAACTGCCCTCAAGAAATAATAGATGAAATTTTATAAAAGGAAAACAGAATGTACTTTCCCAGCTCAAGTAAATAAATTAATAAAGTAAGGGAACAAGAAAAGTCAAATAGAGACAAACCTCTGGTCTTGAACTTCAAAACTGAAATTGTCAGAGAAGTTCACAAGGTAGGCTGTGGGTTGTGGAAGAGATTGAAGGGATTTCAGAAGAGTGATATTGATGGTTCAGTGGTGAGTGGGATTTGGTAACACATTTTGAAGATCTGAGAAACTGCTAAAGCATTTATAATACTGTTAGCATAGTTACCTTAAAAAAATAACTACTATACTAAATAAAAAAACAAAGTCTAAGTACAGACAGAGCCATTAAAATCTCTCACTTGGATAGTGAGTTTGGTTTGTCATGACCCTGGTTACAGCTAGCTCCCACTTTACATAAGGAAGTTTCAGTGCTATGGTGTCTTTTGCATAGTCTTTCTCTTTCTCTTTCTGTCTGACAAAAAAAATCAGTCTGCAGTGATGAATCCCCAATGATGAAAAATAGACAAATAAAATAAAATGCAGTCACCAAATATTCCATAGAGAAAAAAAATCTGCAAAGGTAATTAATGTTAACAGTGGATAGATGATGCAGAGGAAAAAACTGATTTTAAGATGAATTATTAAAGAAAATTAAATTTCTGAAGCAAACAGAATAAGTAACTTTATTAGCACATAGATATGTTGTCTATAAGCTGAAGTTCCTAAAATCCCATGTAGTGAATTAAAGAAACAATCTATTCCACTAGAAAGATTTCACGTTAGGCCAAGTAGTGGCACACCTTGCTGAGTGCATCTGTTACAATGCACAAGGACCTCACTTCAAGCCTCTTGTCCCCACCTACAATGGGGGAAAGCTTCATGAGTGGTGAAGCAATGCTGCAGGTGTTTCTCTCTCTGTCTCTCTCTCTCCCTCTCTACCCCCCCCCCCCCAGCCTCCATTCCTCTCAATTTCTGGCTGTCTCTATCCAATGAATAAAAGATTAGGGAAGAAAGATTCCACATGACTCATGACTCAAGTTTTGGATAATAAGATCTCTGTACTGTAAACTCCATGTTGGAAGGTACTGCGGAGAACTGAGAATTTGAACAGTGGACATATTGTGATATAGACATGCACCCAGATATTGTGATGTAAAGTCATAAGCCTGAAGCTATTAGATATCTTTTCTGTTGTAAACCTGTTACCTTAGTAAAAATGAATACAAAAAATGATGACACTAATTATACTTTACAAAGCTCTAGTTGTTTATTTACCCTAGATATTTTTCTTCTGTATAAGAAGTACTTGCCACTCCATTCCATGGCTGGATTTTGTGGATTTTGCAAGCAGACAATCAGAGTTCAGAAGAATAGTATAGAGAGTAGAAGGATGAGCACTGATCTTTGTTTTTTTACAAATATTTTTATTATTTATTTATTCCCTTTTGTTGCCCTTGTTGTTTTATTATTGTAGTTATTGGTGTTATTGATCTCACTGTTGTTGGATAGGACAGAGAGAAATGGAGAGAGGAGGGGAAGACAGGAGGAGAGAAAGATAGACACCTGCAGACCTGCTTCACCGCCTGGTAAGTGATTCCCTTGCAGGTGGGGAGCCGGGGGCTTGAACCAGGATCCTTATGCTGGCCCTTGCACTTTGCGCCACCTGCGCTTAACCGCTGCACTACCACCCAAGACTCCTTGATCTTTGTTTTTGTAACAATCTATTTCCCACTGTCACAGATTATGGTTTAAATGTATTTATGACATCGCTGGGCTTGTGATATGTTATCTTTAGCCAACAAAAGAAAACAGATCTGGGAGTCCAAACAAAAATTAAGAATAGAGATAACATTTGTGTCTAATTAAACGATGTCAGTCTAGTTCATATTTAGAGCTTACAGTTAAGTGTTATATTTCCATTTAGTGAGTAATCCAGCACTAAGAAAAATACAAGAATGTCTTAGTTTTTTCTTATTGCAGAATTTTCTTGGAAGTATGAATCTTATGGATAACCATTGTGGATCTCCATTTAATATGTTGTATGCATTTTTTATAAAAATGTAGTATTGCTATTACATATATTTTAAAATAGGAATACATGACTGGGAGGTTATTTTTATTGTATGCTTTATTATTAAAGTTAATGCTTCGGGTTACTATTAATGAATACAAGTATTTTTGAAAGATACTGAGAAAAAAAAATCACAGAATTAGATTAAGCATGTGATCTTGTGTCCATGGAGTTGGACTGAATTAGAATGAAATAGTCCTGAAGCAGAGGTTCATTACAATCGTAATGAAGTAAAATTGGCAAATCACTCCCATATCTATTCAGAAATCTGACTTATTCCTTATTCAAAAAAATTATAGCTTGTTTTTTTTCCTGGTAATATGTCTCAAGTATATTATTTCTCTCATTACTCTATCAAATCTCTGTCCGGTTTCTGGTTATTTCACATTCAGAAACCTCTAGTAGCCTTGTTTTCACCAATCTCCTGCTTCTCACATTTTCAACTAGCCTGTTCTAAACACCATCACAACAAAACTATATTCTTCCTTTATCTTAATTATCCCTTCTAACGGTTTAAACTGGGATATAGATGGGTGAGACTTAAATAATCAACAATTCTTTCCTACTTACTTTCAGGTCACCTCTGGGGTGTTCTTTTGACTGCATATTCCCAAACATTTCACATTCTCAAGTTGTAAGTAATTTGAGACTGTCATCTCTGTCTTCTACATTATTTTATAAACATTCATCAATAATAACAGGACAATTCCACAAATGCATAATCGATTTTAACTCATGACATACACCAGTGTGAAACACTAATGACATTATGAATTTGTTAAATTTGAATTTAAGAATAATTTATAATATAGACAGAGAGCAAGGCAGAAAGACACCTGCAGACCTATTCACTGCTCATGAAACAATCCCTGTACAGGTAGGGAGCCGGGGCTCAAACCTGGGTCTTTGTGCATGGTAATAGGTGTGTCTAAGTGGGTGTGCCACCACTATTTCCCACTGTGCTACTCTTTACTTTGATTTGGTGAGCTCCCCTCCTTTAGGAAGAGCAATATGTATGGCAACTGGACACAGACCTTTGAGAAGCAAAAGAAATTCATTTGTCCTGAAATAAGTTGCAAACAAATCTTTGTGTGAATCAAGCAGACTACTTAATTAACTCTTTTGAAAATATTACCCAGGTGTAAAGTATCTCTCAATAAACTATGTAAATCAATAAAAGACATTTTTAGGAGAGACAGCAAACCATGGATGGATAGACTTTAGACTTTCTGAGCACTAATATTTGGATGTCTGTTAATGCATCCCTACAATTGTGTAATATTGGATATAATACGTGATTCATTATAAAGCTGTTGTGCATATCAACTTCAATTAGATCAATGTTATCTGATAATTAGTCATAAGCATTATGTAAATAAAATGACACATAAAGATGCAATACATCCAAATTCTTCTTAGGACCTGTGAAAACTAGAATAAACATTTATTTATTCCTGTTTGCATCTTTAATCTCTCTAAATCTATTTTTTTTTCACAATGCCTGGAACTCATTTGGTATCCTCTCACATCCAATAATTAGCCCTTTAGTTACTTATTAAAGATCAATGTTAAAAACATAAATAAAATATCACTGACCCTTCAAAGAGCCCATTAGGTATCAAAAGTGCACACAGGATACTTTATAATTAGATGTTGCATGAAATTCATCAGTCAGTTTTTAATCTTCTTAGTTTATACTCATCAAAGCCAGAAGTACTTTGCCCCTGCAAAATATTTCTTAAGGCACCAAACAAAAAATGCTAACCAAATCACTAACACTTATTACTTTTATCCTCGGCTTTTGTAGTTACAGAACCAATATAAGGAATTTTTTCAGACATAAGTAATACTTGCTCAGATTTGTTTGAGATTCAAAGCATTCACACAACTTAGATTCAGGAGGACCTTGAAAGCATCCAAAGAAAAATATTCTGAAAGTCAGAAGTCCCTTAGAAGTAGGATATTATCATTTATACTAAATGAAACAACCTCTGAGGTAGTACATTAACATATACCTGTTTCAATTTTTTTATATGAAATACCGAAAATTTACAATGTGGTGCTATGATCAAAACTCCTTATGTGTAAGGAGGTTTCCTGGGCTGTTCTCTATTCCTACTGAGCACTCAAATAACCTGTGTGAGAGTTGACGTCTGTATGTCTTAAGGGCAGTGGAGTGGTTTATATTCTTTCCAATTGATCCATGTTAACTGAGAATGGGTTTTCTGCCTGGATTGAGGACAGTCACTGAGTGTGACGAGTGACTGACAGCAGCAGCACAAGTAAGCACTTCAGTGTTTCAATATGATTTCTACAGTCAAGATGTGATTTTTTTCCCCCCTTAGACAAAGAGATAGAATTGAACATTAAAGGAATATCACAGCATATTTTCTTGGATACTGGACCTAAAAACTGAATGTACCCTGCTATACTTTAAAAGAAGGAATTCTTAACCCATCTTTAAAGATTAGTAATATTTTAAGTTTTCAGTTAACCATTTTTTCTAGCAACACATCTTATAAAATATTTTACTCATTTTTAAAATGATACAATTGAAAATCATTCCCTGTGGGCTGGAGAGATAGCATAGTGGTTATACAAAAAGCCTTTCATTCCTGAGGACCAATGGCCCCAGGTTCAACCCCCATCACCAACATAAGCCAGAGCTGAGCAGTGCCCTGGTAAAAGAAAAAATAAATCTATGTAATTTCACTATTTTTATAATGATATATTTGAGTCAAAGCCCTTAGTCATAATTGTTCATGTGAATGTAATTCCTAGATATGCATATTTAACAGTGATTCTAATTTATACTATAATATAGAAAAACTATATTAAACAGTTTTTAAAAGAAATAACCAGCTATAAGTTTTCAGGAACTAGTGAGTCTATGAACACAACAATTCAAGTATATAATTTAAACTTATCCCACTTTCCCTCACCACCTCCCATCTCTCAGCACTGTTGCCCCAAGGAATATATGTTCAGAGTTTTTCAGGCTCCTTTTCCCTTGAGAGACTTGTAGCAGGCTAAGGAGACTGTCTTTAGCTGATGAAAGACACCATGATTCATGATGTTCTCTATCGTCTTTCCCTGTGGCTAATACATGGAATAGGCTTTTAATAAAATGTTCCAGGGTCCCTTTTTAACCCTTATCAAGCAGCAGAAGTCTTCTTTTTGGTCCATAAAGAAGTGTGTACTTGTATATGTGCATTTGTGTATCTAGTGGAAGCCATGTGTGCCTGTAAGTGTACACAGTGAAGCTTAACAGACAAAGATTTTTCTAAAATGACTGGGACAACACCATAGTCACAATGACCTTTCCTCAGTTTAGCCACAATCTACTGAAACAAACAGGTATTTCAAGTATTTGGAAAGCTTTGCATTTCCAAAAGGGGGGTGGTGGTGGGGAGGGTGGGAAGGCATAACTTTGCAAACATCTACAATGAAAAACATCTGGTAGCTGTTCTGAATATAAGCGTTTTATTAAACTCTTAAGATGCATTGTTTCAATGCTAATTAAATGAACTTAACCCAATTAGAGGATTAAAAACACTTTGTAAGTGCTCCATAGCGGGGCTGCCTGAGAAACATTACACTCCATCACTTCTTCCTCTTACACGCCCCTTGCACATGCCATGAATCCTATGGAGGGCTGCTTAACGCTTACTTTGATAGTTACGCCCTGTTTTTTTCTTTGCTCTTTAGAATCCGCTTGTCCGATAGATAGCTTGGCACTAGTTGCTTATTCAGGATGCTTGCTAATTCACCACATAATTACTCATAGGGACCCATTTTCAGAACTGAAAAATAGAAATGGGGATATCTTCTGTTTCCTGCTGATACAGTGACATATTTAGAAGCAGTTGTCTACACAAGTGTCTGCCTCAGCATGTCCTGCAGCAACATTCAGCCCCAGAAGCACTTGCCCATGCTGCATATTTACCATGTTTCACACAGTCCTGCTCTCTGCCAGCACCTACTGTGCTTCAGCTAGAGCCCACTGGACAGATTTGCTGCCAGAGCTTGTTTGTTTTTCCATGTTATCCTTTGGGTAGGTAGAAGGGGGGAGGGAATGTGATAAACAAAAACTATCCGGACCTTAAAAGAAATGATAAAGGACAAAATAACTTTCAGGAAAAAAAAAAAAAAAGAAGAAGAAGCCTGTAATATTCTTCTTCATAGTAAACTATAGAGCTCAATAGCCTTCAAGTTTTATTTTAGACTGGGTTAGGGGAACAGTCTGTACTTAGTTACACAAGTCTGTATGAGACCAATGTCTGTGGTATCTTATGTGTTCAAGTAGAAAAGGCCTGCTTATGTCATATCCATGCTGCCATACAATAGTTCCTGAACTGACGACTGTATTTTAAGTAAGATGATATTGCCAGCAAAAGAACTTGATTAACTTTCAGGCAGAAGTTGAAAAACAATATCAGGAGAGAAAACACAAATAGAACCTGAACTGGAGTTGATGTATTGCACCAAAGTAAAAGGCTCTGGGGTGGGTAGATGGGGGGAGTACAGCTCCAAAAAGGATGACAGAGGACCTAGTGGGGCCTATATTGTTATGTGTAAAACTGGGAAATGTTATGCATGTACAGACTACTGTATTTACTGTCAAATGTAAAACATTAATCCCCCAATAAAGAAAAAATATATAAAAAGAATTTGATTCATACCTTGTTCATTTTTTCAAATAGATTTCTGTTCTGGGATATTTTATTTAGCCAGAACAATTTCCACCATTTCCTAGTTTGAAAGATCTTGATTAGATATTGTTGAATAAGCTTCAGAAAAGGATGGGCAGGGGCTTGGGAAGAGAGCATAATGACTATGCAAACATTTCATGGCTAAGACTCTGAGGTCCTAAATTCAGTCCCTAGCACCACCATAAGCTAAAGCTAAGCAGTGTTCTGGTTTCTCTTTCCCTCTCTCTCTATTTTTCTCTGTATCTTTCTCATTAAAAATAAATAAAATATTAGAAGTGTTGCAAAAAGGAAAGCTCTCGTGTTTATGGAGACTTGGGGCTTCCCGGCAATCTGCTAAAACTTTTAACAAAGAAAACAATGGACACAAACTCTAAGCACTGCTCAGAGAGAGAAAGAGAGAAAGAGAGAGAGAGAGACAGTGTGTGTGTGTGTGTGTGTTCAATTTCCTGGAACATATTTAGTAATTTAAAACATTTTTTACATGAAAAAAATAAGGTCAGTAAGCATTCATGGTTCTAGACAACTTGGAAGAGTTTACAAATTAAAGTAGTGTGATATTTGATTGTCACTGAGGAAAGTATAGCCTTGGCAAATCCCTTCCTGAAAAGGATTAAGCTTAGCCAACACAAATTTAAAATAGTTTTGTGGAGACTTTCTGACTCCAAACTATAAGAGTGCCAGAAGAAAAGTAGCTTGTTACAATAAATCTCTTTATCTGGCTTATCATTTACTGGAATTTATCATTAGGCATCTCTGTGTACACTAAGAAACAGTCATCTAAGTGATTCACAATTGTCTAAGAATGTGGCTAAATGCATTTAAAATTAACATAAAATGTTTTATGACTCACTGGGAAAAAAAACATATTTGAACTGATGGTCAACCTAAATGAGTTGTCAGGTGGTTTTTTTATTCAGCATATTTCTACTGACTTCTTAGCTATTTCTGATTACAGAATAATCATAGATAGCAGCAAGAACAAGACTGTACCCTCATGAGAATTGTTGTTCACTGGCAATAAATAGATTAAAAAGCCAGAATTTCTCCATATAGAAACCTAGGAGCAACAAGTTCCTAAGCAAGAAATCTGAGGAGTTTCACCTGAGAAACAACATGTTCATGTCATTTCTATTTACCTGGGGAGAAGACTTTAGAATGGCTTCATGAAAAAGGAGAGGAAATGTAGAAGAGATGATTCCATAGTGCCTGTTTGGCACTGCAGTAAAATAACCAAACACTTAAAATAATTACAGGTGGTGATAAATGCTATAAAGCAAAGGAAGAGTGTGCAGTGAGAGACAGAATAATAGAGAATCAAAGTTGCCAGCAGGTGTTTTCTAAAAAGCAAAGAGATGGCTGTTCTCAGTGTTTCCACTAAGACGTTTATTCAAAGACCACTCCACGCCTCCTTGGCTCACTTAGGAGAGAAGTGCCTTCCAAATTGCTGAGGCATTGAGGACGGCTAAGTAACTCCACTATGAAGTGATACTGCTGTGCTCATTCAAGGGAGACGAAGGGGACCAGAAACAAAAAGACTAAAATTTTGTGAGAGGTAGAAAACACCATGTTATAAAGAGGTCTTTAATCAACTCTTGGCAAGCCCCTGTGGTGGCTTGTCCACAACTATCTCCATTTTGTCAAAAGTGAATGGTGACAAACCATTTTATTAATGCAATTTGAAGAGTTCTATCATAATTACTGAATCAATAGAAACCACTAGTCGTCTATTGATGTATCACTTTATTACTTAATTCATTCATTCAGTATACACTGAGTGTGCAGACCCCACTGCTGGGTACTATGGAAACAAAGACCATCAAGGTAATTGCAGTCTCATGAATGGAGTGTACAAGTCAAGAGATAGGTGCAAGTCAATGAGAGAAGCATACTCCTGTGCTAAAAGACACAAAAATTTGACTTCTCAGGGGACAGTAATCAAGGATCATTTCCTGGAGTATGTAATTCCTGCCATTAGTTCTTTGCAAATAGCATGTTGGAGAAAAGGGAATAAGAGCAGTTGCAGTAGAAAATCACACCTTCTTCAGCACAAGTCTAAAGATAAATAAATATATGTATATATATGAACAAATATGTACTTATTAACTATGCTTTTTCAAAGCTAAGCACGGATGTGTTTTTCTTTTTCATCACTCACTGAGATGACAAGCTCATTTTAATGCAGTTCAAGTTTTACTTGCCTAGCATTTATAGCATTATTTGCTGTCTTACATTGATGCTGACAGATGCTTGGTTTATATTTAACCTAAAGGTGGCATTTACAATCGCAAGATTCTTAATTATGGTGGAATTGAAAACATACAGGATCTCCATTACAGGGAAGACTTTCTTGGTGGCACATGCTTCTATTTAAAATACAAGGTAAATTACAAAAAAAAAAAAAAAATGGACACATATCAGGTATTATTATCTTAGATAGAGAAATAAGTATATATATTGAATAGTATGTGTGTTAGTTTTTAGTTTTCAGAAACCAGAACAGTGTATTAGTGTCTGAATACCTGTCAAAGGCTAAGATGGAGATTTTATTTTTAACCTGGCCCCAAATACTAACTGCAGGAGACATCAAAAATCTGCAGTGTGGACTCAGCGGCTGCACCAACACAGTTCAACTTTTTTAGTCCGCTCTTGCCTCGCTCCGTTTTCCTCCACAACCATGTCTGACAAACCCGATGTGGCTGAGACTGAGAAATTCGATAAATCAAAATTGAAGAAGACAGAAACGCAAGAGAAAAACCCCCTGCCTTCAAAAGAAATGATTGAGCAGGAGAAGCAAGCTGGTGAAACATAATGAGGCAGGCGTCGCCAGTTGCACACTGTATATTCCACAAGCATTGCCATCTTATTTGACTTCTTTTAGCTGTTTAACTTTGTAAGAAGCAAAGAGGTTGGATAAAGCACTGCTTGGGTTTCACATCCAAGAACTACTGACAATGATGGTCGAGCCTGCCTCTCCCACCCCTTGACTGTAAAAGAACTTGCATGATGGTGGAGGAGGAAGCTGGGTGGGAGACCACGTGAAATCTAGAGTTAAAATCCAGTTGGTCTAAAGTGGCCTGCAGGTTCCTGGAAGATGGCAGACTGAGAAGCTGCTAGTGGCTTGAGCTCTGACCACATCTTTTGAAAACGGTAGGATTTTCTGCCTTTAGTAAGCCAGTCAATAAGGGGTCCTAGCGGTGACACCAAGGAGGTGAATATAACTTAATTTGGGTTAAGAAATAGAGTAGAAAAAAAGGGAAAATAATTTTTTTCCTTTTAATTGCTAACCCCCCCCTCCCTCCTCCCCCCCATAACCAGTCCCTGGGGACCAGCTCCTAGCAGTCTCTCCTGCTGAGCTTCTGTCTTTATCAAATTCCTATCCCACCAGGGAGTATCATTCCTTCTAAGTCTATACCCTTCTGAAACCTCTGGCTCTTTTTTCTTTCTAAGTAGCCAACCCCCTCCACCTCACCCCGCATAGCTAAATAAATAATTAAAAATAAATAAATAAATAAATAAAATAACTCTTTCCTTTCACTGCTATTTTATGACTGTTCCTTTTCTTATATTTTTCATTTTTCTCTCTCTCTTTCTTTTTTTTTTTATTTTTCTCATTCGTGTCACCCTTTCTTCCTTAATCCTACAGCTTCCAAAGCCACAGTCCCCAGCCCCCACACCACCAAACAGTGTGCTTTTTTGAATTCACTGATACACATTTGGGAATTATTTTGGGGAAGAATTCTGACTCAGAGTGGACTCTCACTGCAAGTGTCTCTGCTCAAATTCCCTTCCTCCTTTAGCCACCCTTAGAATATACAGTGGATAGTAGATTTACATAAATGTCTATTTCAGCTATCCTTGTCTAGTCCTGAGGTTTTTTTTTTTTTTTTCTCATTCTTAACAATCAGCTGCCTCTGATCATGAGGTTTGAGGTAATCTGGGACAGGTTTTTTGTTTTTTTTACCTAGCTCTATTTTATTATTAATATTATATAAAGGCATATATCTTCCCCCCCTTTAGGTTGATCAGAATTAACTCTTAGGGTATCTTTCATTGTTAGGGTAGTGGGCATCTTATCTATTGTGGGAGGAACTTGTCTCTTTACTCCTACCTCCTCTACAGACTCTCCCCTCCCTCCTCCTCCTAGCTAATTAAAAAAATTAAATTAAATTAAATTAAAAATAAAGTAATAAAAAAAACCTTTTCTTTCACTGCTCTTTAATTACTACAGCTCTTTTTCTTATCACTTCCCTTTTCTCTCACTTGTCTCTTTTTTCTTTTTTTTTATCTTGTCATACACTTCTTCCTTCTTCTTTGCCTTTCTGAATTCATGAATTACTTTGGGGAAGTAATCTGACTCAGAGTGGACTCTCTATGTTTGTATCTCTGCTCTAGTTCCCTTTCCCCTCTTGTTACCCCTAGAATATACAGTGGATAGTAGATTTGCATAACTGTCTATTTTTGCCATCCCTTCTTTCTATTCTCTTTCTTCTTCACTGGGATTTGGTTACTATTTTTTCACGGACTGGAGAAATTGTTTGGCTAACTGGTAGTGATTAAACTGCTTCAATACTTGCTTCTGTTGCTACTGTAATTCCTGAGGTTGGTAAGTACAATTGTTATAAAGGTATTTAGTACAGTGTTGCTTGTACTCAAGACACAACAACTGAGGAACAATAGAGCATAAAAAAAGAAACACATAAATAAAAAAAATGGGTAGATCAAAAACAAATGAAACTGCTTCTCCAATGAAAAAAGACAGGAGCCCAGAAGAAAATACAAATCAGCCAGAAGTAACCATAGATAACCACATGTTAGGCCACAAAGACAGCATCAATAAATTCAAGAACATTGAAATCATCCCAAGTATCTTCTCAAACAACAGTGGAGTAAAACTAACATTTAACAACAAACAGACAATTATTAAAAGTCACAGAATTTGGAAAGTAAACAACATACTCCTTAAGTACCACTGGGTCAGAGATTCACTCAAGCAGGAAATTCAAATGTTCCTGGAAACTAATGAAAATGAAGACACAACCTATCAAAATATTTGGGACAGAGGTAAAGCAGTTCTGAGAGGGAAACTTATAGCCATACGAGCACATATTAAACACCAAGAAGAAGCTCAAATGAACGACCTTACTGCACACCTCAAGGACTTAGAGGAAGAGGAAAAAAGGAACCCTAAAGCCACCAGAAGGACAGAAATCACTAAATTTAGAGCAGAAATAAATAACATCGAAAATAAAAGAACCATACACAAGATCAATGAAGCCAAATGTTGGTTCTTTGAAAGATTAAACAAAATTGACAAACCCCTAGTCAGACTCACCAAACAAAAAAGAGAGAAGACTCAAATTAATAGAATTGTAAACTATGGAGGAGATATCACAACTGACACCACAGAAATCCAGAGAATGCTGCAAAACTTCTATAAAGAGCTATACGCTACCAAGCTAGATAATCTGGAAGAAATGGAACAATTCCTAGAAGCATATGCCCTTCCAAAACTGAACCAAGAAGAACTACAAAATCTAAATGCATCAATCACAGACAAAGAAATTTAAACTGTTATTAAGAATCTCCCCAATAACAAAAGTCCTGGACCAGATGGCTTCACAAATGAATTCTACAAAACTTTCAGGGAACAGTTAGTACCCATACTTCTTAAGCTTTTCCATAAGATTGTAGAAACAGGAATACTCCCTTCCACCTTCTATGAAGCCAACATCACCCTGATACCAAAAGCTGATAGGGACAGAACAAAAAAGGAAAACTACAGACCAATATCTCTGATGAACATAGATGCCAAAATATTAAACAAGATCTTGGCAAACCAGATACAGCAACATGTCAAAAAGATTGTTCATCAGGAACAAGTGGGATTCATCCCAGGAATGCAAGACTGGTTCAACATCCGTAAGTCAATCAATGTCATTCACCACATCAATAAATGCAGAGCCAAAAACCACATGATTATCTCAATAGATGCAGAGAAAGCCTTTGACAAAATCCAACACCCATTCATGCTCAAAACTCTACAAAAAATGGGAATAGATGGGAAATTCCTCAAGTTAGTGAAGTTTATACATAGCAAACCTACAGCCAACATCATACTCAATGGACAGAAGCTGAAAGCATTCCCCCTCAGATTGGGGACTAGACAGGGCTGTCCACTGTCACTGTTACTCTTCAACATAGTATTGGAAGTTCTCGCCATAGCAATCAGGAAAGAGAAAGGAATCAAAGAAATACAGATTGGAAGGGAAGAAGTCAAGCTCTCACTATTTGCAGATGATATGATAGTATACTTAGAAAAACCTAAAGAATCCAGCAGAAAACTACTGGAAGTTATTAGGCAATATAGCAAGGTATCAGGCTACAAAATCAATGTACAAAAATCAGTGGCATTTCTTTATGCAAACACTAAATCTGAAGAAGACGACATCCAGAAATCACTCCCATTTACTGTTTCAGCAAAATCAATCAAATACCTAGGAATAAAGTTGACCAAAGAAGTGAAAGACTTATATACTGAAAACTATGAGTCGCTACTCAAGGAAATAGAAACTGATACCAAGAAATGGAAAGATATCCCATGCTCATGGATTGGAAGAATAAATAACATCAAAATGAATATTCTCCCCAGAGCCATATACAAATTTAATGCAATACCCATCAAAGTTCCACCAAGCTTCTTTAAGAGAATAGAACAAACACTACAATCATTTATCTGGAACCTGAAAACACCTAGAATTGCCAAAACCATCTTGAGGAAAAGAAACAGAAATGGAGGCATCACACTCCCAGACCTTAAACTATATTATAAAGCCATCATCATCAAAACAGCATGGTATTGGAACAAAAATAGTCACACAGACCAGTGGAACAGAATTGAAAGTCCAGAAATAAATCCCCACACCTATGGAATTCTAATCTTTGATAAGGGGGCCCAAAGGATTAAATGGAGAAAGGAGGCTCTCTTCAATAAATGGTGCTGGGAAAAGTGGGTTGCAACATGCAGAAGAATGAAATTGAACCACTTTATCTCACAGAAACAAAAATCAACTCCAAATGGATCAAAGACCTGGATGTCAGACCAGAAACAATCAAATACTTACAGGAAAACATTGGTAAAACAGTTTCCCACCTATACCTCAAGGACATCTTTGATGAATCAAACCCAATTGCAAGGAAGACTAAAGCAGAAACAAACCAATGGGACTACATCAAATTGAAAAGCTTCTGCACATCCAAAGAAACTATGAAACAAACAAAGAGACCCCTCACAGAATGAGAGAAGATCTTCACATGCCATACGTCAGATAAGAAACTAATCACCAAAGTATATAAAGAGCTCAGCAAACTTAGTACCAAAAAAAGCAAATGACCCCATCCAAAAATGGGCAGAAGATATGAACCAAACATTCACGACAGAGGAGATCCAAAAGGCTAACAAACATATGAAAAACTGCTCTAGGTCACTGATTGTCAGAGAAATGCAAATTAAGACAACACTAAGATACCACCTCACTCCTGTAAGAATGGCATACATCAAAAAGGACAGCAGCAACAAATGCTGGAGAGGTTGTGGGGACAGAGGAACCTTTTTACATTGCTGGTGGGAATGTAAATTGGTACAGCCTCTGTGGAGAGCAGTCTGGAAAACTCTCAGAAGGCTAGACATGGACCTTCCTTATGATCCAGTAATTCCTCTCCTGAGTTATACCCCAGGGACTCCATAACACCCAACCAAAAAGAGGTGTGTATTCCTATGTTCATAGCAGCACAATTCATAATAGCTAAAACCTGGAAGCAACCCAGGTGCCCAACAACAGAGGAGTGGCTGAGAAAGCTGTGATATATATACACAATGGAATACAATGCAGCTATCAAGAACAATGAACCCACCTTCTCTGACCCATCTTGGACAGAGCTAGAAGGAATTATGTTAAGTTAGATAAGTCAGAAAGATAAAGATGAGTATGGGATGATCCCACTCATCAACAGAAGTTGAGGAAGAAGATCTGAAAATGAAACTAAAAGCAGGACCTGACCTAATTGTAAGTAGGGCAACAAAGTAAAAACCCTGTGGTGAGGGGTAGACATGCAGCTTCCTGGGCCAGTGGGGGGTGGGAGTGGGTGGGAGGGATGGGTCACAGTCTTTTGGTGGTGGGAATGGTGTTTATGTACACTCCTAGTAAAATGTAGTCATATAAATCACTAGTTAATTAATACGAGAGGGGGAAAATTAATTGTATGTCTCGAAGTTTTTCAAAACACAAACTGAATCTTTTCAGTATATAGGCTGTATAATTGATATGCAGACTCTCTCAAAAGCCTAGACCAAGTAGATCAGAAGCAACCAATAGCACAGCTATATACAAGATACTGGGTACTTTACAGCAAACCCTAACAAAAGGACTTTTCAAAATTAACCCAATTACCAAATAATGTGATGATAAATTAACTATTGATTGTCTTTTTGAACCCTAAGACAGCAGGAAACTCACATCTCCACTATAGAGCCTCTACTTCCCCCAGTCCTGGAACCCTTGGATAGGGCCCTCTTTCCCATATGCCTCTCCCAATCCATATCAAATAATATTGCATCTGCCGATCACAACCTAAACAACAAAATGATTGCCACCTCAACATGCTTCACTTCAGACTGTGTCCAGAGACTTCACGTGTGGAATGACAACCCTTCAGCTTCATTACTCGGGTGAGACCTTTCCTTTCATAGTATACTCTAATTCAATCTCAGGTGGTTCACTTTCTAACAAAGTCCCACAACCTAGATATACACCAGTTTCTGTGAGAGAGAGCATATATTCGCACGTATCCGTAAACTACTGCAAAATATATACCTAAAAGTAGAAGTACACTAGAGTTTGCAGTGAGTACCCCCCTAACACTTCCTCTCCTCTATTCCAAGCTTTGGGTCCATGATTGCTCAACAATTTGTTTGGCTTTGTATGTTAACTCTCTTTTCAGTCACCAGGTTCTACATGCCATCAGGATGCCGGCCAGGCTTCCCTGGACTGAAGACCCCACCAATGTCCTGGAGCTTCGCTTCCCCAGAGACCCACCCTACTATGGAAAGAGAGAGGCAGACTGGGAGTATGGACCGACCAGTCAACGCCCATGTTCAGCGGGGAAGCAATTACAGAAGCGAGACCTTCTACCTTCTGCAACCCACAATGACCCTGGGTCCATGCTCACAGAGGGATAGAGAATGGGAAAGCTATCAGGGAAGGGGGTGGGATATGGAGATTGGGTGGTGGGAATTGTGTGGAATTGTACCCCTCCTACCCTTTGGTTTTGTTAATTAATCCTTTCTTAAATAAAAAATAAAAATAATTTAATAAAAATAAATAAATAAAGTG
This sequence comes from Erinaceus europaeus, assembly GCF_950295315.1. Taxonomy (NCBI): domain Eukaryota; kingdom Metazoa; phylum Chordata; class Mammalia; order Eulipotyphla; family Erinaceidae; genus Erinaceus; species Erinaceus europaeus. The sequence goes on along the minus strand of NC_080166.1, from coordinate 67,533,471 downwards.
GCCTGCAAGCTATAAAATGCAGTTACATCAGAGTGCCATTTTTTTTGTTCAATGATTTTAATTATTGGAATGCACAATTTTAATATGCAAATAAAAAGTTTTAAAACCTTTAAAAAAACTGCAATGTGCTTTGTACACTAATAAAGCACTGAAGTAAAATGATGGACTAGGCATCCACCACGTAGGCTAGACCAACAGGGGTGCCATGTTCTTTACAATGCAGCAACAAGCAGCTTGTCCCTTTGTGATGTTCTTTCTCCTCTGTCTTAAATGTAAACTCTGGGTTACCTGAGGACCAGCTACTTTTGTGACGGCGAAAATTACTTTGGATGGAAAATTTAAATGGAATGATCTAAGAACACAAATATTTATTTCTGATTTTGTTTCTCTTCTGATGGTATAAAAATCAGAGGTTTAAAATTGTGGAGAGACAAATTCAATACAATCTATTTCTTTCAGAACTAGATTTTGAAGGCTACTTTGTTGCATACCATTGGTCCTTGTAGTATAAATAACCAAATGTATGTTAGCAAAATGAATGATATTCAGTTATGAATAAAATAGATCCAATTCAGTGATGGTTCATTTTGAAGTCATTTGACTGGATTAGAGTGTGGAAATCTTTATGCTAACATCAGTGATTATGAAGATATTTTAAGACAAGATTAACATTGACGAAGTAGACTTTGATTTAAACTGACTATCTTCATAATGTGGGTGGATCTCACCCAGTCAGTTAAAGACATTGGAGGGAAAAAAAAAATGGCAAATGTCCCTGATTTCATTCCCCATTACCTCATTAAAAACAAAATAAAAAACTAGCAAATAAATTTCTGTCTCCTCCCTCTCCCTGCTCTCTTCCTCTCTCCCTCTGTCCTTCCCTACTTTTCTTCACCCTACCTCTTTCACACACACACACACACACACACACACACACACACACACACACACATCTGTTTGTTTCTCTGCATAATTCTATTACAAGTTTTCATAGGATGACTCCTTGTCTGATTATAATAGAAAACTAATTTTTCTTCATAATTTAGGTTGATAAACTTAATTAGTTTTTACAAAATATCTGAACTATGTCCAAAGAATAACTTAAATCTGTGATTTTCTGGTAGCAAAAATATAGTGGCTTGTGGAATGAAATATTCCATTATTATGAAATGTGGTCAGAACCTATAGCCTTTCTTTGACTTTTTTTTTTCTTGGCACTTAAAAATGATGTTTGACAGTAAGCTAGAGAAGAAACTTAAATTATTTCCTTTATAAGTCAGTAAAACACTAGTAAAAAATTATAAAGAAATATAACTAAATATGAAATCATGACTTCTGGATATAGATGTTACTGCCATACAGTTTTTCTGCCTAAGAGCAATACAGCAATGATCTGGCTTTGGCAAAACATACACCAGGAAATCCTTTACAAATAGATTGTCCAACTGCATATCCCTCAACAACCTGTGGGCTGAAGATAAGCAATCAAGTGTGGTGACAGGCACATGATACAACGAGGACCTTCCCAAACACACACCCAATTTAAAAAAAAAAACAGCAAGATGGTTTAGAAAAATTAATTTTCGGGTATGAGGGCGATCTGCCTGTGACATCCATCACCCCCTTGATCGCCAGGGTTGATGCGGTTGATCTGGCTGGCTAGGCGGGTGTCCCCTTCCTCCCTCACTGCTCCATGTGTGTCCCTTCTGAAGCTGCACATGCTCGATCTAAGAGGACAGCCTTCCCCGAACAGAGATAGGCTGGTCTTCAGTCAAGGGTATAGGAATAGCGGCGCTCCCCTGCTAGAATCTCCAGACTAGCTCTCAAGAAAAATTAATTTTCTACTCACAGGTGTAGTGTACTACTTAACATACTATTAACATTTTCAATCTAAAACATCATGTAAAATATGTATATAACAGCCCTGAAGATAGTGAAGATAGATAAGGTGTTGGACTAGCAAGCCTGAAGTCCTCTGTTCAATCTCTAGCTTTACACGTGCTCGTGATGCTCTGTTCTATATCATAAATCATATTTAAAAAATATATATATTTTAATATATATTTACATATGTTCATGTGATTGAATATATATATATATATATATATATATATATATATATATATATATATATATCACATGAACCAGGCCATCCTATATTTCAGAACCCCATCCAGAGGCTCTGTCCCCAGAAATTTGTTTCACTACTAGAACTAATGTGGTATACTAACTGAGAACACATCTTGGAACTGATGACAGTGAAGGAAGATCTGATGATTAGTTGCAAAATCAGTCTCCACCTGTGTTGCTTCAGAGAGAGTAAGACTGTGTTAGAAATATGATAGAATACTGCAAAAAAGTAAAGCTACCTCAGTTTAGGGATCACTGATCATATTTTTTTTAATTTTTTTAAATTATTATTATTTCTTTTAACCAGAACACCATAAGCTCTGGCTTATGGTGGTGTGGAGGATTGAACCTGGGACTTTGGAGCCTCAGGCATGAGAGTCTGTTTGCATAACCACTATGCTATCTACCTTCCGCTCCACTGAACATGTTTTAAAAATAAATGAGAAATGTGTTAATGTAGGAAAGACTATAGATATATTTCAACATTCCAAGTCACCT